>NC_058519.1:278524352-278829248 GCF_904849725.1 Hordeum vulgare subsp. vulgare | reverse complement strand
TTCTCAATATAATCCCATGCAATTTAATTCCCATAAATGCACCCCTTGGTGTGGTGGCATTATTTGAGTGTTAAAGCATGCCCAAAAAGTTTGAGATCAATTCGAGAAACTTCAGAATGTAAAGTTTCCCAATTCTGGAAATCAACTCACAAGATTTTGAGGGGTTTTGGATAGGTTCATCTATTCTCCTTGATACACCAATTGGTTTGGATTCATTATTGGAGTATCAGAACATGTACACTAAATTTGAGCACAATTGGAGACATTTGGGAATGTAGAGTCGCTCAAATTTAGATCCGGATAGATAGGGTTTTGGATTATTGAGCTGAATAAAATCAACTTGGATTGAGATGAAACTTGCCAAGATCATCCCATGTATCATGTGTGAATTGCTAGAATTTTACTGGGATTTGTTGAGAATATTTCTTATGGAAATATTCCAAAAGTTTGAAATAGGCAGAAAGGGTTTTGAAGGGTTTTGTTCAATATTTTGAACATGACCATGCGGTGCATCAAGGATAATAGATGAACTTGTCGAAAACCAGCAAGCAAGCAAGAATCACATCAAGCATCACAAGCACTCACAAAATTTTTATTTGATTATAATGTTGAGCTATGTTAGTTTAGCCAGGAGAGTTAAAACACAGGGTGTGACAAGGTCTGGTCGGAAAGGTGGAGAAGGGGTTGGGGCGGCCTCATGCAATAGAGTCCTTGGTGCATGCCGGCGAGGATGTCGGGGCCAACGAGGTGGAGGCGTTCAACACCTCCGAAGAAAAGAAAAGGATCAGGGGCGACGGGGAGGTGCTCCCCGGCATGGTTGGTGCTCTCTCTCACTCACTGCCTCTAACGGGGATGATGATGTTAGGGGAGCAGGTCACCGCGAGTTGAGGGGAGCTGCGCCGGCTTGGCTGCATTGTCGGGCTGCTCTAGGCACTTCGGCCACGCTGCGTTGCTTCTCTGCTAGGCCGTGAGGCACAAGCTACGGGTGTTGCTGGCTCTACCGCCCTAGAGAAAAGAACAACGCCTAGACTTTAAATAAAACAACAGCACTCAAATAAAATAACTAGAGGAGTTTTGAAAGAATAGAGAGAAAGGAAAAAATAGTTTGGCACTCAGGAAAATGAGCTCTATTTAATAAAAATGTTTTGGGAATTTTTACCGCAAACAGAATAAATCACATATTGAATATTGGAATCTGTTTTAGCAAAAGACACAAAATAAAAATTCAACACATGGCCAAGGTTACATATAACAATCACCTACATAATATTTGCACAAGGCTTTTGGAGAGGATCCACACACACACTCACTAGTAAGTACACATCACATACATACACTTACACTCTACATCTCACTTCAAACAAGGCATGATGCAACTTATGAAATGAGGATATGATGCCATGATTCAAATTACTTAAAGCAAAATATTTCTACTCAAACCACATGATGGAATTCATTGAAGGTTGACACATGGGGTATATTACAAACAGGCAAAGGAATGCACTTGGGCTATTACAATGATGCCATCAATTATCAATAAAATTCTGAGAGGTGAATGTCGTCCGTTCATCTAGTGAAATAATACCAAACAACCTCTTTTCACGAGCAAGTTTAAAGTCATAATTAAGTTATTTAATTGCCTAATAAGATTTATGTTCTAACTCTAGAGGTGAATGCCAAACTTTTCCATGGACCATTTTATATGGGGACATACCGATGTGATTTTTATAAGCAGTTCTATAAGCTCATAAAAGCATCATCAAGTTTCTTAGACCAATTCTTTCTAGACCTATTGGTAGTCTTTTGCAATATTAGTTTTATTTCTCGGTTGCTCAATTCAACTTGGTTACTAGACTAAGGATGATAAGGGTGATGCAATTTTGTGGTTAACATCATATTTAGCTAGGAGTTTATGGAAAGCACCAAGAATAAAATGTGAACCACCATCATTTATTAAATATCTTGGGACTCCAAACCTTGGGAAAATGATCTCTTTAGGCACTTTAATAGAGGTGTTATGATATGCACTACTAGTTGGAATAGCTTCCACCTAGTTTGTGACGTAATCAACAACAACTAAAATACGAGTATACCGATTAGAGGAAGGAAAAGGTCCCATGAAATCAAAGCCCCATACATCAAATGGTTCTATAGGAAGTGATTAGTTGATAGGCATTTCCTAATGTTTACCAATGTTACCAACTCTTTGGCATTCGTCAAATGAAAGGACATACTTACAAGAATCTTTAAAAAGAGTAGGCCAATAAAACCCAGACTGTAATACCTTGTGTGTAGTTCTATCACCAGCATGGTGACCTCTGTAGGCATTGGAATGACACTTCCTTAGGATATGTTCCTATTCATGCTCAGGTATACAATGTCTAATAACACCATCCACACCTTCTTCATATAGATCTGGGTCATTCGAGAAGTAATGTCGTAAATTGTAGAAGATTTTTTTCTTATTTTGATGGGTGAAGCGAGGCAGAATATATTTGACCAAAATGTAATTAACATTATCCGCATACCAAGGAGTACTATGTGAAGTATTTATAACAGCAAGTTGCTCATCGGGAAAATTATCATCAATAGGTAGTGGGTCATCAAAAACATTTTCCATCCTAGAGAAGTTATCTGCTATAGGGTTTTGAGTTCATTTCTTATCAATGATATGCAAGTCAAATTCTTGGAGTAGTAGCATCCATTGCTGTGTCTAGGTTTAGCATCTTTCTTTTCCATAAGGTATTTAATAGCAGCATGATCGGTGTGATAGTTACTCTAGAATAGAAAATGTAAGGTCTAAATTATCACATACAAACACAACTGGTAAAAATTCTTCTTTAGTAGTCGCATAATTTTCTTGAGTAGTATCTAGGGTCTTACTAGCATAATGAATAATATGCAATTTCTTGTCTACAATTTGTTGTAGTACAGCACCAACAACATAATCACTAGGATCACACATAATTTGAAACAGTAAGTTCCGACCAGGTGGTTGAACTATAGGTGTAGAAATTAAGGCTTTCGTAAATATTTCCAAAGGCTTCTACACAATCATCATCCAAAACAAAAGGAACATCTTTCTGAACAAGATTAATAAATGGCCTAGAAATCTTTGAGAAATTAGTATTGAAATGCCAGCTCACCGATGAAACTTCTTATACTTTTGATACCTTTTGGGCATAGCATTTTCTCTACTGCATCTACTTTGGCCTTATCTACCTCATTACCTCGTTCGGAAATTTTATGGCCAGGTACTATACCTTCATTCACCTTAAAGTGACACTTCTCCTAACTCAAGACAAGATTAGTTTCTTCACATTTCTACAAAACTCGATCAAGGTTGCTCAAGTGTCGTGGGGAACGAACACCCGTGGGGTCCGAGAGGGTCCCTTGTGGTTCGGCGGGGGAGAGGGATGCACCAAGAGCAGAACAAACAGTCGGCACAAGAGGAGATTTACCCAGGTTCGGGCCGCTCGAAAGCGTAATACCCTACTCCTGTTTTGTGTGTGTATTCGACGATGGTCGATGGTTCCGTTGGTATGTCTGGGATGATTAACTAGCTAAAAAAATGTTTCTCCCCCTCTTCAGTGCATACCCTGGGCCTCGTTTCACTAGTAGGGAAAACCGTATAGGTAGGAGCCTATTAATAGTGCTGGAAAATAGCACACCCTGCTTCTACTTAGCAGTAGCGCTGGAAATAGGAAGCACTACTACTAATGTCCTTAGTAGTAGCGCTTGCTCGATTTTCAGCGCTACTAATAAACAGGGCCCAACGAGGCCACCCGCAGTAGCTATAGTAGCAGCGCTGGTCCTAATCCAGCGCTACTGCTAAGGTCTATAGCAATAGCGCTGCATTGCATCCAACACTACTGCTCAAATGGGCCCAACCAGGCTACCGACGGTAGTTGTAGTAGCAGCGCTGGCATGGTAAAAGCGCTACTGCTACACGTGGGTGTGGGAAGCTTTTCACCCCAACACACCCCCTCTTCCCCTTCCTCCCCCTTTGCCCTATCCCCTCTTTTCTCCATTCCTCTCTCTAAGTTACCACTCCACCATTGTTACTTCTCCACAATTGTTGCCCTACTTCTCTCTTCCTTCTACCTATCACCCACACACACCCCCTCTCCCCCTTCCTCCCCCTTTTCCATATGTCATCCTTTATCCTTTCCTCCACCATTGTTGCCTTCCTTTCACCCATACACACCCCCTCTCCCCCTTCCTCCCCCTTTGCCCTATCCCCTCCTTTCTCAATGTGAAACGTCTTCGACGCAGCTGAGAAGCAATCATTTATATATATGTATGTATTTTGTGTATGAAACAACACATGGTTCTGGTAATATTCGAGCAGTGTGGCCGGGATGGAGATGTTCTCGTCGTCGACAACGTGCGAGTTTGTTGGGATAAAAACAAAAAGGATAAAGTAATACAAAAGAAAAACAGAAGTAAACAGAAAAGGAAAGGAAAATAGTAAAAAGAAAAGAAAAAAATAAATAGAAAAATAATAATAAGGAAAAATAATAAAGAAAATAATGTTATTAGTAGCGCTATATTTGTCCTAGCGCTACAGCTAAGTTAGTAGTAGCGTTGGTTGAATCAGCGCTACTTCTAAGTGCCCTACGGCCAATAGCTGTTGCGCTGAATTAGAACCCGCGCTACTGCTAACATAGCAGTAGTGCTAGGACAAGTCCAGCGTTACTGCTATGTTTCTTAAAACTAGCCCAAAATTTCCCCATCTCCCTCCACTCCTCCCTCTCTCCCTCTTGCTCGCCCCCTTCGTTGCTCGCCGCCTCCAGACATCGCCACACGGAAGAACGGGATGAGAGGAAGAAGAGGAGGAGGAGAATAGGAATGAGAGGAAGAAGAGGAGGAAAAGAATAATAAGGAGAAGAGGAAGAGGAAGGAGAGGAAGAAGAGGCAGAGAGGAAGAAGAGGAGGAGGAGAAGAAAAAGAGGAGGAGAGGACGAAGAGGAAGGGGAGAAAGAAGAGGAATGAGAGGAAGACGAGGAGGAGGAGAAGAAGAAGGATAGGAAGAAGAGGAGGAGAGGAAGAAGAGGAGGAAAAGAAGAAGAAGGAGGAGAAGAAGAGGACGAAGAGCAAGAGGAAGAAGAGGAGGAGGAGAAGAGGAAGGAGAGGACGAAGAGGAAGAGGAGGAAGAAGAGGAGGAGAGGGGAAGAAGAGGAAAAATAGAAGAAGAGGAGAAGTAGAAGAAGAGGAGAAGTAGAATAAAAAGAGGAGAAGTAGAAGAGGAGAAGAAAAGAAGAGGAGGAGGAGAAGAAAACAAGAGGGGGATGAGAATAAAAGAAGAGGATGAGGAGAATAAAAGAGGAGGAGGAGGAGAGTAAGAAGAGGAGGAGGAGAAGAAAAGGAGGATAAGAAGAAGAGGAGGAGAGGAAGAGGAGGAGGAGAAGAAGAGGAGGGCAGGGGATCTATATATTTATATATTTTTTGTCATTTAATTGCTATTGTTATTTGGTAATCCGATGTGCTCTATTTGTGCTAAGTTTGTGGCAAGTTTTTTCGGAATGTCTGAATGGCCTATGTTTTGCAGAAATGTTGATTCATTTCCGTTCTAGCAAATTTCAGGCGCTCCATATGTCCAATTTAGCAAAGTTCGTGCTGAAAATTTCTGTGAATTTCAGCATGACTAGTGCTAGAAACTAGGACATATGGAGTGCCTCGAAATTTCCTGAAATGGGAATGAATCAACATTCTAACCAAATATAGGTCTCTTTTTATTATTCATGTTATTCGGCCTAGAATTAAACTATTATACTTAAATAGTTGTAGGAAATTAATATATCTAGCCATGACAAAGCCACGGGTTTTGGTCGCGACGGAGATGACTATTTTCAGGAAGCGGATGATTTTTGTCAATTAAGTGGACCAATGCACGTTCGGGATGCAGGGTGGTAGTGAGACCAACCCTGGCACCGACGCTGGCACCGGCATCGACACCACCCCCAAGACCGGCAATGATGTTGACTTAGTAGCTGAAGGACTGAAGCCGAAGAGGGCCAGAAAACCAAACGAGCTCGGCACCGGACAAATCGTGGTTATGACGATGCACCCCACGAAATTAGAGCAAATAGAGCCAGAGAAAGCGCGCAAGTGCTACAACAATAAACTTGGATGCATCCTTAGTGAAACTGCCAACATCAATGACAAAAAGTTCAAGAAGACACCACATATGGAGCAGCTGGTCCTAAAGAAGTTGCACAATATGTTCCTGTTCCGTGGCCGGGATGTAGACAAACTTCAATGGAAGGACAAACACATGACAAAGATAAACATCAACGCAATGGTGGCGTTCACCAACACCTTGTCCGCCTGGGAAGTACGTGTGAAAAAAGGCATTTTCAGGAATGAACCGATTCATGCTGACAATCCGTCAATAACGGAAGAGGACTTTGAAAAATTCAAACAGACTTGCGCTATAGAAGAAGCCGAGCAATAATCGGAGAAAATGAAGGAGCTCCAAGCCAGGAACACGCATGTTGATCACCTCGGAAGCCATGGTTACGAGAGGAAGAGGAGCACATGGGTCAAGGAGGACGCTGAAAATTAAAGTCACGGAATCCCACACCCCTTGGCGGAGTTCACCGACTGGCGCGAGCGTGACTAAATCAGGGCCAGACACAATTTGGACCCCGTCAATAAGGTATTTTGCACGGACCCGAAGATCAGGGAGTTCAGGAGACTATTGGTAATTGTTCTATTACCACCTTATATTAATTACTTCAAATCAATTCGACAACAAGTTTTGTCACATTTATAAACCATCCATGTTCCCTTTGCAGAAAGAGCAACACCAAAAAGCAGCCGAAAGCGATGAGCCGTCTCGGTCGTCTGCGAGGCCCAAGTGGGACAAGCCATGTAACTGGGCCCTGAACATGCTGAAAAATGTCTCGGTGGACAAACCTCCGTCGGGTGGACATGTGCACGGTGTCGGAGATGGAGCCTTGTGGAAGAAGTGCTACCATGAGAAGCCGGAGGAAAGAAATAAGAGACGGGAGCATACTCAACTGACCATCGACGAGAAAGTCGCGCGAGCAGACTATCAGACCAAAGAAGAGTTGACCAAGGTAGTCGACGATAAGGTCAATGCAGCGATGGCAGCTTCCTTGGGCCAATTGGTTCCTACAGTTTTTGAGTATGTGAGGAGGAATCCAGAAAAAACGGCTAGAGGACTTTCCACTACTCAGCTTTGTCGGGAACAATTCGATGAACATCGCACCTTCAGAACCTACTCATGCAACCGCAAATGCCGCTGTACCTGGTCTCGCTCCGGTTCATAGAAGCCCTTCCTCCATATCTGGCGTGCTCGTCGGGGCTTCGTCTTTGGCTGAGCTCGACGCCATCACGGTAATTACGCGTCATACACTCTTCACAAGCATATCTATATAGCGTTCCATTTGATTTACCTTTCGGATATCTGACATCGTAGTCATGTCTTCAAATGCCGACGAAACACCATGCACCCTACTATACGATATCAACGGCTAGAAGATGGACGTGGGAAAGGCAACGATTATCAAACCGAAGGACCGCATGCTCCACAACAAACAGATGCCCCATGGCGTCTTCAAAGTTTGTGTGGCTGGTGTCAAAGCGGGCTTCGAGAATTTGCCTCTACTGGTACCAATCGATGAGGATGAGACCCCTCAACTGGTTGGCGCATGCAAGAGCTGGTTCTTGCCTTGGTCAAAGACTCACCTTCGTGTCGAGGCGCCCAGTAGCACAACAACGACAACTCCTCAACAAGGTATGAACACCACCCCACCTACTCAATTACCTGCACCTCGCGTGGGGGGAGAAAGCGGATGATGCGGTGAGGGAGAGCCTCCATTAGTGCTAGATGACGTCGCCCCCATCGTAGAAGCAAATGTTGATGATGTCATGGAGGAGGAGGATGATGACGACCCTAACAAGTATATCAATACCGATTGTGTCGATGATCGGCAATATGACTCAGATATGAGCGTGCAGAAGACATGATGATCCCTGATGTGCCGGAGTCGGAATGTCCGACGGCTGATTGCAAAAAGTCTCTCTTCATGCAATCCTCGCACAAGATGCCTCCAGATGCCGCCTCTACCCAACAAGACCAACACATGGCTGTCTACTGATAATTAGACCGACGATGCTTGGAGAGGTGGTTAGGGAAGGTATGGCTGGCTCACTACCGCCACCCACCAAGAAGCCATGGAGGAGACCAGACAAGAAAGGTTGTAAAGGCGCTAGAGCTGCTTCAAGCAGCTAGCCGATGCCCCGGGAGGTATACAGGATACATGTCGTAGTTGAGGAGCGTTTCCATGTCGTTGGCCACCCGATCCTACCTCAGAAAGCGATAGAGAGCATAATGAACAATGATCTAAGGAGACTTCATGATGATGTGCTGGCCAGAGAGATGAGACTTCTCTGCTCAAAAAAACCAGGATACCCGCTTTACCCAGTTCAGGTTTCGGGTGCTAGTGGATACGTCCACACATGGCCTACGCAGAAGTTCATCTACGATTTGAATACATCTACAACATGTTCCACATGAGCAAGCGCCTATATGCGCTGCATCTCAACTACATCATCAGGTGCGAGAACATAGAATATATGTGTGTCGCAGACCCGTACTATTTGCACAAGAGCTTCTTAACACACTGCAAAGAGCACCGGGACACCGAGACTCTATGAGCAAGTACATTAGCGACTTCATGATCGCTAATAAGGACAAGGAAATGATTCTCCTGCCTTTTCATCACACGTAAGTTAGCCACGGATATCCTTTCGTAAGTTTTGATCAATCCTTTTCAAGCATGGAGGCTAATTTGAGCTCTACTTATTTTGCGCAGCGGGGGTGGGGGGGTCCTCATCTATTTGTACCCACAATACTCCTATGCTCTGTACTTCGACTCATCCATGAACATCAAGAAGAAGGATTACACACACATAAAGAGTGTTCTCGGTAGTGCCATTTTCACCGATAGCCTTACTGGTGTATATATCCAGGTGAAAAAGTACAGGAATAAAGCGTCGGCTTTCGGCGATAAGACCAACATCTAGTGCATCCAACAACCAAACGGTAGTACGGCTGATGGATTCAACCTCATGCATCACATGATCGAGTTTAGAAGGGATAGACAACGCCTTCGCATGTCATCTAATTCCGGTGATGCCGACATTATTAACTGGGCCACAAGCATAGGAATCACCGCAAATCTGAGCTGAGTTTTATCACGTCCAATGTGAACTTGCCCAGGTGATCATGAAGCAGGTCATCGAACAAGGAGGGATGTCCTACCATCGGCCAATAAGGCGGGAGACTGTCCGAGATGTGCTACTCGCTCAGGTTCTGGACCTAAATCCTTTCAAGAAGCTCGGGTGCTTCCTCCCTAACTATAAAGATTGGAGCTTCGACATGGAATAGTGATTGACGATGACATTGTGTCTGTCCGATTATGATTAACACTACTAGTCTTTCTATGAACTGTCGTACATCGCTCTAGTTAATTAGTTTGTGTATGAGGAACTTCGTTATTTACATATGTTTAGTGCTTGTATTCTGCTAACGATGCCTCTTTGTGTTTCTCAAGTACATTATGTTGTATATTATATATCGTTGAATTAATAAACTTACGATGCAGGTACATAGATCGGAGATGGCGAAGGACTACTACGCTATATTCATTGGGATCGCTCTAGGAGTGTATGACCACTAGCCAAACGCTTAGGCCCAGGTGGATAGGTTCCCGGGCGCTAGCCACAGATGGTTCGACAGCAGAGCCGAAGCAGAAAAGAGTTACTTGAGGTGGACGCTACGGCAAGAGACGGAGCGAAAAGGGTACCTCAAGAAGTACTACATAGTCGCGCTCCTGCTCTTGATGATTGCTCTTCTCTTGTACATGATGGTTTAGATAGGGATGATGAAACTTGTGGGTGTGCCATGACTTATGTGTATCACTATTTTCGATAATTGATGATATTTGTGTTGGGTAATGATCATGATGATGGTATAAATGACGAGACTACTTTATGTGTATGATGTGATGACAATAATGCATGTTTATCATGATATGATGAAACCACTGTATAGATCATGCACAAATACGTAAGTGGGGCATAAATACGAATTAAATTTTGAAAGAAGGAATATTATCAGTAGCGCTGGAAAAGTAGAAGTAGCATTTAATTTATTCCAGCGCTACTGCTAATGTGTATACCTGTATCGCTCTATATTCAGCGCAACTGCTAACCGGTTAGCTGTAGTGCGATAATAGTAGTGCTGGCCCCAGTGCTACTAGTAAGGGAAAAACCAGCACTAGTAGTCGCCTTTCTCCTACTAGTGTTTTATAGGTCAAAGGGGTCACCAATAGTGGCAGCACATGACTCCCATGGGGTGCACAGGATACCACTCGACACCCGTCTTGCGAATTGACACACATCAAGTGGCGAGGGTCAGCTGGCCTCTGTGCTGCAGCAGAGGTGGGCTGGGATCTTGCTGGGAGCGGGTCCCACTAGAGCTTCTCTAAGTCCCTCCGGCAAGGATCTTGCCCTGGCTTCGCTAGCCTCCCCAGGCAGGATCTTGGTGGTGGCTCTGCCTTCAGTCTTCCGTCTTATGGCCTTCATGATTGTCTTCTACAATTCCCCGGCAAGCCTTGCCGCAGGTGATGCTGCAACTGCCTCTGCAGAAGTAAGGGGTGGTAAAGGCCCAAACTTTGGTGCACCAACAGGATCTCCCAGGCCTAGGACATACATGAGTGCGTGGCGTTGTTGGGCTAGGCCCAAATATTGCACGGGCAGTCGTGGCCAAGATTTGCGGGTGGAAAAGCTTCGCCCGTGGCCACTACCTCATGGATGGGCACATTTGCCGCTCCAAGATGATGGAGGTCGATCCGCTCTCTGTCAAGATTTATGGGCGCTTAGGTGCACGCCTCAGCTGCTGCGAAGAGAGTTCGAGCAGAAACATAAGTCCTTCCTCGAGCGATGGCGACGAGGAGGACAGTGATGTCAGTGGCAGTGGCGACGAGTCTGAGATCTAAGCCGTCAGGTCCGAGTATGATGACCTGGGCTCGTACTAACTATCGGCTGCACCATCACCATTAGCTCATGCCTCTCCCTCTCCCTCGCAGGGCGGACTCGCCGGTGCATCCGACGCTTCCAGTAGGCTCGTGGACTCCGGCTTCGGTATCCCTTCCTGTCGCCTTGTCCTCTGCGCATTGTTGGTCCAGGAGGGGCCAATCTGGGCCACTACCATGGTCCTTATTGCTCTTTTTCTTCTTGTAGACGATGCCTCATGCCAAAAGATAACATTATCTTAAGTTAGTATAGCGGCAACTACCAATGTAATATATTTGATTACATTATGAATAAAATGTATGCTATTTTCCTTGTTCGATTTCTTCCCTCATGGTACATACTCTACGCTATGTCGGAAACCTGCTGCTGCGCACAACCCTGTCATCAGCGCTTTGAGGAATGGGTCCTTAGCAGCCTGCTGGAGGTGCCGCTACCGGCAAGACACCTTGGCGCAATCGACCATTCCGGTGCGTACATCCCTACCGCGAGCACTCCAAGGAACAGGTCCTGAGAAGCCTGCTGGGGGTGTAGCTTCTTGCAAGGCGTCTTGGCGCAATCAGCGCAGCCACTTAAGTTGTTGAGCAGCCTCGAAACAAAGTAAGGGTGCAACTGACTTTGACAAGGATCCTTCGCGTGCAGGTTTTCCGTACCGAAAAGGTTGAAATTGTCCAAGGAAAATAACCACTTCATCGGAAACTTGCAGTTGCGCCTAGCCGTTCAATGAGCTCTTTGAGGAGCGGATCCTTAGCAGCCTGCTGGAGATGTCGCAACCGGCAAGATACCTTGGCGTTCTCAGCATAGCCACTTAAGTTGTTGAGCAGGCTCGATAGAAATCAAGGGTGTATCTGATCACGACAAGTTCCCCTCACGTGCAAGTTTCGGAACCTTGGGGTTCACTAGCGCTTTCCAGAGGTAAGAAGAACACAAAACCTCGGATGAAACATGCATATCCGTGAATATGAAAGCCTGCAAGGAATATGAAATGCTTAACTTTATTGTGTATAGGATTTGCGCCCGTCCTTGTGGAAGATTCACATGCCCTGTCGGCAGGACTTGCACAAAGGATGTTGCCGGAAGGACCGATAGTCGCACTTCATGGGATGCCGGCAAGGAACTTGCTGGCCTGGAAGTAGCTAGGGGGACGCCGGGCCTTCCGGGGAGCAACATGCCCCGGCAAAGATGTAACGCCTTGCCGGGGGTGCTCTCTGGCTCACCCTCGACAGCTGTGTAGCACTCCGAAGAGGCGTGCCTGCCGGAGTGGGCTCCTGGGGTCCTGCCGGAGCCCCCTGGCACACCCTCGAGAACAATACATCACTCCAGGGGAGGTAAGTTTGTTGTAGTTGGTGCCAGAGGTCCTGCCGGAGCCCCCGGCACGCCCTCGACAGCACCGCTGCACTTTAGGGGAGGTGCGTTAATTCCCCCCGGCAAGGATCTTGCCGGGGCTCCGTTAGCCTCCGCTGGCAAGATCTTGTCGGGCGCTCTGCCTTCAGTCTTCCGTCTTCTGGTCTTGGATGCCTTCGTGATAGTCTTCTGTAGTACCCTGGCAAGACTTGCCGCGAGTGTGGCTGCACCTGCATGTGCACAAGTAAGGGGCAGTAAAGGCCCAAACTTTGGTGCACCGAGATGAAGCAATGATCAAAACAAGTTATGTAAACGGGAAAATCATCCAAGAAAACCTCAACAAACTTTTCACAAAAGTCAGATAATATAGCAGTCATTCATCTTTGAAAGGAAGCAGCTACATTGCATAGACCAAAAGGCATACACCTATAAGAAAAAGTTCCAAAAGGGCAAGTAAATGTAGCTTTACCTATCCTCTTTCGACATAGGTATTTGAGAGAATCCACGATGTCCATCGAGAAAGCAAAATTATGTGTGCTTATATAATCTTTCTAAAATTTGATCAATAAAAGGTGAGGGGTAATGATCTTTTCTAATAGCTTTATTCAATTTCTTGAAATCAATTACCATCCTATAACCAGTTACCATCCTTTGTGGAATAGGTTCTTTTTATCATTAGACACAACAGTTATACCACCTTTCTTGGGAACACAATGAACTAGACTTACCCATCTACTATCAGCAATAGGATAGATTATACCTGCCTCTAGAAGTTTTAGTATTTCACTTCTTACCACCCTTTTCATCCTAGGGTTGAGATGGTGTTAGTGATCAACGACTGGTTTAACATCGAGAGTATAACCAATAGCAACCCTATGCTTCCTTAAAGTTTTCAGTAATCTCTTTTCTTCATGCTTTGAAGGGTTAGCACTGAGAATAATAGGGTATATCTTCTTTTCATCAAGATAAGCATATTTCAAAGTATGAGATAATGTCTTAAGCTCAAACACAGGATCTTCCTTGGGTGGAGGAGGATTCCCTAAAATATCAGCTCGTAGGTTGTGCTTAAGGATAGGTTGTTGATCAACGGATATCTTATGTATTTCATTCCTTTAATTCAGATGCATATTATTCTCATGGTCTACCAAATATTGTTCAAGTGGATCAGTAGGAGGTACATTAATAGAAGGAAAGCCAATCATTTCATCCTTATTTGGCTATTCTTTTTCATGTGGTTGTTCACTAAACATAGAGAAATTGAAGTCATGAGACTATCACCAAAGCTCACTTTGACCTTCTGGGTAGCAAAATTAATTTCAGCATTAACACTATTCAAGAAAAATCTATGAAATATGATGCGAGAAAAGTTATCTTGTTGTGAACCAAGTACTAGGAAATTAGTGTGGTACTTGACTTTTCCACACAAGACTTCAACATCTCTAAGAATCCCAAGTGGTGAAATAGTATCACGGTTTGCAAGTTTACTAGTGACATAAATATCTTCAATCAGAGAGGGTGCTATATCATGCATAATTTCTGGATATAATGTATAAGTTATAGCACTAATACTCGCACTAATCTCAAACCGGCCATGATAACACTTAGATCCAATTTCAACTGAGATAACAGGCGTGCCTAACACTAGTTTATTTTTATCGAGTTCGTCTTGTTTGTTTCTAACAAGTTTTGCAATTAGCAGCTTCATCACAGAGGTAAATAACCTTTCCATCAATAATCAACTTGGACATCTTTAACTATAACAACATTAGGCTCAACATTTATTTGTTTAGAAGGTTTAGGTGTCCTAACATAACTTTTATTGACCATGTTCTCTAAGCCTAACAGGAAAAGGAGGTTTCTCAATGTAAGTAGTAGGAACAATTGGATCAACTTGGTTAGCAATTATTTCTTCCTTCTTAATGTTAACAGTTTTCTTAGGTAATTTTTCAATGGGAGGATGGTATTTAAACTACTTCTCCATGGGAAGATCAACATAGGCAGCAAAAGATTCACAGAAAGTAACTATTATCTCAAAGTCAAGATCATATTTAGTGCCAAACTCATGAAAATTAGAAGTTTCCATGAATGATTTAACACAATCAAAATTAATCTTTATACCCGATTCTTTACCTTCATCGAGTTCCCAATCTTCAAAGTTTCTTTCTATCTTTTCCAGAAAACCCCATCTGAATTCAATAGTCTTCGTCTTATAGGAACCAGTAGCAAAAGAATCGAGTAATGTTTGATCATCATGAGAAAGTTGAACATAAAACTTTTTTATAATGATTTCTACTGAGAGATCATGGTGGGGGAAAGTGTGCATCATAGATGTAAGCCTCCCCCAAGATTGACCGATTCTTTATCCTTCATGTGGCCAGAAATTACAAAAAAAATACTGATCTTCATGAATTAGATGCATAGGATAAAACGTCTTCTGATATTCCAGCTTCAAGCAATTCCAGTCCCATGATCAAATAACACCCAGTAGCCTATAACACATTAGTGCCTTTCCCTCCAAAAATAAAGCGAAAACTTTCTTCTTAACTTTGTCTCCGGGTAGACCTAAAAGCTTAAAAATCCACAAATCTCATTGACATTTATCAAATGGTAATCGAGATGAGTTTAACCATCGTAAGGATGAGCCAAGAGTTTCTCTACCATACCCGAATGAATCTCATAATAAATATGTCTTGTAGGTTTAGTAGGTTGAGGAACAACTTACTCAACTTCTGTTCACGGTGAAGATTCCCCGCACAAGCTACACAAAGGGTGTCCGTTCATAGTGACAAGAAACAATACATTTCAGCACGTATCAAAAATGTTTCCTTACCAAAGGCGCTTTTCTCCCGGGAAAAGGCACCACAAAAGAGTCTTGGTGACCCACAAGTATAGGGTACAAATCGTAGTCCTTTCAACAAGTAACAATGTCGAACCCAACAACGAGCAGACGGGAATGATAAGCAGTTTTTGTAAGATATTTTATGCAAGTGTTGTAAGTAATAGTGATTGGTAGTTTTGTAGCATGACAATTATTAACAAGTGACAAGTAAAAATAGTAGCAAAGGTGCAGTAAGGTAGCACAATCCTTTTTGTTGAAAAGGACATGCCGGAAAATACCCTTATATAAAGCAAGCGCTCCAGAGGAAACATGGGAATTATGTCTAGTCATATTCATCATATTGAGTTGATTCACGTTTTCTACTTTGATAATTTGATATGTGGGTGGAATGGTGCTAAGGTGTTGTTTTAATTGAAAAAACAACCAACTTATGATTACCTTCTCTCGCAAGCATCCACAACTATGAAAGAAGAATTAAGATAGATCTAACCATAGCATTAAATGTGTGGACGCAAATGAGCCCCTCACGGAGCAACACATAAACTTGGGTTTAAGTTCCTTTTACTCTCGCAACCCATCATCTACTTATTTCTCCACAATGACTTCCCTTATGCCCATAACATGGTGAAGTGTCATGTAGTCGACGTTCACGTGACACCACTAAGAGAAACAACAACGTACATATCATCAAAATATGAAACAAATACCAACTTTATATGATTAGTTATAACAAGACTTCTCCCATGTCCTCAGGAACAATAGTTACTACTCACACATCATTAACATGTTCAAGATCAGAGGTGTAATAATGAAAATTAAGGATGTGAGCATAATATCTTCCACCAGGTAATCCAACAGGCATGAACAAATATCCTTAAAGGTTGTTTATGAGTTTTTTCTAGGTCAAAAGAAACCATATAAGAGAAGAGGGACGACACAGGGCCCTATTGCCTTGTGGACAGCAGGTGGCCACCCTATGGTATATTTCTGGCCAAAATAATTCTTAAATGTTCTGGAAAAATCTCCTGGAAATTTAAGGTCTTTTGGAGGAAGTTGATTTTTCAACATTTTTCTCGGTTTCCGGGTCGAGATCTCCAATTCCAGATATTTCCCTCTTAGTGATGTAGCTTGCATATTTAGATATAAAAGACAAAAGAATTGTATGATAATAAGGAATAAGGGACAGGAATAATAGAAATATCAGTAATAATTCATTTTGCAAAATGGAAGTATGAGTTCAATACGTAGCTTTTGAGCAACACGTTTTGAAAAGTCATCAATAAAGATGTTTTTGCATGGGGGACATGCTCTATTTGCAGACCATCAAAGTGATCTTCCAATTTCCTCACTTGATCAACATAAGCTTCCATCAAAGGGATCTTATAATTCTTGTTTACCTGATGCACAACAAGCTATGAATCTCCTTGAACGATTAGCTTCTTGATGCCAAGATCATTCGCAATCCGTAGGCCACCGGTAAGCGGTCCTTCATACTAAGCAATGTTGTTTGTCGATACCTCGTTGTGGAAGTGAATTTAGATTACAAACGTGAGGTGCTCTCCAGTGGGTGTGACAAGCAGCAGTCCGGCATAGGCGCCTTGTAGCGAGAAGGATCCAGCAAAGTACACGATCCATTCTTTTGGTGCATCTTTGCCTGGGATGGCTGTTTCTTGAATCTCTTCATCTCACATTGGGGTCCATTCTAGAATGAACTCTTCCTAGGCCCTGCTTTGAACAGTTGTTGTGCCTACAAAACTCAAGTCAAAACCGGCCAACTCGATCGCCGAGACCGCCATCCTGTTGGTGGCTTCTGGATTTACGAAGATGCGCTTCGAAGGAAATTGAGTGACGATGATAACATGTATGCTTGCAAGTAATGGCGCAGCTACCGGGATGCCATGAGGAGTCCAAAGAGAAATTTTTCCACACCAAAATATCTTGACCTAGCCCCCTACAAAGGAGAGTTGACAAATTAAACTGGCCACTGCACCATCTTCTTCTTGTACACAACTTGTTGAATTTCTTCTTGCATTATATTTGTATTGGTGGCACCTTGGCTTGCCGAAGTTGAATCTGGCTTGCCAGCTAGCGGCTCAGAGTTTGTTGTATTTTTTCCCTCATATTCCTTCCTTGTCACTAGTTCAACACTAATCACTTGATTTGTTGATGCTAAATATAGCAGCAACGACTCTTGCTGCTTAGCCGCAACTCTTGCATTAAAGATAGGAACTTGCTCAGGTCTTGCAGCACTATCTCCGCTTCTGAAGTCCATTTCATTGGACCTTCCTTTTTGAAAATCTTGAAAACCGGAGGGCGCGTTTTGCAGATTTACAAATGAACCAGCTGAGGGAGGCAATACAACCTGCCAAGTAGCGCACAACCTTGACGCGCTTCGGCGCCTCCAACTCCTCAATTGCTTCGATCTTGGCGAGATTTTTATCAATTCCGTGTTGTGACACGAATAACCTGAGAAGCTTGTTGCACGAGACACAAAACACACACTGCTGAGGATTGAGCTTCAAATTGCTCTAACGCAAGTTTGCAAATGTCTCTTATAGATCTTGAATTGGTGTAGCCATGTCCTTGGTCTTGACCACTATATCATCCATGTATGCTTCCACATTTATGTGCAGCTGGGGCTCAAAACCAATTTGGACAACTCTTGCAAATGTTGAACCATCACTTTTTAACCCAAAAGGCATATTCTCAAAGCAGTATGTGCCACATGGAGTAGGAAAGATCTAATGGTAACCAAAGTAAGCATCAAGGAAGGAGAAGAGGTCGACACTGGCAGCGGAATCCACTATTTTATCAATGTGCGCCAAGGGAAAGGGATCTTTTGGAGAGGCTTTATTTATACGAGTAAAGTTGATACAGAGCCTCCACTTTCTGTTGGCCTTCCGCACTACAACTCGATTCACCAACCAAGTTGGGTGGATCACACCTCTGATTAAAGCTTCCACTTCTAGCTTCTAGATCTCTTAGGAAACGAACTCTCGTCGCTCCAGAGCATGCTTCCTCACCTTATCCTTAATAGAGCATGCGTCAGAACTGATGGCAAGGTGGTGCTCAATCACCTCCCTAGGAACACGGGGGATGTCACATGGTTCCAAGGCACAAACATCAACATTGACCCACATGAAGGAGAGGAGTGCACTTTCCTATTTGCTGTCGAGGGTGGCACTTATGATGAAAGTGTCGCCCTTGCAGTCCTCTCGTACATCCACTTGCTTAGTCTGGTGCGTCCCCACTTTGGTCTTATTGCTCCTAGCAGTAGACCTCTCCGGAAAGACCTCGGCGAGTGTGCTTCACTCTATGATGCGCTTCACGGAGTCCTCGTTGGAGGTCTTTCCAGTACTCTTGTTCATATTCCCCCACGAGCATTGTCGGCATGAGTGAGTACCTTGTTGGTAGATGCTAAAACTCCTTCCCGATATAACTTGTCAATGCAAAGGACCGCTCTTTTGTTGTCGGCATGGATGGTGATGACGCTCATCAACACTCACATATTTAAGGTGTTGTAAGCATAGTAGGAAGCCGTCATAAATGTTTTCAGTGCCGAACGGCCCAGGATCACATTGTAAGGTTGTATGTTTGTTATTCAACATGAATTCTTATTGATATTTATGTTCTTCTTGTCCATTATTACACATTAGGATACAATTCTTATGCCTTTTCTCTCTGAATATGCAAGTTACACCACAAAGAGGGCAACTGCCGGAAACTGAAATTTTGGACCCGAAAATCAAGAAAAAGGGTGAAAAATCATTGGACTCCCAATGACTTGAAGTTTTATGGAGAATTTTTGTGAATATATAATAATTATTTGGCCAAAAATATATAAGCGGGGGGACACCTACTGGCGAAGAGCTAACATGTCACATGAGCCCCCCTAACCGCACCCTCTTGCCTTGTGGGGGCCCAGCAGGTCTCTTGACCCCCTCTTCTCATATATGGTGTGTTTTGACATAGAAAAATAATAAGCACACTTTTGCAATGTAGCACCGCCATCTCGAGGCGGAAACTTGGGCAGAGGCCCTTTTGCTCTCAAGCAGAGAGAATATGTCGGGCGAATTCCCCTCAACGAGGGGGAGATCGAAATAATCGTCATCACCAACGCTTCATCCTTCATGTAATGACCAATCTTCATCAACATATTCACCAGCACCAAGTCATTTTTCCAACCCTAGTCCAGCTCTTGTATTCCGTCTTTGTCTCAAAACCTCAGATTGGTACCTGTGGGTTAATAGTAGTGTTGATTACATCAAGTAGTTGATGCTTGCTGGATTACTTGGTGGAAGATATTTTGTTCAGATCCTTGATCACCATTATTATACCTCTGATCTTGAGCATGTTGATAAGGTGTGAGTAGTTAATATTGTTCCTAAGTACATGGGAGAAAGTCTTGCTATAGGTAATCATGTGAAGTTGGTATTCATTCTATATCTTGATGTTGTTCCTTCTTTTAGTGGTGTCGTGTGAACATCGACTACATGACACTTCACCATGTTTTGGTCCTGAGGGAAGGCATTGCGGAGTAACAAGTAGATGATGGGTTGTGAGAGTGATAGAAGCTTAAACCCTAGTTTGTGTGTTGCTTCATAAGGGGTTGACTTGACTCCACATGTTTAATGCTATGATCAGATTTATCTTAAATTTTCTTTTGTAATTGCGGATGCTTGTGAGAGGGTCCTGGTGTACTAGGAAACGGGGACCATAGTACCAGGACTTGTACACACACAACAACGGATTCTGATGCCAGAAAGACCTTGTCGGACAACATCAACCTATCGGATTTTGGGTTCCGCAAAACCCTAAAGATTCGAACTCAGGGGCGTGTACAAAGATCTCTCGTAGGCTCGGCTCACCTAGCTCGCTACTCGTTAGGGATGGCAACGAACTCACTCGATGGTGAGGAAGACACAGAGCACGACAGTTTACCCAGGTTCGGGCCGCTGGGAAGCGTAATACCCTACTCCTGCTTTGGTGGATTGTGTCTCATGGAGGTTGGTGGATGAACTAGTACAGTGTTTGAAGGCCTCCGGAGGCTGAGTGGCCTTTGTGTGGCGTCGGTGGGTGAATGAATGGATATCTCCCCTCTACGGAGCAACCTATCCTCTATGTAAAGTGGCGGATCTGGTACTCTTCCCTTATCATTTTTGGCGGGAAGGGATCCCACAATGGCCAATTTTGAAGGGGATTACGGGAACATGCTCCCCTTCCCAAAGGTGGTCTTCGCCTGCAAAGTGGCTGCCAATGTTGCAGGGACGGGCCCAGGGGTGACGTCTGCCCCACTGGTGAACGGTGACGGCCTTGTTGCAATAGAATGGAAACCTTTGGGAGATGCCCTCGGAACCCCGGTACGTACATGCCCCCTTTGCACTCAAGGGGAAACTATGTTGTCCTCCTGTCCGCTGCTCGCGTGTCCTTTCTCGGCGTCATCCTTGACTCATGAGATCGGGCCTCGCTTTGGAATATATGCCACTATGGAGGGGTCCTGAGCAGGCCCCCTGCGGGTCTTGATGTTGTTCCTCCTCGCGAGGCTTTGCCCCTCGCGAGGGCCTTGTCTTGGATGGTGCCGGCCCCGTCGCTTTGGTTGATGAAGTGGGCCAACCCTGGGCCGCACCCAGGCAGGTCTGGGTACCCCCATTCCCAGAACGTCGACAGTAACCCCCTGGCCCGTGGCGTGCTCTGGTTGGCTTCCCCGGGAAGCCTTGTGTGCGTACCGAAGCTCTACGGGCCCTAATTTCATGCGGGGCATGCCCTATAAATGACAAACTAAGAGCACATCTTCCCGTATTATCCGCACCAGACCAGCCTCAGCAGGGCTCGCCGAACTACTTGACCCGCATCTGCGAGTTGCCTCCGTCTTCAAGCTTCGGACGAGGACTGCTGGATCTCTTCACCAGACCACCCGTGTCGACCGGAATAGGAGGCCGTCTGAGGGCAGACACCCTTCGGTGCGGTGGGCTCCGGTGAGGAAGGAGTGGGTCACCATAGATGAGTATGCGTTCGTACCTTCCTTCGTCCTTTCTTTCTACGCCTCCCTTCTACACCCTTGTTGTGCAGGTTCCCCGTTGGTGACAAGGGAGGAGGGTCGGTGCTGCCCGCCCCCGAGATCGCTGAGCATCTTGTGGTTACTACCCTTGTAGTCCGCGGGGTTCAACCTCCCGAGTCCCTCGTGCGTGAGCCTACAACGGTCTTCCTCGCCGGCGGCCCCCGACTTCCCAGAGGAGTGCCACTCCCCTCACCAGCGGCCCCTCCTAGGGTCGTGTTGCTCCTCCATTCTGGACCCCTTCTTCTTGGTGACGCGGGGCCTTAGGGTGCGCTTCCTCCCGAAGAAGCGCCCGCGCGCGAGCCCCTAGCCCCGAGCATGGATTCGGGTCGAGAGGCTCCTCACACATCTCTCCCATTCATCATGTAGAAAATAAGAGCCCTTGTTCGGTACCTGAGACTGTCGGAGGTTCGCATGTCGCGCCGTGGGGTTTGCTCCGCACTGCGATGAACGCCCTTCAGCGCCTAGGGGCGGGGCTTGCCAGCAATGAAGTCCGCCTGGAGGATGAACACCGGCGCCTTGCGTCTGGGTGGCACCAGCTTGAAGTCGCCGTGATCCTCGGCCGCCTACAGCAGAGCGTGCCTGCACGGAGGCAGAGGGATCCCTCGCCGCGGTGAAGGAAGCATGCGAGTGTGCTCTCTCCGAGGCTCAGGAAGATGATTCTCGGCGCGGGGCCTCCGAGGATCGCCACAGGGAGCTTTGCTCCCTCCACGCCGATCTTGAGGAGCGGGCTTAGCTGATGGCCGCCTTGGGGGGCCGCCTGCTGAGTTCTTTCATGTCGGCATGGGACTCCGGACACCCGCCGATTAGCTGGTGCTTGTAGAGGTGTACCAGAGCCTAGAGCAGGAGCGTCTGGAGGTGAGGGAGCTCCAGCTGTCGCTTGCTAAGGAATCCCTTGCGTCTCATGAGGCGAAACTTCAGCAGGACATCGACAGGGGGGTGGCGGAGGCCCGATGTTTCCTTTTTCTTGATTATCATGCGAAGCTGAGACTCCAGGAGTCCCTCTTCCACGAGTGTCGCGGCCACATGAAAAAAGAGGTCGATGCCCTCCGAAGAAAGTTGGATAACGAAGTGAAACATCGGCTGGCCGCACTAGACGCCCAGGCTGTAGCCGAATGTAAACTTTATGAACGGGGAATGCTGCATCTTACTTGGTTGGAGAGGCTTGCTAAGAGGCGGTCCATGCTCGTGGCCTCCAGCTTGAGCGCTCCGGGATGTTCCAATCCCTCGAGAGGAGAGCTTCTCGGGCTTTGAGTGACATATGTGGCGAAGGGGTCTCAAGCCCCCTAGTCCCCGACGATGCTGGGTACTTGGGCTTCTTCCTCCGTGTTGTGGAGTGTCTTGAAGCGGGCGCCAAGAAGGCCCACGCGATTGCTGAGGTGAGAAGCCGTGTACTCTTGTGGCAAGCGGTCTCGGACGTTTTCAGCCACCTCCTTCGTCTCGACCCAGACTTCGACTTTGTCGTCGTGTTAGGTCCAGTGCCAGAGACGATATGCGCCGCCTTGGCTGAATGGGTCGAGGTCCATGTAGAAGACGAGTTGACAAGGCTTGCTCCCGAAGGCTGCGGTGTGAGCTCTGGCGACTATGCATCCTCCTGATCCACCACCTTGTCCTCCTGATATGGTTATGTACTAGGTTTAAGAGCAACTTTGATGTATCTAGAGGGTACCTTTCAACGCGTTCTTTGAAGACGAGGTGTGTGCGATGCTTTCCTCCGGCTGTGGACGTTGCCAGCCCCGTGTTGTCGCGACACTGATGGTCTAACCTACGAGCATGGCTCCGTTCGTGATGCTTCCTCCCTGTGTGTGGGGCTGTTTAAGGACCCTTTTAGCACTCTGGGTCTGCAGGTCCCGGTCTCGCACATTTCCGTGCCACCGTGAGGCGCAACCCATTACCAAGGTTGTCCCTCACGGGGCAAAACCCCGACGCCCTGGGTGCCGGCATGGGCGGCACCTGGATGGCCGAGTGGCCTTGCCACCAGTAAGGCTCATGAGGCTTGTTGCTCAGTAGTCCCCCTTGACACTCAAACCGCTCTACGTCGACCGGCCGCAGTCCCGCACATTTCCTCACCACCATTTGGCAAGGCCACGTAGGGCGCGTCTAAGGGGCGTGTCCCCGCCTCTCCTGATATCGACCGAAATTCTAGGACGGCCTCAAAGAGGGCAAGTGGCCTTATGACCGGTAAGGCTCCTGAGGAGCGCCTTAGGAGTCCCCTTTGGTGCTCGAGCGATTCCCCAGTCCGCCCCTCTTGTGCTTGCCTCGGGAGGCCCGATGGTCTCCCGAGGTTTCCATGAAACAAAAATCAAAACAAATCGAGAAAGAAAACTCGAGTTAAGTAAAACGAGAGAATGATAGAGCAGAAATTACCGCCCTCCTTTTCTTCTCAAAACATTAAGGAAAGAGATCCTCGAGCCTTTGATAGCTGAAAATACAGAAGGGAAGACCATTGAAGGTCACAACTTTAAACGCAAGAAAGGAACAAGAAAACTACCGCGTCCGACACCTATGCTATTCTCCGCCTCCGTCTCCCCCCAACGTGGATCATATGGCTTCCAATAAGCTTGGGATTGACCCCTCTGTATCCTCGGGGGGCCCTAGGCGTATACAGCCTCGGCTCGTTATTACGTGAGAGTGTCACGGTGGGGGTGTATCTGGGAGGTCGCGAGGACGCTTTGACCTCGCGAGTGTCCCTACCCCAGAGGCATAGGCGCCTGATTCTGGAAGTCTTTGGTGGACTTGTTGATTACCTCCATCTCCCCCCAGTGTGGAACATAGGGTTTCCACTAGGCGTTGGATGGTCCCCTTCCGTGTCCTCGAGGGACCCTGGGCGTATACAGCCTCGGCTCGTTATTATGTGAGAGTGTCACGGGATGAATTAGGTTCTGGAAGGATTGAACGACGATGCAGAGGTGCTACCACTACTGGAATCCAGTAATTTGCCATCAGCCAGTTCTTTGTCGTCTGCTGGCTGATGGCAAAGAAGCTCTTTGCCGTCAGCTGACCTAAAGCGGACGTTAAAGGGATCACTGATGGTAAAAAGAATGTTTGCCACCGGCGAGGGCTTTGTCATATGCCTGCGGACGACAAAGAGACCTAGGGAAGACGGCAAAGAGGGCAGATGGGTCCCACTAGACATAGGGCCTGGCCAGGTCCAACGGACGGGCTCTTTGCCGTCCGCCTAGCCTTTGCCATCTGCAGTTGGGCCCTTTGCCGTCCGGGGGCAGACGGCAAAGCTAACGGCCGTTATCCCCTAGCCCCTCGCTCCACTACCCCACTCCCCACTCTGTCTCTCTCTCAACCGTCGTGCGCGCCTCCCTCCTGCACCACCGGCGGCCGGCCACCCCTGCGCCGCCCACTACGCCGACCCCTGGGCCACCCCCTCACCTGCCCCCCACCGCCGCCACCACTGCCCCCCACCGCCGCCACCACTACCCCCCGCCGCCGCACAGCACCCCACCGGCGCCACCACTGCCCCCCCCCCCCCCCCCCGCCGCCAACACTACCCCCCGCCGCCGCACTGCCCCCGACGACGCCCCACTGCCCCGTTGCACCCGTCCTCCTCGCCGCCCCGACGCCCCAGCCGCCCCCGCCGGTGAGTCCCCCCATTTTTTTGTTTTTCCTTATTTTTATTTATGTTAAATTAGTTAGGTTAGTTTTTTCAGTTTATTAGGTTAGTTAGGCTAGTTAGTTAGGTTGTTAAATTAGTTTAGTTTAGGTTCAGTTTTAGTTTAGGTTTTGTTAGGTTAGTTTCCTGTTTAGTAAAGGAGAAAAGGAGAAGAAGAAGAAGGAGAAAGGAGAAGAAGAAGAAGGAGACACGAGAAGAATAAGAAGTAGAAAGGAGAAGAAAAAAAATAAGAAGAAGAAGGAAAAGAAGAAGAAGGAAAAGGAAGGGAAGGAGAAGAAAGAAGAAGAAGAAGAAGAAGAAGAAGAAGAAGAAGGAAAAGGAAGGGAAGGAGAAGAAGAAGAAGAAGAAGAAGAAGAAGGAAAAGGAAGGGAAGAAGAAGAAAGAAGAAGGAGAAGAAGAAGAAGGAGAAAGAAGAAGAAGAAGAAGAAGGAGAAAGGAGAAGAAAAAAAATAAGAAGAAGAAGGAAAAGAAGAAGAATGAAAAGGAAGGGAAGGACTAGAAAGAAGAAGAAGAAGAAGAAGAAGAAGAATAAAAATAGGAGAGGAAGAGAAGAATAAGAGGAAAAAAGAAAATAATAATAATAATAATAATAAGAAGAAGAAGAGAAGAAGAAGAAAACAAGAAGAAGGAGAAGAAGAATAAGAGGAAAAAAGAAAATAAGAAAATAAGAAGAAGAAGAAGAAGAAGAAGAAGAAGAAGAAGAAGAAGAAGAAGACAAGAATAAAACAAGAAGAAGGAGAAGAAGAATAAGAGGAAAAAAGAAAAAAGAAAATAAGAAGAAGAAGAAGAAGAAGAAGAAGAAGAAGAAGAGAAGAAAAGAAGAAGAAGGAGAAGAAGAATAAGAGGAAAAAAGAAAAAAGAAAATAAGAATAATAATAAGAAGAAGAATAATAAGAGGAAAAAAGAAAATAAGAGTTAGGTCACATATTTTTTGATTATCTTATAAAACATCATATTTGTAGACAGCGACAATGAATCCGACTCCAGCCCTGAGCCGGAACCAGAAGACCTGGAACTCGTAGAGGTTACTGATACGGATGACCTGTCAATGCTGCAACTATTAAAGGAAGGCCTTTCACAACTTCACGCCGTTGAACCCGACGAGCACGTCATTCATGAAGACATGCGTGATAGTGATGATGATGATGCATTTATTGATGATGATTATTAGTTTGTAAGATTCACAACTTAAATTATATATATTTTAATCTTTATTATTCATGTACATATTATTATTCATGTCGGTTATTCAAATTTTTTATGTTGTACTAATTTCATTTAATCTTTATCATGGCAGGTCACCAGGTGTGGAAAGATGGTGGGCGCTGGTCCAGTTTGCTGGACGGGTTCTTCCCAGGCGCCCCGCACGAGGGGTGGTACTTCCCTTCCACCCCTATCTCTCCGTAGAGCCTTGGCAGACAGTCTGTCGACACCACCTGTGGGTTCTTCTTCGTCGGCAGCATTGCCCACTGGGAGAGGTGCTGGTCAGGTAGGGAAGAAGGGGAAGGGTACATGGAGAGGTGGTGGCCGCGGAAGATCCAGGAGGACTGTCGAGCCGTCCTCGCCACCACCACCAACTCATTCACCCGAGCATAGGACTAGTATGTTTGACCCGTTTGCGGAGGAGGCTAGGGGGACTCCGTTCCAGGAGCCTGTTGTTGACGGGCATTCATCCCATGAGACTCCGGTCCAGGAGCAGCCTCGGGTCGAGGTGCATTCGGCCCAGGTGCAGCCGGAGGAGACTACGGTTCCGGAGGCTTCACCCGATGTGGAGAGGCCCGGATGGGAGACCTGGCCGGATCGTACCGAGTTGCCGGATTGGACCGAGGGTCTGGGTGGCTCAGGGGGCGGGAATGGCGGGGATGAGCTTACGGATAGTGAGGGCGATGTGCAGGTGGACGGGGCCACCATGTACAAGAGTGGTAGTACACGTCTCCCGGTCGCCCCGGCTACCCGCGAGCAGAGGCCGGTGATTAAACCTGTAGGAGATAGGTAAGTACATTTACCCTTTTTTAACTTTTGCCTTCAAGTTTCTTCAAATATCTAATACGTTGACCTTACCATACTGCAGGGGATGGGTACACCCTCTTGGAGTCCGCACGCCGAACTCCGTCCTTGTTGTGCTTTGCCGGACAAATTTCCCGGGGTTTGTCACGTTGCCTGGTGAGGGTCAGGTTCCTACACTAGGATTTTCCTGGGAGCACTACCAGGCTGCGCAGGCCCCGCCGGAGGAGATTATAGATGGTGTCTTGTGCCACACGAGGGCCGAGATGGTGATCAAGAGCTTTTGGGTAAATTATCCTTTTAGAGAATCTAAAATTAACAATATAGCTAATTATTGTAGTAATCAGTGTTTTCACGTTTGATTGCAGACCTTCTATAGGTGTGGGGATGGATATGAGGAGGAGGCGGCCAGGGTTCTCGAGGCCGTGTGTAGGAGGTTACTACAGAACTTGCACCACGAGGCTCGGCAGCAGGCTATTCGAGATTACTACGCCACGCGTGGTATTAAGAAGCACAAGAAGGATTGCCGCGGAAAGTTTCTGAAGAAGGAGCAATACATGAAGGTAATTACCTATTCTTAAGTCCTTCTACGTAGTTTTCTTGATTTCATTCATAGGCGTAGAGCTGAATATTATTTCTAATAACTTATAGGTGCCCCCGAGATGGTGTGCGGATAAGATGGATTGTTGGGAGGCGTTGGTTGATGAGTGGTGCACAGGCAGCTCGCGAGCCGTCCACGAGAATGCGAAGGATCGGCATAGCCAAATGGTTGGTGTGCCACACCATCAAGGCAGCGCCAACTTACTTCAGTTCGGACGAAACTGGGTATGTGATTTGCTTCATGATTCATGCAATTCATTCTTGATGCTAATATTTTGTTCCTCTCTTTTAGGCGCATCCCAATAAGACGAAGATACCACACTTGTATGACCTTTATGGCATGGCCCATACTACCTCGTACAAGACGGCGAAGGCATTCTCTGAGTCTAACCTGGATGTTCCCAATAACTTCACCAACATATCATCCCACAAGAATCTCGTGGCATACAGGGACGCGGGGAAGGCTACGAAAGGGGATGACTTTAACCCTAGCCAGGAACCTTTGGATCCAGAGCTGGTGATGATATCTGGTGGCGGGAGGCCCCATAGCTCGATAGCCATTGGAGATTGGATAATACGTTGTCCACTCACTCTTCCGGAGATCAAAGCACGCCAGTCGAGCAGCTGTCCTGAGATAACGTGTCGTCCATGGCCAGTCGAACTTGCCATCGAGGTTAGTTGTATGGACTAAGAATACTTTCATCCATTTCATTATATGTGTAAACATAGATCATTACTGTGGTAACGAGGAATGGTGTTTCAGGCTGCTCTTCAGAAAGAGAGAGCGGCAAACCAGTCTGCTCTTGAGAAAGAGAGATTGGCAAGCCAAGCTGCTCTTCAGGCTGCTCTTGATGAGAGGGACCAGACCACGGCAGGATTGATTGAGGAGGAGAGGGCCCGGAATGAGGCGGGTCAACGGGCCCTGTACGAGCTTTTTGTGGTATGTTTTTTTTCACATTAGCCAAATCATGTGTGTAATGTCTGTTTCATTACTAGCTAATATGACCCACTCTTCAGGGTCTGTGCGAGAAGAGTGGTCAAGTCCCTCCGCCGATGCCCGTCTTCCCTTTGATTGGCACGGTGAGTTTCATTACAAACTAGTATTAATAATTGAGTGTCATCATGCTAACTGAGACATTTCAAAATATCTTTTCTGTAGAATAACTCCCGAGAGGCATCGCACGACCCTTCTCCAGTGCAACCGTCTCCAAACGAAGCCGCCGCGAGCAACCGTGGTGTTTCTCCTCCTTGATGACCACCACGGTAAGTTTCTCTTCTCCTCTTCCATATCGTCCTTGCATTAATTTCCCCAGAAACACATAATTAGCCCATTTAGCTCCAAAATGCCATAATAACCTCAAAATGGCATAAGAACCTTGGTTAGCTCATGAATATTATATACTTAGCTTGTTTTCCTCTAAAATGAGATAATTAGCCGATTTAGCTCCAAAAAGACATAATTAGGTAATTTAGCTCCAAGAAGAGGAGAAGAAATAGGAAAAATGAAAAGAAAGAAGAAGAATAAGAAGAGAAGAAGGAGAAGGAGGAGGAGGAGGAGGAGAAGGAGGAGGAGAAGGCCAAGGACCTTCTAGTCCTTCTCCTCCTTCTCCTCCTTCTTCTTGATTTCTTCTTCTTCTCCTCCTCCTCCTCTTTCATCTCCTCTTTCATATTATCCTGGCTTTAATTTCCCTAAAAAGACATAATTAGCCAATTTAGCTCCAAAATGCCATAATAACCTCAAAATGGCATAAGAACCTTGGTTAGCTCATGAATATTATATAGTTAGCTTGTTTTCCTCTAAAATGAGATAATTAGCCCATTTACCTCCAAAAAGACATGATTAGGTAATTTAGCTCCAAGAAGAGGAGAAGATGAGAAGAAATAGGAAAAATGAAAAGAAATAAGAAGAAGAAGAAGAAGAGAAGGAGAAGGAGGAGGAAGAGGAGGAGGAGAAGGAGCAGAAGGCCAAGGACCTTATAGTCCTTCTCCTCCTCCTCCTTCTCCTCCTTCTCCTCCTTATTCTTGATTTCTTCTTCTTCTACTCCTCCTCCTATTTCTTCTCCTCTTTCATGTTATCCTTGCTTTAATTTCCCCAAAAACACATAATTAGCCCATTTAGCTCCAAAATGCCATAATAACCTCAAAATGGCATAAGAACCTTGGTTAGCTCATGAATATTATATACTTAGCTTGTTTTCCTCTAAAATGAGATAATTAGCCCATTTAGCTCCAAGAAGAAATAATTAGGTAATTTAGCTCCAAGAAGAGGAGAAGAAATAGGAAAAATGAAAAGAAACAATAAGAAGAAGAAGAGAAGAAGGAGAAGGAGGAGGAGGAGGAAAAGGAGGAGAAGGCCAGGGACCTTCTAGTCCTTCTCCTCCTCCTCCTTCTCCTCCTTCTTCTTGATTTCTTCTTCTTCTCCTCCTCCTCTTTCTTCTCCTCTTTCATATTATCCTTGCTTTAATTTCCCCTACAATGACATAATTAGCCCATTTAGCTCCAAAATGCCATAATAAGCTCAAAATGGCATAAGAACCTTGGTTAGCTCATGAATATTATATACTTAGCTTGTTTTCCTCTAAAATGGGATAATTAGCCCATTTAGATCCAAAAAGACATAGTTAGGTAATTTAGATCCAACAAGAGTAGAAGAAATAGGAAAAATGAAAACAAATAAAAAGAAGAAGAAGATGAAGAAGAGAAGAAGGAGAAGGAGGAGGAGGAGGAGGAGGAGAAGGAGAAGGCCAAGGACCTTCTAGTCCTTCTCCTCCTCCTCCTTCTCCTCCTTCTTCTTGATTTCTTATTCTTCTCCTCCTCCTCCTCTTGCTTCTCCTCTTTCATATTATCCTTGCTTTAATTTCCCCAACAATGACATAATTAGCCCATTTAGCTCCAAAATACCATAATAAGCTCAAAATGGCATCAGAATCTTGGTTAGCTCATGAATATTATGTACTTAGCTTGTTTTCCTCTAAAATGGGATAATTGCCCATTTAGCTCCAAAAAGACATAATTAGGTAATTTAGCTCCAACAAGAGGAGAAGAGGAGAAGAAATAGAAAAAATAAAAGAAAGAAGAAGAAGAAGAATAAGAAGAAGAAGAGAAGAAGGAGAAGCAGGAGGAGGAGGAGGAGAAGGAGAAGGCCAAGGACCTTCTAGTCCTTCTCCTCCTCCTCTTTCTCCTCCTTCTCCTCCTCCTTCTTGATTTCTTATTCTTCTCCTCCTCCTCCTCTTGCTTCTCCTCTTTCATATTATCCTTGCTTTAATTTCCCCAACAATGACATAATTAGCCCATTTAGCTCCAAAATACCATAATAAGCTCAAAATGGCATCAGAATCTTGGTTAGCTCATGAATATTATGTACTTAGCTTGTTTTCCACTAAAATAGGATAATTGCCCATTTAGCTCCAAAAAGACATAATTAGGTAATTTAGCTCCAACAAGAGGAGAAGAGGAGAAGAAATAGAAAAAATAAAAGAAAGAAGAAGAAGAAGAATAAGAAGAAGAAGAGAAGAAGGAGAAGCAGGAGGAGGAGGAGGAGAAGGAGAAGGCCAAGGACCTTCTAGTCCTTCTCCTCCTCCTCTTTCTCCTCCTTCTCCTCCTCCTTCTTGATTTCTTCTTCTTCTCGTCCTCCTCCTCTTTCTTCTCCTATTTCATATTATCCTTGCTTTAATTTCCCCAACAATGACATAATTAGCCCATTTAGCTCCAAAATACCATAATAAGCTCAAAATAGCATCAGAACTTTGGTTAGCTCATGAATATTATATACTTAGCTTGTTTTCCTCTAAAATGGGATAATTAGCCCATTTAGATCCAAAAAGACATAATTAGGTAATTTAGCACCAACAAGAGGAGAAGAGGAGAAGAAATAGGAAAAATGAAAAGAAAGAAGAAGAAGAAGAAGAAGAAGAGAAGGAGGAGGAGGAGGAGAAGGAGAAGGCCAAGGACCTTCTAGTCCTTCTCCTCCTCCTCCTCCTCCTCCTTCTCCTCCTTCTTCTTGATTTCTTTTTCTTCTCCTCCTCCTCCTCTTTCTTCTCCTCTTTCATATTATCCTTGCTTTAATTTCCCGAACGATGACATAATTAGCCCATTTAGCTCCAAAATACCATAATAAGCTCAAAATGGCATAAGAACCCTGGTTAGCTCATGAATATTATATACTTAGCTTGTTTTCCTCTAAAATGGGATAATTAGCCCATTGTGCTCCAAAAAGACATAATTAGGTAATTTAGCTCCAACAAGAGGAGAAGAGGAGAAGAAATAGGAAAAATGAAAAGGAAGAAGAAGAAGAAGAAGAAAAAGAGAAGAAGGAGAAGGAGCAGGAGGAGGAGGAGAAGGAGAAGGCCAAGGATCTTCTAGTCCTTCTCCTCCTCCTCCTTCTCCTCCTTCTCCTCCTTCTCCTTGATTTCTTCTTCTTCTCCTCCTCCTCCTCTTTCTTATCGTCTTTCATATTATCCTTGCTTTAGTTTCCCCAACAATGACATAATTAGCCGATTTAGCTCCAAAATACCATAATAAGCTCCAAATGGCATAAGAACCTTGGTTAGCTCATTAATATTATATACTTAGCTTGTTTTCCTATAAAATGGGATAATGAACCCATTTAGCTCCAAAAAGACATAATTAGGTAATTTACCTCCAACAAGAGGAGAGGAGGAGAAGAAATAGGCAAAATGAAAAGAAATAAGAAGAAGAAGAAGTAGAAGAGAAGAAGGAGAAGGAGGAGGAGGAGGAGGAGAAGGAGAAGGCCAAGGACCTTCTAGTCCTTCTCCTCCTCCTCCTTCTCCTCCTTCTCCTCCTTCTCCTTGATTTCTTCTTCTTCTCCTCCTCCTCCTCTTTCTTCTCCTCTTTCATATTATCCTTGCTTTAATTTCTCCAACAATGACATAATTAGCCCATTTAGCTCCAAAATAGCATAATAAGCTCAAAATGGCATAAGAACCTTGGTTAGCTCATGAATATTATATACTTAGCTTGTTTTCCTCTAAAATGGGATAATGAACCCATTTAGCTCCAAAAAGACATAATTAGGTAATTTAGCTCCAACAAGAGGAGAAGAGGAGAAGAAATAGGCAAAATGAAAAGAAAGAAGAAGAAGAAGAAGAAGAAGAAGGAGAAGGAGGAGGAGGAGGAGGAGAATGAGAAGGCCAAGGACCTTCTAGTCCTTCTCCTCCTTCTTCTTGATTTCTTCTTCTTATCCTCCTCCTCCTCTTTCTTCTCCTCTTTCATATTATCCTTGCTTTAATTAACCCATTTAGCTCCAAAATGCCATAATGAGCTAAAAATGGTATAAGAACCTTGGTTAGCTCATGAATATTATATTCTTAGCTTGTTTTCCGCTAAAAATGACATAATTAGCTGAAAAACATCATATTTTGTTCTTCTTTTGACTTTCTTATTCACATTTTTGCAGATTGGATATACTACATGCATGGAAGCTGGCATTCATGGAGTTGAACAATGTCGATGGATGAACTTTATATGTATATCATCTAGTTTTCATTTAAGTTGATGAACAATGTCTAACTATATGTATATGTATATATGGATAATCAGTGCAATACTTTGTGTGTTGGTTCTTTCGATATATGGGGATGTACATTGATTTATATATATATCATATATGTGTGGTGAATTATATATATATATGTGTTGACAAGTATATGTGTGGTGAACCATATATCATATATGTGTGGTGAATTATATAAATGTGATGTCAAATATATATATATATATATATATATATATATGTCTGTGTTGTGCAATAATATAAAACAAAAAAAACAGGTACTATATGGGATCTTTGCCGTCTGCCAGCTGATGGCAAAGACCTGTGCCATCAGCTGGCAGATGGCAAAGATGCCACAAGGCACCCAGCTGTGCATCCTGGGGTGTCTATATAGGCTCTTTGCCGTCTGCCTCCAGGGTGGCCAGACGGCAAAGAAGAGAGCATAGAGTAGGGGGGAGGAGGAGGCAGACGGCAAAGAGTGGAGGGGGGGAGGAGGAGGCAGACGACAAAGAATAAGGGGGAGGCAGACGACAAAGAGTGGAGGGGGAGGAGGAGGTAGACGACAAACAATAAGGGGGAGGCAGACGGCAAAGAGTAAGGGGGAGGCAGACGACAAAGCCTCCGTTAACCCCTAATGGAGGCAACGCCTGTCGGCTGCCGTCTCGAGCACTTTGCCGAAAGCTGACGGCAAAGAGATTTGTCGTCCGCTTTGGGGGGACAGACGGCAAAGAAGGTTCTATGCCGTCGTAGGCTGACGCAGAAATTTTGCCGGCCGTGAGATTATTTGTCGTCTGTTGTTTTGTCTTTGCCGTCCGGGATTTGGTCTTTGCCGTCTGTGATGGCAGATGGCAAAGAAGCTGATTCCTGTAGTGTACGGGTTGATGCAGGTCCCGGGGACGCTTCGGGAGCCCCACGCCTCACAGGCTCGTGCTCTGCTCGTGGTCCCCGGGCTCATAGAGGCGTAGTGTGGCCCGTCCTCAGCGAGCCCTCGAGCATGGGGGGAGCCTTCATCACTCGCTGGCCGGAGACCTCACCCAGACGGTAGGTCCCGAGTCACGTGGGTATTACCCCAACGTGCCTCACTAGGGCCCCCCATGTTTCTTCGCTCGTACCCTAGGCCATGCCCCTAGGCCGGGCTAGCCCATCCTGAGGGAAACGGCGGGTACCCGAACACCTGCTGGCGACTGGACGATGCCCACCATCAGTCCCCAGGCGGGCATCGCACGCCCCGGAGGCAGTGGCGGGTATACCACCCCTGGCCTCCATGTTGGGATCATCTGGCCTGGGAACATGGGCGTGTGTTCCACCCTCAGTCCCCAGGCTGGGGCCTCTTGGCCTGGATACAAGGTGTCGGTGCACTGAAGACTGGGGTCCTTAGTGTCCCAGACTTGTGCACAGGCGTAAAATGCCCCTGACGGCACAGCGTGGGAGAGTCCAGGCAAGATGTGCCCCAAGATTACTAAGGCCCCGGCAAGCATGCCTTGCCGGGAGGATAACCAAGGCCACGCCCATTTAGAAGGAATGATGAACTCACTAGGCACGAGGCCTCGGAAAACCTCCTTTGTCGGGACGACAACCGAAGCCCCCGGGAAGCTTCCTTGCCGGGACAAAGACCCAAGGCCCCGGCAAGCACCCTTTGCCGGGATGACGAGCTACGCACTCGAGGGCGACCGACCTTGCCACAGTGCCACCCCCCCCCCCAAGTTCCAGCGCATTCCGCCTGCGCCAGCGCGGTGTCCAGGTGTCGAAATGCCTGGACACATGTCTTCGCCAGCACAACGCTGACAAGGACAAGACGTGCATTTAATGCACCAAACAGCGGTAGAAGGATCAGCACCGCTCTAGGTTCAGTGTAACTTCTCGTGAACCTACCAACGAGCACGGCCTATAAAAGGAGGCCCTTAGCTCATTCACAAGGGGTTAGACTCTTTGGACATTGGCCAAAAGACGGTTATCATCAGTCACTATAACAAACAACGAAACGCTTAATACGATCAGACGATCAAGATGTAGGGTTTTACGCGTAAGCGGCCCAAACCTTGGTAAAAATGCTTGCTGGGCGTTGATTGTTAGGTCCATTCTTAACGTACTCTTTCCCCGCCCTACGATCACAATGGTATCACGTTGATTCCCATAGTTGTCGACCTAGAAACGCCGACATCTTCGGCGCGCCAGGTATGGGGCGGCGGAGGGACGCGTGAATCAGAGCAAACTCAGCACCGCCTCCATCGAAGTTTGGGCGCTATGTCGCGTTCCCCCGGAAATGGGGTACCGTGATGGGCGCCCAGTTCTGCTACGGCTTCCCAAGGCCTGCGCGAGCGTGTTGCTACATGTGCGCGCGGGGCAGGGAAGCAGAGGCTCCAAGAGAAGCGTCGTCAGGCCGATGCGTCGCTCAGGGGCCAACGTGCAACTATCGAGGGCGTGCCCGGGCGCTTCATACAGGCCACGGTGCATACTCCAGCGGACGCACCTCCGCGGAGCGATGCATAGTCATTGAGGATGCGCCACATGGTCCCGAAGCCCCGGCGCACGCTCCAGTGTGACTGTTATGCCCCTGAGAGCGTCGCATCGTCGCCCAAAGATGCGCTCGGGGGCTCTACAAGCACAGCCTAGCAAGAGAAAAGTGAAGGGGCTACACCCCGGTTGGCTTTTCCTCCAAACGACGGTCAAGGACCATCGGCAAGAAGACTTTGCTGGAGGAGAAAGCCGCCGGAAGCGGTGATTCCCTGCTTTCCGAGGGCTCTGACGCCCTGGTGAAAGACTCGAATACCATGCCACCACGGCGTGAGCAGATAAGTTTTTAAGTTTAAGATTCGGATCAGAAGTAGATAGGCCCTTTGCCTTTTCCCTTTGAAAGTTTCCAACCATTGTCTATGGAGCTTGCGCGTACTAGGACCTTCCCAAAGTTCAGTGCACCTTGTCTCTATTTCGAACTCGTTCAAACGACCTGAATGGCCTCATAGCGCCTTCAAACAGTTGCGAACATGATCAACAGAGCAAGCGGCTACGTAGCACCCGATTTCGTGTCAAGCTGCGCTTGGTGATTTTCATGGTTGACCGAATGTGGCAAGGAGCCTTGCTGGTAGGTGCCGTCAAGCTCCCAAATTATGCAAAAACAAAACATACAAAGAACGGAATCAGAAAAAGCAAAAAACAGTCTTTTTCATTCATATGAATGGATACATTTGGGTTTGCTTACATAGCATTGATATCCTGACCCAAAGACTCTGTCTTTTGACAAGGATCTACCTACGCATAGGAGAGAAGTTCAAAAAGATAAAAAGCGGGTCGGCCCAATGCGCAACCCAGGTTGGCCCCCCCTGGACCGGCATTGCATAGTGGAGAGCAACGCCGGAAGAAGTGAAGGGGCAAGGTCCAATGATCGCACCGCCTCGGAGACAGGGCGTCAATGCGGGCCCTGGCAAGGAGGGGGAGAGGCGTGAGCAGGCGCCGGCGGTAGGGCCAACAGTCAGTCGGACCTCGGGGGATCGTACTCCGACTTGACCCCCGGGCTCCTGAACTGCAAGGAGCGTCACTGTCGTCGCCGTCCCCCTCATCACCGTTGCTCGAAGCGGAGCTCCCAATGCCGCTCGAGCGACCTTCGCAGCAAACGAGAAGCACACGTGGGGGGGCCTAAAGCAACATGGTGGGACGCCACAGGAGCAAGCCCCGGTGAAGGCAGAGGCGTTGGAGTAGCGCTCCGCCTCCCTCGGCCTCGACCTCTGCGGAGACCTCGGCCCCTCTCCCTTCCTCCACCACGGGCGTTTGGGCCGTCTTCCGCCGGAGCACCCCTAGAAGTTGTCGCATGATCTGAACGAGATCTCCTCACCACCCTGGCGATCGACGGTGGCCTACCTCGTCCCCTAACCATGGTTAGGGCGAGCGCCACCTACAAGCAGGAGAAGATTCTGAAGGCCAAGATCGAGGAATTAGTGGATTCAGAGGGAGTTGGGTGAGAAAAACCCCTCACAAACCCTCCCAATTTATAGGACGGGGCATGGGGGCTAGCCTCCCTTGCTCCAGAAGCCACCACCCCTCATGTCCAATCGCTCGAGCTCACGGGCGAACAGAGAACCACCATGATGCGCCAATGCATGCAAGTGCGGGCCCAGCCACTACTGCGCCTCTCAAGGCCTCGTCTGCCACCTGTCCATCCATGACTATTCATGCCACGCGCGTGGCAGAGGCGTTTCAGGAGGCGGAGAGGCCAGTCCGTGCACGACCTCCCACTTCGCGCATCCGATGCGCGACGTGGGGAAAGGCAACCACCAGCAGACCACCAGCAGATCCAGCCTCGAAGGCCCATGCACCTCTTTCGGCCTGGCCCAGCAACCTCCACCCGCGTGTGTGGCCCAGGCCCGGGGGCTCCTGTCGGTGCACTAAATACCGGGGTCCTTAGTGCCCAGACTTGTGCACGGGCGTGGTAGAGTCCAGGCAAGATGCGCCCCCAAGATTACCATGGCCCCGGCAAGCCTGCCTTGCCGGGAGGATAATCAAGGCCACGCCCATTCAGAAGGCGTGATGAACACACCAGGCACGAGGCCTCGGCAAACCTATTTTGCAGGGATGACAACCGAAGCCCGTGGCAAGCTTCCTTGCCGGGACGAAGAACCAAGGCCCCGACAAGAACCCTTTGTCGGGATGACGGGCTAGGCACTCGAGGGCGACCGCCCTTGCCAAAGTGCCACCGCCCCCAAGTTCCACTGCATTTGGCATGCGCCAGCACGGCGTCCAAGTGTCAAAACACCTGGACACATGTCTTCGCGAGCACGTCGTTGACAAGGACAAGACGTGCATTTAATGCACCTGACAACGATAGATGGATAAGCACCGCTCTACTTTTAATGTAACTTCTCATGAACCTACCACCGAGCACTGTAGGTAACCCCTTTGCCTATAAAAGGAGGCCCTTAGCTCATTCACAAGGTGTTAGACTCTTTGTACATTGGCCAAAATATGGTTATCATTAGTCACTATAATGAAAAGCGAAATGTTTAATACAATCAGACAAGTAGGACGTAGGGTTTTACGCGTAAGCGGCCCGAACCTGGGTAAAAAGTTTTGCCGGGTGTTGATTGTTAGCTCCGCTCTTAACATCGTCTTTCCCCACCCTACGATCACAAGGTTATCACGTGGATTCCCATAGGTGTTGACCTAGCAACACCGACACAAGGGTGTGTCCACCCAGCCCCAGGCAAGAGATCCCTGGTCCCCAGACCTAGATGTCTTCCCGAAGCAACTCCCGGCTAGCAGGTGTGCCCCGCGACCATACCCGCGCTGGATGTCCTTGCTAAGCCACCCCCCTGTGCCGCCCCCGCGGTGCTGATAATACCTGTTTGCACGGGGGCTGCCCGCGGGGTCGCGTGCATGTCTCCTACCACGGTGATGATTTGCGCTGCTTTCTTCGTAGCCCGGACGTGTGCTGGCGCGATCGTTGTCGAACTAAGCGCGCCAACATGGGTTAATGTTGTCGGACCTCTGGTACTCTGTCCTCTTTACGTGAAGCATGCCAGAGGAAGCTGGGTGATGCCTCCCCAGTGCGACCAAATCACGTGCCTCTAGCAGCTCCCGCCAAATCCCAAGTAGGGGCGGGCCTGATTTGATGTTTGGGACGCGCCTGCGTGGTTTCCCCGTTGTAGCCCCTGGTGATGCGGGCCGACGAATGTGGCTCCTGCAGGGGAGCTCTTGGGTCTCGTTGGCGGCGTTGCACCCAAGAGCATGCATGTGTCCGTCGACGCGGCGGCGAGCGGCTTGCCGACGCCTGAGCTCATGCACCACTAGGAGCGTGACATGTCTACGAGTCGGGTGCTGGCAGGTTCGGATGGGGGAAGGAACAGCCTAGAAGCATGGAAGGGTCAGGGCGACAGGGGGGATGCCCTGTGGTTGGTGAAGGCGGCAGCCTGCGGCGCTCGATGGAATGTCGTTTGGTGTAAATGCCGGCCGGCGGGGTTGCAGAGAGTTGTGGGGCGTCTCGGCCCATTTGTACCATCCGCGCCACGCGAGTGGCTCGCCTCTCCACGCGGATTCGTCGTGTCCTTACCACGAGTGCGACAAGCTTCAGTTGGCCGGTCCCTCGGAGAGACCTTGACACGCCCCCTACCTGGCGCGCCAAATGTCGGATTTCGGGTTATGCAAAACCCTAAAGATTTGAACTCAGGGGCGTGTACGAAGATCTCTCGCAGGGTCGCCTAACCTAGCTCGCTACTCGTCGGGGATGGCAAAGAACTCAATCGATGGTGAGGAAAACAGAGAACACGATAGTTTACCCAACTTCGGGCCGCTAGGAAGAGTAATACCCTACTCCTGCTTTGGTGGATTGCCTCTCGTGGAGGCTGGTGGATGAACTAGTATAGTGTTTGAGGGACTCCGGAGGCTGAATGGCCTTTGCATGGCGTCGGTGGGTGAATGAATGGATCTCTCCCCTCTACGGAGCAACCTGTCCTCTTCCCTTATCGGTTTTGGCGGGAAGGGGTCCCACAACGGCCTACTTTGAAGGGGAACAGGGGAACATGCTCCCCTCCTCAAAGGTGGTCTTGCGTGCAAAGTGGCTGCCAATGCCGCAGGGACAGGCCCAGGGGTGACGTCTGCCCCACTAACGAGCGACGACAGCCTTGTTGGACCAGAATGGAAACCTTTGGGAGAGGCCCTTGGAACCCCGGTACGTCCATGCCCCCTTTGCACTCAAGGGGAAACTGTGCTACCCTATTGTCCGCTGCTTGCCTGTCCTTCCTCTCTGTCATTCTTGACACGTGAGGCCGGTCCTCGCCTCTAAATATCCGTCGCTCCGGAGGTGTCCTGAGGAGGCCCCCTGCGGGTTTTGATGTTGTTCCTCCTGGCAAGGGCCTTGTCTTCGGTGGTGTTGGGCCTGTCGGTTTTCTTGATGATGTGGACCAAGCCTGGGCCACAGGCAGGCAGGTCTGGGTACCCCCATTCCCGGAACACCGACACAACCATCAAGCAACAATAAGAAAGGCCAGAAAAAAGGGCCTGACAAGCCACCTTGCCGAGAGGAAGAGGACCTGACTGCCATCGCACCCGGCTGGACTCCTACGGATCTGGACCACTCCACCTCATCAGGCTAATTGTCAACATGAGTGAGGTGTCAAGCGGACAGGTGGTTAGGTGGGTCTAGTCAGAGGCTTCTGGCAATAGTGATAGGGATGCAGCATCTTTAGTAACACCTGTCAGGTTGCGTGTCAAGTAAATAATAGGTAGTTGGGCAAAGGACACAGAAGGAAAGTAGTCATTGTCGGGGAACATCGGCAGCGCGCCACCTCACGGTGCATTTAATGCATCCGACCTAGTCCATCATTGTTAGGTATTTCCCAGTATAGATCCGCTCAGTAGTTTTGGCAGCTACCGTGAGGACTGTTTTGGCTACTATGGTAACCCCTTGGACTGTAAAAGGAGGTTTGTGTCTACCATCATAATCGTTGACTCTCTATTTATTCTACTTGTGTAGCTGCTACCCTCGAGCATCCTTGCCAGGCAAGCACACATGTGCTATGGACAAACATATAATCCACCAGAGCACATGACAGAGGGTTGTACGCTTCCGAGTGGCCCGAACCTGTCTAAACCACCATGCATGTAGCTGCCTGTGATGGTCTTTGTGCACCCATAGTCCCCGTAGAACCATAGAAAAGGGGACTTGTCAGTCCTATAGATCGTTGAATCACACACACATGCTTGGCAAGCCATGTAGGGGGGATTTGGTGCGCAAATCTTCTCTAACATAGTGTGTCTTCCTGAACAACTTCATCGACTCCCATGGCGCCCAAGAAGGCCAAGGGAGCAACAACATCCTTCTCATCTTCGTCCAAGCTTCCCACGCTGACCCCTACGGGAGACGGAGGCGGGACGAACATCACACGCTCTACACCGAAGAGCGCAACCACAACACCATGCGGAGCTCCGCGGGTCACAACCCGGACCCAACCGTCATGATGTTCGAGGATGCACTGACGAGGTCCGAAGGTGGAACTAAAGTGGCAACGATGGCGAACGCCAAGGCGCGCGCAGCGGCACCTCCGCAGCCTACTTCATGAGATAACCACAATCACCACCCCGAGGGAGGAGACCTCGGTTGGCATGCGGACAAGACCCCTGCGCACCAATCCCAAGGTGCACAGGGCCAACCTCGTCAACAACCCCCTCGTGAGAGTGGACAGCGGGTGACGAAGGGGGAGGTGCTCCTTCTGGCATTGCCATGAGTAATAGTGCCACCCATGCCTCGCATCGCTCCATGCCCAAAACGAGGGGGAAGCCCTAGAGAAGGCCCAGTTGTTGCTAAATTTCCCGCCAGTGCCAGAGAACATGCAAGACTAGAGGGCAACCATATAGAGGCTGCTAAGTTTCACAAATGTGACAAACAAAATGCAGCCGAACCATCGCACGCACGTTAGGCGGCCCCGACGGGGCCCACCATCGAACGTGATGCACGTGGAGCACCTACAGTACAGTCGCCACCACAATAGCAACAACCTACCTGTTGGACCGACGTGCGGGACGAGATGTCCCACGCCTCCACGGACTCGTGATAGGAGAAAGATCAACGCCAACTCCTGAAGGACAGACGCAAGGAGGACGCACGCACCACTATCGAGAGGCGACGGTAGACGCGTCGCCAATCGAATGATCGCGAGGACCCAGTCCTTGACGAGCCAGCACTCGGAGGACCCAACAACCAACCATAAGAGGTTGGCTGACTGGCTTTCACCTGCGAGCTACAACAAGTCCGCTGGCCTTCTAGCGGAGCCTTCAAGTTGGAGCTATCGGACAAATCCAATCGCAAGATCAGCCCATCTGAGTTCCTTGGCGTCTACGCCATAGAGGTGCAGGCTGCCAGGGACGTGACGAGTAAGTGCTCACCAACTAGTTTCCATTGGCGCTCAAGCCTAACATGCGGAATTGGCTGATAAACTTGCGAGGCGGGTATATTTCCTCATGGGCGGATCTGTGCAACCAATTCGTTGGCGCATACCACGGGGGCACAAACTCTTGGGGCAGCCCAGTGATTTGCATGTGATCCTTCAGTAAGACAGTCAGACCCTCCGCAAGTACATTCAGACGTTCAGCCGTGTGCACCACAATATCCCTAACATCCACCCTGTCGCGGTGATCGCTATGTTCCGTATGAATGTACGCAATTGTCGGAAGCGCGAGGAGATGAGCATCAAGAAGCTGTGGGACATCACCGAGATCAATGCTCTAGGTGACAGATGTGCACGCCTAGAAGAAGGAAGAAGACTCCCCGGAGAGGATGCTAGTGCGAAAGCCGACTCGGATGAATACAACGTGCCAACCTCAAAGGGGAAGGTCTGGAATTGTAACACGAAGCGCAAGGGAAAGGAAGATTTGGCTATCGAAGGTGCCAACAACTCAACTACTCGCAGGAAGGCCAAGTCCGAGGGGTCTGGCAAGGATGTTTCCGCCTACCCCAGAGACGACGAAGTTGTGGCAGAAGACGGGGAAGCCATACTGCAAGATTCACCTCACCAAGGGACACGACATGAACGAGTGCTGCCAAGTAGAGCATCTTACCGAGAAGCAGAAGCAATAGTATGAAAGGCGCAACAAGGATAAGGGCCAAGACAGTGCAGGTGGATCTGGCTAGAAGAACCGTGGGACCTGTCGCGGCAAGGCAAGGGAGCGGAAAGAAAAACCTTTGTGAGGCTGAGACAAGAAATTTGATGATGAAGAAGTAGACGACGTTGAGGATGAAGAATGGTCTGATGGCCAAGAGTTCCTGAAGGCTCTGGATGCTATGTGTGTGAAGGGAGGCGCATCTTTGGACTCCTCCCACGGGCAGCTCAAGCAGTGTGTTCGTGAAGGCAATGCAGTAGAACTAGCGGCAGAGGCAAGGAAGCCCCTCAAATAGTCCAACACTCCCATCATCTTTGATGTAGAGGATCATCTCGACCGCACGAGTATTGTCGGGTGTCTGCCATTGTTTGTCTCGCTAATTGCCGGATCGAAAGTATGTCTAGAGGGGGTGATTAGACTACTTGACAAGATAAAAACTTAGCCTTTTCCCAATTTTAGTTGTTGGCCAGTTTTAGCAATTATGGCAAGTCATGTACACCCTAACATGTAGTTCTAAGAGTATAGTAGAGGAATGTAAAACATGAAAGTGTAAAGAAAAGGAGTAAAGTAGGGGATCAAATGCATGAGGTTGACACAACGATTATTGGCATGGTTCCGATAGGTGGCGCTATCGCACATCCATGTTAGTGGAGACTTCAAACCACGGAGGGTAACGAATGCAAGAGTCCATAGAGGGCTCCACCCACCAGGAGTCCACGAAGAAGCGGCCTTGTCTATTCCACAACGGCTTCCGCCCACGAAGGACTAGCCTTACTCATGGTTGTTCTTCACGAGGTAGTTGATCTCATTGCCCTCACAAACATCTTGGTTCAACTCCAAAACATGAAGTAGGAGGCTCCCAAGCGACACCTAACCAATCTAGGAGGCAACACCCTCCGAAAGGTAATTGATGAGGTAGAATGATGAACTCCTTGCTCTAGTGCTTCTAAAGATAGTCTCCTCAACACAAAAACACTCTCTCATAGAATAGGCATGGGCAGGATAGATTGATTTGGTGGAAAGCAACTTGGGGAGGCTAGATATCAAGTTTCAAATGATTGGATTGGAATATCTTGGTCTCAACACATGAGTAGGTGGTTCTGTCTCGCAAAATTGGATCTCGCAATGAAGTGTGTGTTCTAAGTGCTTCTCCTACGAATGAGAACTACGTGGAGGGGTATATATAGGTTGTCCCCGAAATCCAACCGTTACACCTAAAGTGGCAAACTCGGTGACACCAAAGTCATCAACTCAATGGTACTGACTTGCACTAAAGGCAGTAACTTTCAAATCTCGGTCAAACCGATGTACACAACTTGTTGGCGCCAAAAAAGTGGCTAAGGGTCAGATGACACAACTCTGTTACACCAAAACTCAAACCAGGAAATTCCAATTTCGTGTACCGAGGCAACAGAAAGTTGGTCACCGAAACTCAGTAGCACCAACATGGTTTCGGTTGCACCGATTCGGTGGCTTAGGCTAGGGTTTTGTCTATGATGGAACTCGGTAATGCCGAAATGAAAAAGTTGGTGGCACTGATTTTGAGTATGAGGCTCATGACATAATAGTTATGTGAGAAAAATGAATGAGTGTTTTAGTGGCTATCTCTGAGCACTTGAGCAACTAGTTCATTTTAATACCTCACCCCATTGAATATTATTGGCTTTCCTATGGACTCAAAAGTGATTTCTCACAAATATAAAATGAATTGTCTTCTAGCTTGAAGCTTGGGCCAATGTTATTCCTTTCTTGTATCAAGGGGCATCTCCACATAAGCTTTAGCCAAGGCATATTTTGAACTTCTGTAAACTATACTTGGAAAAACATATTAGTCCAGTAATGCATATGTTCTGATGAATTGTCAAAACCACCTAGGGAGCAATTGTGCTTTCAATCTCCCCCTTTTTGGTAATTGATGACAACATATAGATCAAATCTTTGACAAAAGATATAATCAATGATTAACATCGACGCTTTTAGAAGTATGTGAAAAGCAAGAGCTCCCCCTAAATTTGTGCATTATTTAAAATTTGTGTTTGAATGCAAATGCACAAACAATTAGGATCATGGGTCACTCTTCCATGTCAAATACATCTTGGTGGTGCACATACATGATAAAAATGAATAGTAATGCACATGACACCAAATAGATAAGTGAATGATCATCACATAGATAGCTAAAAGATAACAACATAGCATCAACCAAACAAAGTGTATGATCAAACACATGTAACTCGATAAAGTCATCAAAAAATCAAAGTTTGAAAAATAAAATGAGGGAAAATAAAGTTAAAAACTCTGTCTCATGAAGCCCTATGATCTATATGTTTCTCCCCCTTTGGCAACAAGTTACCAAAAAGTTCAAAAGTATAGAGCTAATCATGTCTCTGGGCAGCTGATGACGGAGTCGACAGAAGAGCGTCCACGAAAGCTTGTGATGAATGTCCTGGAGCTGGAGGAGTGGATACTGGAGGTGGTAGAGCTAGGGCTGAAGCTAAAGGTGCAGATGTTTGAGCTCATGAACTTGGTCTTTCTTCCGATACTGGCATAGCTCCTGATCGGAGCTTGGTGCTTGTCAGGAAAACGACACCTATGGGAACTTCCAAGGATCCCTTGATCATTCGGCGGGGAGAGAGGTGGCACCAAGAGCAGAGCTAGCGATCATCACACGCAAGGTTTTTACCCAGGTTCGGGCCGCTCAGCGCGTAAAACCCTACTCTTGTTTTGCTTGTTGTATTGGGTGCTTACTGTATAATTACTTGCTATAGTGATTGCCTTTCCCCCAGTGATCAAAGAGTCTAAACCCCAAAAGGTCCAACCCCTAGAATTGAGCTTTGGGCCTCCTTTTATATGCAAAGGGATCACCAATAGTTCTGTGTAGTGGGTTCACGAGTCGCATAGTGACCAGGGTTCACCGCTATTTATCTACCATAGTGTCAGGGGTAGTAAATGCCTTGTCAAGCCCCCCCCGACCTGCACCAAAGTGGCATGGACACGTACCGAGGTGTTTTGACACATGGGCGTTGTGCTGGTGCATGAGGCATGCGTTGGAGCGGTGGCAGTCGGTGGCACTGTGGTAGGAGGGACACCTAGCGGCGAAGGGAGCTTGCCGGCCTGGCGTCCTTGCCGATGACCTAACCTGTCTTCCCGGTAAGGAGGGCTTGCCGGGGTCTTGCGTGTCTTCCCGGCAAGGAGGGCTTGCCGGGGTCTTGCGTGTATTCCCGGCAAGGAGGGCCTGCCTGGGACTTGTGGGGCTTCCCGACAAGCAGCGACGATCAGGCAAGTGGCGATCATGGGCTTAAATGTCGTAGTCGTGGCAGGTCCCACTCCCGCATGCATTGGTGCAGTAGGGAAGTACCTAATGGTTGCTGTGTATCCCTTGCAACGGCGCCAGAAATAGTCGTGTCGACGGCACCAGGAATCCTTCAGCTACGGCTACGCCTTAAGGGACTTCCTAGGCAAGTATGCAAACGATTTCCCCCGTGCCCTTGGAGCCTTACGTTGGTGTTCCCTCGAAGCATAAAGGGTGATGTAGCACAGCGACGGTAAGTATTTCCCTCAGTTTGAGAACCAAGGTATCAATCCAGCGGAAGAGTATCTCAAGATCCTGCAAAAACACAAAAAGCTTGCACCCAACACTATGAAGGGGTTGTCAATCCCTTATAGATTGTTTTTCAAGTGAGAACTGAAAGCAACAAAGTAACAAAGCAAAGTAAAAGCGGAGATGTAAACGATGGATGTGAGAAGACCCAGGGGCCGTAGTGTTTACTAGTGGCTTCTCTCATGAAAGCAAGTAGACGGTGGGTGAACAAATTACTATTGAGCAATGGATAGAACTGTGCAGACTCGTGACGATATCTATGCAATGATTATTTCTATAGGCATCACGTCCGAAACAAGTAGACCGATACTTTCTGCATCTACTACTATTACTCCACACGTCGACCGCTATCCAGCATGCATCTAGTGTATTAAGTCCATAAGAACAGAGTAACGCCTTAAGCAAGATGACATGATGTAGAGGGATAATCTCAAACCAATGATAAAACCCCCATCTTTTTACCCTTGATGGCAATCGCTTGATGTGTGCCTTGCTGCCCCTACTGTCACTGGGAAAGGTCACCACATGGTAGAACCCAAAACCAAGCACTTCTCCCATTGCAAGAATCATAGATCTAGTTGGTCAAACAAAACCCAAGACTCAGAGAGACTTACAAGGATATCAAATCATGCATATAAGAAATCAGCAAAGACTCAAATATATATCATAGATAATGTGATCACAAGTCCACAATTCATCGGATCTCGACAAACACACCACCAAAGAAGATTAGATCACATAGATCTCCATGAAGATCATGTAGAACTTTGTATTGAAGATCCAAGAGAGAGAAGAAGCCATCTAGCTGCTAACTACGGACCCGTATGTCTGAAGTGAACTACTCACGAGTCATTGGAGGAGTGATGATGATGATGAAGAAGCCCTCCACCTCCAAAGTTCCCTCCGGCAGGGTGCCGGGAACGGTCTCCAGATGAGATCTCGCGGAAACGGAAGCTTGCGGCAGCGGAAAAGTATTTTCGAGGCTCTCCTCATTTTTTGCGGAATATTTGGGAATATATAGGTGCAAGATCTAGGTCAGGGGGCAGCCAGGGTGGCCACAAGCTTACCCACCGCCGCCTCCCCCCTGGTGGCGTGGTGGGAGCTTGTGGGCTCCCTGGAGCCCACCTGGCTTAGCCCAAAGTCCCCCTGGTCTTCTTCCGTTCGGGAAAAAATCATTTCGGGGTTTTTATTCCATTTGGACTCTTTACAAAATTAGATCTGAAAAGAGTCAAAAACACGGAAAAAACAGGAACTGGCACTTGGCACTGAATCAATAAGTTAGTCCCAAGAATATATAAAAAGGTACATAAAACATACAAAGAAGACAAGATAACAACGTGAAACCATCAAAAATAATAGATACATTTGAGATGTATCAAGCATACCCAAGCTTAACTCTTGCTCGTCCTCGAGTAGGGAAGTGATAAGAGTGAATTTTTGATGCTTTCATGCTACCTAGCATAGGTGTCCTTTGTAATTCCTCTTATGTGACGTGAATGTTTAGATCCATTAGATTCGACACAATAGTTTGCTATTGATGTGGAGACAATAATAATTCAAGAAAACTAGCAAAGTAATCATGAACTTTCAAAATAACAAGGCCAAAAGAAAGTTATCCCTACAAAAGCATATAGTCTGGCTATGCTCTATCATCATTGCACAACGAATTTAAATCATGCACAACCCCGGTATTGGCCAAGTAATTGTTTCACACCTTTACTTTCTCAAACATATTCAACTCTCACGCAATACATGAGCGTGAGCCATGGTTATAGCACTAAACATGGTGTGGAATTTGGTGGAGGTTTCAAGATAAAAAAGGAGAAGATAGTCACATTAACTAGGCATATCAATGAGCTGTGGAGATGCTCATCAATAGATATCAATGTGAATGAGTAGGGATTGCCATAGAAATGATGCACTAGAGCTACAAGTATGTGAAAGCTCTTAAAGAAAACTAGTGGGTGTGCATCCAACTTGCTTGCTCACGAAGACCTAAGGCAATTTTGAGGAAGCCTGTCATTGGAATAGACAAGCCAAGTTATATAATGAGAATTTCCCACTAGCTATATGGTGGTGAGAAAACGAGATACTCTCAATCATGAAGATCATGGTGCTCAAAATGCACAAGTGTGGAAAAAATGGTAGCATTGTCCCTTCTCTCTTTTTCTCTCATATTTTTTATTATTATTTTGGTGGGCTCTTTGGCCTCTTTTTTATGGGCTTCTTTGGCCTCTTTTATTTCCTCACATGGGACAATGCTCCAATAATGATGATCATCACACTTTCAACTCAAAACTTAGAGCAACTATGACTCTATATGGAATGCCTTCGGTAGTGTACCGTGGCAATGATCTAGCATGGCATAAACATCAATGGAAACATCATGCTAGCTATCTTACGATCGTGCAAAGGCAATGTAGAGGTGGTGGCACATATCATGGTGGTAGTTGCATGGCAATATATCTCTGAATGACTTTGCAAAATCCATAGTAGGTAGGTATGGTGGCTGTTTTGAGGAAGGCTAATGGTGGGTTTTGTGCACCGGCGAAGGTTGAACGACACTAAGAAGATAGTGATGGTGGAAGGTGAAAGTGCATCTAAACCATGGACTCAACTTTAGTCATGACGCACTCATATACTTGTTGCAAAAGTTTTAAACAAAGCATTCAACGCATACTCCTAGGGGAAGGGTTGGTAGGTATAAACCATCGCGCGATCCCGACCGCCACGCAAAGGATGACAGTCAATATACTAATCATGCTCAGATTTCATCACATAGCGGTTCACCATACGTGCATGCTACGGGAATCACTAACTTCAACACAAGTATTTCTAGATCCACAACACCTTACTAGCATGACTTCAATATTACCATAACCACAACTCAAAACTAATTGAGATGAATCAAACTTCTCTAACTATTCAATGCACATGAAGGTGGAAGTTTTCATATCCCTTTGGATAACTACCCCTTTTTAGACTACTTTCAAAGCATAGATCAACTACCAAGCCACGCACCGCTGCGCTCTAAAAGATATAAGTGAAGCACACAGAGCAAAAGCATCTAGCTCAAAAGATATAAGTGAAGCACATTTGAGCTGAATTGTCTACCAAAAGATATAAGTGAAGCTTGAAAAAATCATGGTGTGTGCATGTCTCTCTATCTAGGTGTGCAGCAAGGATGATTGTGACACAACAAAAATAAAAGACTCCTACGATACAAGACGCTCCAAGCAAAAACACATAACATGTAGTGAATAAAAATATAGCCCCAAGTAATGTTACCGATGGATTGAAGACGAGAGAGGTGATGCCTTCCCGGGGTATCCCCAAGCTTAGGCTTTTACAGCATCCTTGAATCTCTTGGGGTGCCTTGGGCATCCCCAAGCTTGAGCTCTTGCCACTCTTTATCTTTTTGGCCATAAGAACTTCACCCAAAACTTGAAAACTTCACAACACGAAACTTAAACAGAAACTCGTGATAACATTAATACAAGAAAGCAAACCAACATTTCCTTAGGTACTGTGGAAAACTTAAATTCTACTTGTGCTGATGTTGGGTTACCGTAGTTTCAATCTTCCATGGCGAATACCCCCCGATACTATCCATAGTTTCATCAAAATAAGCAACCAACACAACAAAAACAGAATATGTTAACAGCAGACCAGTCTATAGCTATCTGTATGTTTCGTATACCTCTGTTACTTCAAAACTTCTGAAAACTTACGACAGGCTGAAGAATTTGCGTAGCAATCAGAATCAAAAATAATCAACTCAAAAGCTCTTACAGAAAAAAAATGAAAATTCTTTTCGTGAGCAGAAAGTTTCTGTCTTTTCCAGCGTGACCAAACGATCATTCCCAAGACTAATCATAACGGTTTTGCTTGGCAGAAATGCAAAAAGAAACAAAAAAACACAATCATAACAGAATTATGAAAGTGTGGAAAACACAAAAAAGAAAAAAAATGATAGATTCATTGGGTTGCCTCCCAACAAGCGCTTTTGTTTAACGCCCTTAGCTAGGCATTCAATGATGCTCTCACAAAAGACAAGAATTGAAGCACAATGAGAGCATCCTAAAGCATGTGAAAATCACATCTAAGTCTAACATACTTCCTATGCATAGGCATTTTATAGGAAAACAAATCGTCAAGACAACCAATAGTTGCCACATGCAAGGAAGAAGAAAGAGACAATAGCAATCTCAACATAACGAGAGGTATTTTGGTAACATGAAAGTTTCTACCACAATATTTTCCTCTCTCATAGCAATTACATGTGGGATCATATTTGAATTCAACAATATAGCTGTCCCATAGGATATTCTTTTCATGATCCACATGCATGCAAAGTTGACGCTCTTCAAAAACAGTGGGATTATCATCAAATAAAGTCATGACTTCTCCAATCCCACTTTCAGTGTTGTTGCAAATATCATATTTATCATGAGGTTTGAACAAATTTTCAAGATCATAAGAAAGATCGTCACCCCAATCATGATTATTGCAAAAAGTAGAGGACATAGCAAAACTAGCATCCCCAAGCTTAGGGTTTTGCATATTTTTAGCATCATTGTCACTAATAGGATTTATAGTGAAATCATTGCAATCATGCTTTTCATCCAAGAGCCCTCGTGAATCACTTCATGAATTTCTTCCTCACAATTTCCAGATTCACGCATCTTATGCAAAACTCCAAAGAAATAGTCAATTTCCCTCAACTCAATAGCAATTCGTTCCACACGAGTGGGTCTCTTAAAGAGACTAGCAAGTGGATGAGGATCCATATCACTAGATTTTTAGCAAGCGAAGAATCAAGCATACTGAGGGCACATGGCACACAAGCGAACAGAAAGCAATCGAGAGAAAAGGGCGAAGGCGAAAGGCGAATGAAAACGGCAAATGTGAAGTGGGAGAGAGGAAAACGAGAGGCAACTGGCAACAAAAGTAAATGCAAGAGAAGAGTTTGTGAGACCTACTTGGATAGATCTTGATTTCTCTTCCCCGGCAACGGCGCCAGAAATACTTCTGATGGCTATTGTGTATCCCTTGCAACGGTGCCAGAAATATTTGTGTCGACGGCACGAGGAATCCTTCAGCTACGGCTACGCCTTAAGGGACTTCCTAGGAAAGTATGCAAAGGATTTCTCCCGTGGCCTTGGAGCCTTGCGTTGGTGTTCCCTCGAAGCGGAAAGGGTGATGTAGCACAGCGACGGTAAGTATTTCCCTCAGTTTGAGAACAAAGGTATCAATCCGGCGTAAGAGTATCTCAAGATCCTGCACAAACACAAAAAGCTTGCACCCAACACTATGAAGGGGTTGTCAATCCCTTATAGATTGTTTGCCAAGTGATAACTGAAAGCAACAAAGTAACAAAGCAAAGTAAAAGTGGAGATGTAAACGATGGATGTGAACAGACCCGGGGGCCGTAGTGTTTACTAGTGGCTTGTCTCATGAAAGCAAGTAGACGGTGGGTGAACAAATTACTGTCGAGCAATTGATAGTACTGTGCAGAGTCGTGACAATATCTATGCAATGATTATTTCTATAGGCATCACGTCCGAAACAAGTAGACCCATACTTTCTGCATCTACTACTATTACTCCACACGTCGACCGCTATCCAACATGCATCTAGTGTATTAAGTCCATAAAAACAGAGTAACGCCTTAAGCAAGATGACATGATGTAGAGCGATAATCTCAAACCAATGATAAAACCCCCATCTTTTTACCCTTGATGGCAACCGCTTGATGTGTGCCTTGCTGCCCCTACTGTCACTTGGAAAGGTCACCACATGGCAGAACCCAAAACCAAGCACTTCTCCCATTGCAAGAATCATAGATCTAGTTGGCCAAACAAAACCAAAGACTCGGAGACACTTACAAGGATATCAAATCATGCATATAAGAAATCAGCAAAGACTCAAATATATATCATAGATAATCTGATCACAAGTACATAATTCATCGGATCTCGACAAACACACCGCCAAAGAATATTACATCGGATAGATCTCCCTGAAGATCATGGAGAACTTTGTATTGAAGATCCAAGAGAGAGAAGAAGCCATCTAAATACTAACTACGGACCCGTAGGTCTGAAGTGAACTACTCACGAGTCATTGGAGGGGCGATGATGATGATGAAGAAGCCCTCCACCTCCAAAGTCCCGTCCGACAGGGTGCCGGGAAGGATCTCCAGATGAGATCTCGCGGAAACGGAAGCTTGTGGTGGCGGAAAACTATTTTCGAGGCTCTCCTGATTTTTTCGGAATATTTGGGAATATATAGGCGCAAGATCTAGGTCACGGGGCGGCAAGGGTGGCCACAAGCTTGCCCACCGCCGCCTCCCCCCTGGTGGCGTGGTGGGAGCTTGTGGGTCCCTGGAGCCCACCTGGCTTGGCCCAAAGTCCCCTGGTCTTCTTCCGTTCGGGAAAAATCATTTCGGGGTTTTTATTCCGTTTGGACTCCGTTCCAAAATCAGATCTGAAAAGAGTCAAAAACTTGGAAAAAACAGGAACTGGTACTTGGCACTGAATCAATAAGTTAGTCCCAAAAAGATATAAAAAGGTACATAAAACATACAAAGAAGACAAGATAACAGCGTGAAACCATCAAAAATTATAGATACATTTGAGACGTATCTGTCCCCTGTTTGCCCGTGGTCATGGGTGATCTGGCGAGAGGGGCAGCGGTTTTTGGAGCGAGGAGGGCTAGCCGCCACTCCACGCCCTACGAATTAGGGGGTTTCCGAGGGATTTTTGCTCATCGATCCAACTCCTGAAACGCTCAGCATCCCCAACTTGTTTCTGTAGTATCTTCCTTATCATCGGGTGGCGCTCGCCCCTAACCATGGCTATGGGATGAGGGCGGCCACAATCGGCCGCCAGAATGGCGAGAGGATCCCGTTCGGATCATGCCACAGCATCAGGGGCCACAGCTCCAGAGGGTGGCCCGAGCGCCCGAGGTGGCGGGGGGCGAGGGGCCGCAGTCGCCACAGAGGCCGTGGCCGGGGAAGGCGGGATGCTACTCCACCACCCCCATCTTATCCTAGGCTTGTTCCGCGGGGACTCATGTTGAAAGGACTCCGTTAGAGTTCCTTGTCAAACTGCAAGGCCGCATCAGGACCTGACTTCAACTCCCCATCGTCTACTACAAGGCGATGAGCGAAGACAAGCTCCCGATGTTGTGGCTTCGGGTGCATAGCTGCGGCAATGGCGCCGTACCGGTAGCCGTGGAACAATCGGGGCCTCGGCTCTTGTTCCTTGGCCGTGGGTGGAAGAGCTTCGCTCGTGCGCACAATCTCTGGGTCGGGCACATTCTTCGCTTCAAGATGATGGCGGACAACCTGCTCTCCATCAAGATATACGGGAGCTCAGGTGTATGCCTCAACTGATATGAAGAGAGTTCGAGCTTGACTGAAAGCCCTTCCTCGCATGAGGGCGACAAGGACGGGATAGACGGGAGCGACAACGGGTATGGGTCAGATCCCCGACACGCTAAGCCTGGGTACGAGGACCTGACCTCGGACTGACCGCCGGTCGCACCATCACCGTCAGTCCGTGGCTCTCCTCCTCCCGAGTATGGACCGACAAGCCGGAAGAACCGATGCTGCCGCATATTGTGGGCAGCGCTTGTTTCCCAGCTCTGCCGTACCTTCTGGCCCCATTCTCCTCCGCACAGTGCGGGTCCAGGAGGAGACATCATGGGTTGCGCCGGGGGCCTTGCCGCTTTTTGTCTTCTTGAACTTCTGTCCAGCAAGCATTGTCCCGCGCCAAAAGACAGTATCATAGGTTAGAGTAGTAAAAATCATCCATGTAATTTGTCTGAGTTTGCCTCAAACGAATGAATGAAATGTTGTTTCCCTTTTGTCTGACCCCCTCTTTGTATGATACACCCTTTGCGTTTTTTGGAAGCTTGCCAGCGTGACTGGTCCTGCCGCTAGTGCATTGAGGAACGAATACTCAGCAGTTCGTCGGAGGGGTCATTACAGGCAAGATTCCTTGCCGCATTCAGTGCAACCTTTAAATCGTCGAGCGCAGCTCGAGGCAAAATAACGCGTTGCGTAGCCGCTTGGTCTGTTGAGCAAGTTCAAAACAGTTTGAAGACGCTCTGTGGCCATTCAGGTCATTGAACAAGTTTGAAATAGAACCAAGGTGCACTGAGCCAAACAAGGTTCCTTCTACGCACATGTTTCTCAAAAAAGATCCGGATCTCTAGAAGGGAAGCAATTATATCTACTCGAAAATTTCATCTAGGATTTTTTATCACTTATCTGTTGTGCCGCGACACTTCTTCCCGCGATGTCTAGATCTTTTGTCAGGGGCTCAGATCCCCGACAAGTAGGATGTTACACCCTCCCGGCAACCTCCTCGCATGCAAGATTCTTGCCGACAGTCTTTGACTATCGCGTAGGAAAGGGGCTTGCCGGGGTGTAACTCCTTTTTCTCTTTTGCCAGGCCTTGCTGGCGGAGCCCCAGAGCACATCCTTGGAGGCGATGTGACACTTCCAGGGGAGAAAACGTTTTTGCTGGAGTGCGCGCCGGGGCTTCGGCACATGTTGGCGCATCCTCGACGGCTATGCTTCACTTCGCAGAGGTGCATCCGCCGGAGTATGCGTCGGAGGCCTCGCCGAAGCCCGCAGGCACACCCTCGACACCAACGCACTGTCCTGGAGAGGCGCATCAGCCTGATGACGTTGAACTCGGGGTATCCGCTTCTTTGGCCTGCGCTTGTGCAATAACACGCCCACACAGGCGCTAGGAGATAATAACAGAGTGGAGCGACCACCGCTGCGTCCCGCTTTGTGGAACCGCGATGGTGTGCTCAACTTCCAAAGATCTGGTACAGAGCTCGCTCGGATTCGCGAAAAAGCTCTCGGCCCCTTACCTAGCACGCCAAAGATGTTGGGAAAAATGGCATCGTCCTTGGGGTCCTCCAAGGATCCGTTGGCACCGGAAGGGGGGAGGTGGCGCCAAGGGCAGAGCTAGCGATCAGCACCGGCAAGGTTTTTATCCAGGTTCGGGCCACTTAGCTCATAAAACCCTACTAACGTTTTGCTTGTTGCATTGGGTGCTTACTGTAGGATTACTGGCTATAGTGATTGCCTTTCGGCCAGGGATCAAAGAGTCTGAACCCCAAAAGGTCCAACCCCTAGAACTGAGCTTTGGGCCTCCTTTTATAGGCAAAGGGGCCACCAACAATGTTGTGTAGTGGGTTCACGAGTCGCATAGTGAACAGGGTTCACCGCTATCTATCTACCACAGTGACAGGGATAGTAAATGCCTTGTCAGGCCCCCTGACCTGCATTAAGGTGGCATTGACACGTGCCCAGGTGTTTTTACACCTGGGCGTTGTGCTAGCACATGAGGCATGCGCTAGAGCGGTGGTAGTGGGTGGCACTGTGGCAGGAGGGACACCTAGCGGGCGAAGGGAGCTTGCCATCCTGCCGTCCTGGCCGGTGGCCTAACCTGTCTTCCCGGCAAGGAGGGCTTACCGGGGCCTTGGACGTCTTCCCGGCAAGGAGGGCTTGCCGGGGTCTTGCGTGTCTTCCCGGCAAGGAGGGCCTGCCGGGGCCTTGTGGGTCTTCCCGGCAAGGAGGGCTTGCCGGGGCCTTGTACCTTGGGATTGTCCTTCACACCTTTGGAGGGGTGTGGCATTGGTGAGCTTGTGTTTATCTTCCCGTCAGCCCTCTTCATGTACTACCGCCAAGGGTTTTGCCGGCGCCCGTGCACAAGTCTGGGGCACAGGAGACCCTAGTGTTCAGTGCACCGACAGTGCTAAACAGAGTGGTAGTGCGAGGAGGCCACTCTTCATCATCACTAGTAGAACTGGGTGTCTTCACACTGTCAAATTCATGCTTAAGCTGTTCAACACTAACAAATATCTCAGCCAATTTAACATCCAAATCATGGAACTTTGATTCCACAATCCTCTCCAAACTCTTTTGATTTTGCAGAATTTCCGAGATGTTCTTCTCCATACCTTGGACAGAGCTAACTAGAAAAGCCATTTGCTCATCTTGAGTTGTGAGCTGTGGAACTTGTGGTGGCACATTTCTAGCAACCTCATTTTCCACTACCTTCGCTACCATTCTAGCTGCAGCTGGTGTGGGATCATTGTCATCCATCACCACTTCATTGTCTTCAAATTCTGGCTGAAGGGGAAAATCAGGACGATCAAGTAGATATGCATGCTTGCCTAGCTTGTATTTGATATACATCTAAATGTATGGGGCATATCCACTAGATCTTTTCTGATCAACAACAGACTTTCGAATAGTCTCAACTATCAGGTCCATCACTCTGATTCTAGTGTGAGTGTCCAGATGGTGCAGCAAGTTGATGAGTGACCTCTAATCATTTTTTCAACACCTGATTTAGGCATCAAGACGTGTCTCGGAATGGTGTTAGTTGTAGGTATCCCTGCTTGCAAGAAGTATACTAAGCCCATCTTGTGTGTTGCCAAAAATTTGTGAGGAATTGGCTCGTACATGTTGGACATGGAGTTGTGACTCATCTTCTGCTCAGAGTATACATCAACATCAATCTATTTTTGCTTACGGACACCAATTATAGTGTCCCACTCATCAGCAGTTTATTCATACTTGTGACCATTAGTCATCTAGATAATAGAGCCATCAGCATAGAAATGAACAGTTGAATAGAATTGCATGATCAGTTCATCATTCCATGGGGTCATCTCTTTTCCAACAAAATCTTCAATGTCCACAGACTTGAATTATCGTGCACATGGGGAAAGGAATTTTCGTTGGCTTTGATGTAATCCGAGTCAACATACCTCATATCACTACCACGTGGACTTTTGACATACAAACCAGTCTCCAAAGTGTCTTGTTGTTCCTTGGTCTGATACCTTGGATCAACAACAGTTCTTCTCCTTATGGCATCTGGATCTGCAGCTGTCCACTTCCTTAACCTGCATCTTTCCAGTTCTTCATATCTTCAGCTATTGGATGAGTAGCATTGTGCAGTGGAAGATTTGGTCTTATCTTTCAGAGAATAGGTGCATTCTCTTCTTCTTCCTGTGAAGCAAAGGTACTGGTGTCGGTGCACTATGGATTGGGGTCCTTAGTGCCCCAGACTTGTGCACGGGCGCAAAGAGCCCCTGGCGGCAAGGTGTGGCGGGACCCAGACAAGATGTGCCCCCAAGATTACCAAGGCCCCGGCAAGCCTGCCTTGCCGGGAAGATATCGAAGGCCACACCCTCTTAGTGGGCGTGATGAACTCACCAGTCACGAGGTCTCGGCAAACCTCCTTTGCTGGGACAACAACTGAAGCCCCCGGCCAGTTCCTTGCCGGGACGAAGACCCAAGGCCCCGGCAAGCCCCCTTGTCGGGATGACGAGGCTAGGCACTAGAGGGAGACCGCCCTTGCCACAGTGCCACCGCCCCCTGAGTTCGAGCGCATTTGGCATGCGCCAGCAGGGCGTCCAGGTGTCGAAACACGTGGACACATGTCTTCACCAGCACTTTGCTGACAAGGACAAGACGTGCATTTAATGCACCTAACAGCGGTAGATAGATAAGAACCACTCTAGGTTCACTGTAACATTTAGTGAACCTACCATCAAACATTGTAGGTGACCCCTTTTCCTATAAAAGGAGGCCCTTAGCTCATTCACAAGGGGTTAGACTCTTTCGAGATTGGCCAAGAAGACGATTATCATCACTGTAACAAACAACAAAAACGCTTAATACAATCCGACGAACAGGACGTAGGGCTTTACGCAAAAGCGGCCCGAACCTGGGTAAAAAGGCTTGCCGGGTGTTGATCGTTAGATCTGCTCTTGATGTTGTCTTTCCCCGCCCTACGATCACAAGGGTATCACGTTGATCCCCATAGGTGTCGACCTAGCATCACCGACAACTGGAAGTCGCAACTTTGTTCTTGGAAGCTACAGGAATATCCTTTGTAGTCCTTTGGAAGGTACAACCTTGTTAGCCTTAGAAGCAGGCTTAGGAGCAGACTTCTTGGGCATACCATCACCCATGAGCTTCTTCTTCTTCTGAGGAGGAGGAGGAGGGACATCAGCTGGGATCTCATCTTCTCCAGTAGCATCTTCAGGGTTCTCATACATGGAAGTAGGTCTTCCAACAACATGAATCACCCTCTTCCTAGCTCTCTTCACATTAGCTTGCTTAGGAGGATTGTCAAGGGAAAGTGTCATCCCTTGCCTTATAGATTCATGAGATCTAAGATCAGCAGGCTTTGCATATTCTTTCTTGACAGTCTTCTTAACAGGAGCTTTCTTTTCAGATTTTGAGGTGTTGAAGTTTCCTCTAGCACAAAATCTGAGTCCTCTTCATCTGAATTAAGCTTCCTTTTTTGCCTGGTGGATGCCTTGGGCAAGCCATGGGAGCTATAAGAACCAGGGTCAGAGTTTGTCTTCTCAAGACTTGCGCCTGAGTCCATCGCAATACTGTCCTCAGTCAAGTTGTTCCAGCTATGTTCAGATCCTGACATCCTGACACACAAAGCAGACAAGCAACCAACAGACAAGCACACAAGCATCCCTGTGAAATAGATATAGAAGAGCAGAAGGATCGAGCATCACTAAACACAAAAGTTTTTCAAAATTTTGACCAAGAAAATTCTTAGTTTTAGCTTTGTGCAAAGAAATTTTTTGGTAGAACCGAGTCTGAATTTTCGGAGTCACCGAGACGGACGAACTGTTTTACACAGATTTGGGAATCACTTCAGTGGAACCAAAAGTGACAACTCGGTCTCACCGAGTTCAATCTCAGGAAACATAGAGTCAAAATCAATGGAACCAATTTTTGCAATTCGGTGTCACCGAGATGCGTTATCCGGACTACTAACCCTAAAAACTCTTTTCTTTGCTGATCTACGAGAACTTCTAGTGGAAGGAGGGTTTGCACATGGTGGCTACGAGATAAAGATTCCTAATGCGCATGAATCTTATTAATCGAGCACAAGAGGAGATAAAAACGTACCCTAGCTCGGTGGCGGTCCGACTACGGTGACAACGATGGTGAAGAATCCGTTGACGGCGGCGAGTCCCAATGGCGGAGGTGCTCGGGGAGGCAAAGGTGACGACAAGGTGTCCTTCAGTAGCAGCTTAGGGTTTGGGAATGAAACACTTGAGTAGTTGATTTCAAAACATCCGGTACACGAGGTTATATACCCGTCGATGTTGGTGTCACCAAGATTACAAAATCAGTGTCACCGATTTACTCATGTCAGCTGGCAGGGAAACTCGGTGTAACCGAGTTGCTGACTTCGGTGCTACCGTGATGGGAAACCTAGATCAACTTTGGAATTTGGTGGCACCGAGATTGTGGGGTTGGTTTCACCGATCTTGTGGTTTTTGAAGGCAGCCTTTGACGATACGGAACTCCGAGTGCTCCTTCACACAGAGGGATCGACAAGTGCTTGTTCAAGTTTTGTGATGAGGCATGAATAGAACTTGACATGAGATAGCATAGATAGCTAGAGGAGGGTACTAGCCATTCTTGTCCATCCAATTGATAAAAGATAAATCAAGAGCCAAATGATAACAATTAGATGTCCTCGAATGAGAAAAAATATGCAGACAAACATGCTTACACAATAAGATGATAGAAAAAACATGGTGAACATGCACAAAGATTCTAGCATCTATCAAGCACCTGGGCTAAGACAAAGTCATTTATATATGAGTATATTGACTTAGGAGCCAACTAAGAATACTTGATCATAGGTCATAACTATCGTTTAAGCACAAGTGGGGTTACCACTTTTACATAAAGCATTAATGTGTTCATATCCTTAGGAGATGCTTATAGGCAATATTTAGAGTAAATCTCCCCCTTGATATGACATCCCCCCCTAAGGGGGATAAACTAACCTTGGGTTTCATCGTGGAAGACATCAAGTAGGTGACGTAGTGGTGGATCCTCAATGTTGATGAAGATCATCTTGAGTTGGGAGCAATCCTTGGTGTTTCTTACTCTTATCACCTACATCGATTGGTCCCAAAACACAAGGAACATACGCAAGAATATCTATGGACATGGAGTGAAATACATGTGGGATGATGTCCAAAGATACGTCAATTACCTTGTCCCTTACTTACCTTTGAAGGAATATGTGACTCCTTGAATTAATGCATATGGTTGAGGTTTATTGCATATAGTTCTTGCCAAAATGAATAAGAGTGAATTTCATTGGCAGAGTCACCCCTCAAGAACTTTCTAGCTCTTCCTCTTGGGAATCCACATCAACTTGATTGGAATCCTTGGACTTGTGGTAGCAGTAGATGCGGTAGTGCTAGTAGTGTCCTTGGAAATCGACTTGACCTTGACTTGGGGTTCCTCTTCAAATAAGTCAATTTACTCTTGAAGCTTTCCCTTGCCCTTGTGGTCTTTTGGTAGAAGGCCATCTTGTGAGCTTGTTCCTTTGGGAGGAGTGGGATCATACTTCTCCGCTTGAGGAACAAACTTAGGAATGGGATATGGGCCTTCTTCCCAATCATCTCCGTTGATGTTGAAGTAGCCAACACCTTGTTTCTTTCGATGACCTCCTTGCTTGCACATAATTTCCTCAAATTTCTTACTTTCAGCAAGACTCTTGAAGATTCCTCTCTCTATAATCCCTTTCAATAGATCATTTTGTTTCTCAAGTGTAACTTGGCTAAGAGAATCATTAGTGGAATCAAGAGAGATACTAGCAACAACATCATTAGATTTAACTTTAGCATTGTTGTTACTAGATGAAGAAACTTTCTTCCCTTTGTTACTAGTGTTCTTAGGTTTAACTTGTGAAACAAAAGTAGAGAAGAGTTATCATTTGGTCTGATAATAAGAACTCTTCTTTCGAGGATCGTCATTGATTGCTTTGAGGAACTCATGCTCTTGCTAAAAATTGAGCTTCTCGAACTGTAGCTTCTCATGAGTTCTTGCAAGATCTCTATGATCTTCTAGAGCAGTTTCATGAGCTAACGAGTGTTCAATTCTTTAGTTAGTCATTCAATCTCTTTCTTATCATCATCACTCGATTTCTCTTGACTAGCATGATAATTAGAAAGTTCATTTTCATTGCAATAACTAGTTTTATCAAAGATCAAGTCATCTTCTCCTAACAAGTCATCCTCATCACTATTAAAATTATGATACTCGGGGTGTGATACCTTGGGGCCTTTACCCATGAAGCAGTTTCGAACCCCTCATTTGGTGAATCAAATAAGTTGTAGAAGTCGGAGGGAACAAGTGCAATCAGGCAACACCCTCATCTTGACTATAGTCGGAGTTGGAGTGATAGCTTCTCTCGGATTGGTTGTCAAACTCGAAACGAGAAACCCATTCACCAACATGATCATGGTATCTTCTTATAGAGCTACTCTTGGTGTATTTGTCCTTCTTCTTCGATTCCTTGCCTCTCCATGAGTGTCTTCGTTCATAACGATCTTCTCTACTCCTTCTCTCTCTACGAGGTGACTCACTCCTTGAGCTTCGTCTTCGATGTGACTCTTCTCTATGTTTGTAGGGACCCGAGCACTCATTGGAGTAGTGTCCGGGCTTCCCGGAGTTGTAGCAGTTTCGATCATGACTAGACAAACGCTTATAATCTTGTCTTGAGCTTGAGCTTCTATCTTTGCCTCTACTCTTGTAGAACTTGTTGAATTTTCTAACCATGAGGCTTATCTCTTCATCAGTGACAAGATTGTCCATTGAAGTAGCGGGAGCATCACATGAAGCTTTGTAAGGACTACTTGACTTGTTGTGCAGCTCACCTTTGTCCTTGAGTGACATCTCATGAGGAACAATCCTACCAATGACTTCAGTTGGCTTGAGACCTTTGTAGTTTGGCATCATTTGGATCAATGTGCACACGGTGTCATACTTCCCATCAAGAGCTCTAAATATCTGCTTGATGATGAATTTGTCGGTTATCTCTTCGCTTCCCAACTTGGGAATCTCATTTGTGATGAGAGCTAGCCTAGAGTACATTTCATTGACACCTTCACCATCCTTCACCTTGAACTTGTCAAGCTGACTTTAGAGCACATCCAACTTAGATTATCTGACAGAATCACCGCCTTCATGCATATCGATGAAAGTATCCCAAATCTTTTTTGCATCCTAAAGGCTGCTGATTTTGTTGAATTATTTGGGGCATAGATAGTGGAAGATATTGCTGCAAGCTTGTGCGTTGAGTTGCAACATTTTCAGTTCATCCGTTGTCGCATCACAATCCGGTTCATGCCCTTCTCCGAAGGAATTACCTTGCACAACAACATGAATAACAACCCATACGTGGGTATTAAAACCAAGAATATGCATTTTCATCTTATGCTTCCAACTAGCAAAATCAGTGCCATCGAAGTATGGACCTCTATGGTGGTAACTTCCCTCACTAGACGCCATACTCTCCTAGGTTGTGAACCCAATGCAATGGAGACCAAAGCTCTGATAACACTTGTAGGATCGAAAGTATGTCTAGAGGGGGCTTGTTTAAACTACTTGACAAGATAAAAACTTAGCCTTTTCCCAATTTTAGTTGTTGGCCAATTTTAGAAATTATGGCAACTCAAGTACACCCTACACATGTAGTTCTAAGAGTATGGTAGCGGAATCTAAAACATGCAAGTGTAAAGAAAAGGAGTAAGGTTGGGAGAACAAACGCATGAGGTTGACATGGCGATTTTTGGCATGGTTCGGATAGGTGATTCTATCGTACTCCCATGTTAGTGGAGACTTCAACCCACAGAGGGTAATGGCTGCGGGAGTCCACGGAGGTCCATGAAGAAGCGGCCTTGTCTATTCCACCATGGCTTCCGCCCACGAAGTACTAGTGCTACGCACGGTAGATCTTCACGAAGTAGGCGATCTCCTTGCCCTTACAAACATCCTGGTTCAACTCCACAACATGAAGTACGAGGCTCCCAATTGACACCTAAACAATCTAGGAGGCACCACCCTCCAAAAGGTAATTGATGTGGTAGAACGATAAACTCCTTGCTCTTGTGCTTCGAAAGATAATCTCCTGAACACAAAATGACTCTCTCACAGAATAGGCATGGGTAGGAGAGATTTATTTGGTGGAAAGCAACTTGGGGAGGCTAGAGATCAAGTTTCAAATGATTGGATTGGAATATCTTGGTCTCAACTCATGAGTTGGTGTTTCGCTCTCAGAAAATTGGATCTGGCAATGAAGTGTGTGTTCTGAGTGCTTCTCCTATGAATGAGAGATAGGTGGTGGGTTATATATAGGTTGTCCCCAAAATCCAACCGTTACAACTAAACTGGCAAACTCGGAGACACACAAGTCATCCACTCGGTGGTATCGAGTTGCACTAAAGGCAGTAACTTTTGAATCTGGGTGAAACCGATATACACAACTCGGTGGCACCGAAAAAAGTGGCTAACGGTTAGATGATACAACTCGGTGACACTGATACTCAAACTCGGAAATTCAGATTTTGTGTACCGAGGCAACATAAAGTTGGTCACCTAAACTCAGTAGCACCGACAAGGTTTCGGTTACATCGATTTGGTAGCTTAGGCTAGGGTTATGTCTGGGATGGAACTCGGTAGTGCCGGAATGAGAAAGTTGGCGGCACCGATTTTGAGTATGAGGCTGTGGACAGAATGGTTATGTGAGAAAAATGACTGAGTGTTTTTTGTACCTATCTCTGAGCACTTGAGTAACTGGTTCATTTTAATACCTCACCCTCTTTTAATAGTATTGTATTTCCTATCGACGCAAAACTGATTTCTCACAAATATAAAGTAAAGTGTCTTCTTGCTTGAATCTTGGGCCAATCTTATTCCTTTCTTGCATGAAGGGGAATCTCCACATAAGCCTTCAGCGAAGGCATCTTTTGAACTTTTCTGAAATATACTTGGAAAAACATATTAGTCCAATGATGCATATGTTCTGATCAATTATCACAACCTCAAGGTGACAAAGATTGGGTCGACAGTGGGGCCGTTTTGAACTTGATCTCGCCCAACAGAATCAAGCGCTTGCAGATTCCCGATATGGATCACAAGCCGATGAGGTCCCTCCAGGGTGTCAACCCAAAACAATTGTTATTGAAGGGGAAGATAACTCTGTCGGTGACGTTTGGCAACTATCTCAACTTTAGGACATAAAGGGTCACCTTCGACGTCACCAAGACGTCCCTAACATACAATGGGATCTTGGGACGACCAGCACCGGCAAAGTTCATGGAGGCATGCCATCACGCCTACAATACGCTCAAGATGCTATGGTTGATGAGCATCATAACCATCTATTCTGACAAGAAGGACGCGTTCTAATGCATCGACAAGCTATACTAGGAGGTAGTTGCGGTGTCTACCGACAAGGCACTCGCTCCAGTCGACAAAACTCCTAGGGACAAAAAGACCTCTAGCGAAGCTCGTGGGGGAATCCGTGAAGCACACTGCACAGTGAGACATGCCCGCCGAGGACTCACATAAGGCTTCCTCGCCAGGAGCAAGAAAAGGAAAGTGTCCATCACCAAGACAAATCAAGTGGCTGTGGGGGAAGACGGCAAAGTCGGCACTTTCACCATAAGTACCACACTCGATAACAAATGGGAAAGTGCACTCGTGTACTTCGTGTGGGCGAATGTAGATGTGTTTGTGTGGTAACCATCTGATATTCCCAGTGTTCCCAGGGAAGTGACCGAGCACCTCCTTGTCGTATGTCCCCACGTGCGCCCCGTCCAGCAGAACGTCGAAAAGCAAGCACTAGAGAGGGAATAATTCATTACCAAAGAAATAAAGAAATTGGAATTAGCATGCCTGATCAGAGGCGTCCTTCACCCAACATGGTTGGTGAACCGTCTGGTAGTGCACAAAGCTTGACCGAAGGACCCATTCCCCTTGTCGCGCATCGACCAGATAGTGGATTCGACCGCCAACTGCGATCGTTTATCCTTCCTTGACGCCTACTCCGGTTATCACCATATTTTCATGGCCAACGAAGATGAATAGAAAACATCATTCACCACTTGTGGCACGTACTTCTTTAAGCACATGTCATTTGGACTGAGGAGTGCAGAATCAACTTTCAAGAGGGCTATCCAAATCGGTCTCGGTCCTCAGCTGCACAAGAATGTGGAAGCCTATATGGATGACATTGTGGTCAAGACCAAGGATAAGGTCATGCTAATTGCAATCCTTGAAGAAACCTTTGCAAATTTGTGCAAGATCCACTTGAAGCTCAAACCCGAGAAGTGCGTGCTCAGAGTCCCATCCGGCAAGCTCCTTGGGTTCTTTGTGTCATAGCGCCGGATAGACGAAAATCCCGCCAACATTGAAGCCATTGAACAGTTGGAAGGTCTGAAGCGCATCAAGGATGTACACAATATGGCGGGCTGCATCGCCACCCTCAGCAGGTTCATCTCCAACAGTGCGGAACACGCCCTTCTTTTTTTCAAGATTTGGAAAAGGGCAGCTCCTATGAAATGCACTCCGGAGGTGGAGGCTGTGCTACAAGATTGGAAGAGGTTCTTGTCCTTTCCGCCGACCCTAGTTGCACCCAAACCCGACGAACCGTTTTCGTAATATCAGGCGGCAACAAACCAAGTGGTTAGCACTACACTAGTGGTAGAGAGGGAAGCTGAGGAAAACAAGGTAGAAGCCCTCAACTGGAAAACGACAAACCAAAGACATCCACGACAAGCCAATAAGCTAAAAACAAGGGCGTGATGCAAGAGGTTGGACTGCACGTTGTGTAAAGGAAGAAGGTGGTGTAGCGGCTAGTGTACTTTTTCAGCTCTCTCCTGCACGCAGCTTGGTGAAGGTACTCTCGGATACAGAAACTGATATTCGGCCTTCTCGTGGGCTCCTGGAAGCTGCACCACTACTCCCAAGCACACCACATCGCCGTCGCCACACGCCTCCCGCGGCAACGTATCCATAGGAACCTAGAGGCAACCGAGAGGATGGTTGAGTGCTCCCTAGAACTGGCTAGCTTTGATCTAAGTTTTGATGACAATCAACCATAAAGAGTAGAACCCTGCCATAATTCTTTGTTGAATGGATGTGAACGCTAGGTGAAGACATCCTAGAAACAGCCCTGCACGGCGAGGAGGAGCCTCAAGTGTGGATCGTGTACTTTGATAGGGCTTTTTCACTTCAAGGCGCCGGTCCTAGAGTGCTGCTTGTCGCACCCACCACAGAAAACCTCATGTACGTGATCCAGATGCACTTTCCACAAGAGATATCGACCAACAACACAACTGAGTATGAAGGATTTCTAGCCAAACAATGGATAGCAGTCTTCCGTGGTATCGGGAGGTTGATAGTCTGATGGGATTCGCAGCTGGTTGTGTTCCAAGTCAACAAAGATTACTAGAGTCCTATGATGGAAGCATACATCAATGAAGTGAGGAAGTTGGAGGAACTTTTTGACGGTCCACAAATGGAGCACGTCCCCCATGAAGAGAACAACATTGCCAATGACCAATCAAAATGAGCTGCTGAGGTGTCTCCTGTGGAACGAGACACTTTTCTACTCCGAATCACACCGCCATCCATCAGGACATCACATCGACGAGTTACTAGTGGCTGCTAAGAAGGTTGTCGGGGATGACAGAACACCTATCGGTGAGGAGCAAGCTCCAGCAGACCCAGTGGCCCTTCACGTAGAAGCGATTGGACCCACAACATAAGAAATGCCTTTAGTCCTTGTCATTGAGACAATGGCTCCGAGATGGCCACAACAGATCATCCCATTCCTCCAAACCGGAGACTTCCCCAAAGATCAAGAGCAAGTCGATATAGTATATCGTCAGTCTATTATGTACCAATTTGTGGACAACGTTCTGTATAGAAGGAGACCAAACATGGTGAAATAGAGGTGCATTTGTCGGGGGGAAGAACAACAACTATTGCGAGAGATACATGGAGGGGTATGTAGCTCCCACATCGGGTCGGGGGCCCTTGTCGAAAAGGCGTTCCGACAAGGTTTCTATTGGTGGACCACCCTCCAAGACGCATTGGCGATGGTGACAACATGTCGAGCATGCCAATAGCACGCCAAGAAAACACATCAATCAGCCCAAGCCGTTCAGGCCACACTGCTCTCATGGACATTCTTAGTCTGGGGGCTCGACATAGTCAGGCCCTAACCCCCGTGCTACCGGGGGCTTTGAGTTCTTGTTTGTTGGAGTTGACTAGTTCATGAACTGGATTTGGATAGAGCTAACTAGTGAGAAAGCTAATGCTTCTATAAGTACTCAAGTTTCTCAGAGGAATAGTCTACCGATTCGGTGTACCCCATAGGGTCATCACTGACAATGGCACATAGTTCATGAGCAACACTTTCATGTTATACTTCCAAGACATCAGCGCCAAGATCTTTTTTGCGTCAGTTGCTCACCCAAGGATAAATGAACAAGTAAAGAGGAAAAACGTTGAAGTGTTGTGGGGCTTCAAGACGAGAACTTTTGAGAAGCTGCACAAGAATGGAAGGCATTAGGTCAATGAGGTCCCAGTGATTCTTTGGTCGATCAGAATGACACCAAATCGAGGCACCGGCGAGACACCCTTCAACCTAGTATATGGAGAATAAGTAATGCTCCCCACAAAACACACATACGGGTCACCTCGAGTGTAGGACTTTGACGAGGACCAGCAAGAGCAGCTACGGCAAGACGATTCCACACACCTCAACAAAGATCGTCTTCAGGTCGCACTACGTGCCGCTCGGTGCCATCAAACCTTGCGTTGCTATCACAACCATAATGTGCGCGCCAGGATCATTGAGGAAGGTGACCTTGTTCTTTGATGGATTCAGTCCACGAAGGGATCCAACAAGTTAACGCCAAAGTGGGAAGGCCCTTACCGGGTAGACAAGTCACCAGTATCGGCGATGTCCGCCTAGATACCAAAAAGTTACTCTAGTGTAGAACTTGTGGAATATCGAGCATCTTTGCAATATCTACTCGTAAGGCGCGGTTGTCGGGTCTCCAGGCAACCACATTTGTACAAGTCTCGCGGCAAGGCATGTAATCATTTTGACAAAGCCAGGTGATGACCCTATGCATAGTAAATAAAGCTAAGTATTCCACAACCTTTTTTCAAAGTACATATTTATGTTATGTATTCTTGCGTAAATTGTTATGGTTTCTCTTCACTTTTGTAAGGTGGATACGGGACCGCGAAGGTTCCTAGCCTCCTCTATTTTCTCTTCTTTCTTTTTCTCAAAAGGTAGAAGAAACCCCCGCGCACAATTCTTCTGGAGGGAGTGATGGCACGGAAACCTACAGATGCGCAACATCAAAGTTGAAGCATGGGAGGCAGCGAGAAAAAAAGACAATAAAAGTTTCTTGCAAACTTCCTGCAACCAAGTTATTGCTCGTGTTGAAAGACTTGCACGCAGAGGGCCTTTGTCAAAATTGTTGCATGCTTAAGTGTTTTGAACTTACTCAACACCCAAGGTTGATTATGTGGCCTTGCCGGTAGAGGCCCATCGCCGGGATACAGAGGACGTGGTCCTAAAGAAACCCACTGTGAGGAATCGTGCATTGGCAAGAGACACATAGGGTCCTTGTTAAAATTGTTGCGTGCTTGGATGTCTTAGCTAAACACTCCCGTAAAGCATGGCAAGATGACCCTATCCGAGCATGTCGGCAAGCATTCCCGTAAAGCATAGAAGGAAAAACAGGAAGATGCACAAGAATAGTTTCGCGCTAGGGAAAAGAGAAAGAGAAAGAGTGGGTTTTCATCAAGATAAGACAGAATTACAAAACATTTAACAAGGTAGTACCCAATGTTTTCTCTTTGTGTTCCTCGTAGGGTTATATTGGGTACAATCTAAACACAAAAGGACATCTATCACTACAATGTGGCAACTAGACCTCTTTTGCGAGTCAGTCGCCCCATATTTGTGGCCTAGATACACCATCGAGCGTGCCTAAGCGGAGTCCTCCTGCTTGATGTCAAAGAAGGTGGTGTCATCATCACTATCGCTAGAAAAGTCGAGGCCTCTATAACTTGAGCTATCCGCGTAGCACTCCAAGAAAACATGAGACGCCCCGAAGAACTTCATGGTAAGGGTGGCGGAGCCGTTGAACCTGCACTGAAGGAGGTGCCTTGGGCCAAGGCCACGGGAGCGGGCGAACGACTTCCACCCCCGCGTCTGGAACATAGCGCTCCCAGGGGTGAGGGCAACAACCACCCAAACTGGCCTATTGTAGAAGTTGTCCACCTGAAGCCACGGCCCTTAGGGTCGAGGTGCCTTCGATAGCCCGTGCTCAGGGATTAGGAAGGTGCATCCAGCTCCGGTGCCATTGGGCCAAAGCCATGAAGAACTCATACGCGTCCTCGCCCACATGGACCCATGCATCGAGCTACGAGAGAGGCGTGCCACCACGACCACCGCATTTTTCCGGAGCCGTCCTTCCTCGACCCTTGGACGCCTTCCCCCAATGGGATCTTGAGCCTACCCCTGCCGTTGTCACCATGATTCGCATCAGGCACTAGGGAGTCCCTCTTCTAGGGGCACGAGACCCACGAGCAGGACCGCGACCCCTCGCCATCCCAAGAATAGGGCACCGTAAAACATGGCAAGAATAAGAAGAAGACATTGGTCAATAGATTCAGGAGGGGAATGCGAATGAGAAACGCCCCCTCCATCGACCCCTCTCTTTATAAGGCGAGGAAAGGGAAGCGACTAGCTCTTGGTAACCCTAGGCGAGCAAATACTGGCGCACATTCAGCACCAATGACCGCCCTTCATAGCCAATACATTACCTGACATGTGACACACATCGTCGAAATTGTGATAAAGACAAAACAGGAGAAGACGGAGCATAGCAACGAGAAGCGAGCATGCGCCGCCCACCGTTTCCCCCCGTTCCTTTGGAGGGACCCGGGGGCAGAACGTTTGCTGTCAAACGCGATTGTTCGCTGTTGAATGCGAACATTCGCTGCCAAGCATGCTGGCTTGGACTACCGACCTTCTCCAGCAATGGCACGTGACTTCTCAAGCACGACTCATTGAAGCAACTCCCTAGCTCCACCACTCCGACAACCTGCGGTCAATGTGCATCATGGGAAAGTAGTAGGAACCATTATAACCACAGAGAATTGCGGCCACGTGTGCATGTGCACTATTTTTGGGCCAACCCTAACAACGTCAACAACGTCATGGACGCTAGTGTGGCCCAGGCCCAGGGCTACTATCGGTGTACTAAGAAACGGGGCCCTTCGTAACCAGACTTGTACACACACAACAACAGGCTCCTCCAGATCTACGCCGCTCCACCTCATCAGGCTGATTGTCAACATCAGTGAGGTGTCGAGTGGACGGGCGGTTAGGTCGGTGTAGTCAGAGGCCTCTGGCAAGAGTCACAGGCATGCAACAACTTTAATAACACCCGTCTCGCGGGGTGTCAAGTAAATAAAACGTAGCTTGGCGAACGACACAGAAGGAGAGGCAATCCTTGTTGGGGAACATCTCCACTATGCCACCTCACGGGACATTTAATGCATGTGACCTAGTCCATTGAAGTTAGGTATTTCCCACTGTAGCTCCTATCAGTAGTTTTGGCAGCTACCTTGCATACTATTTTAGCTATTGTAGTAACCCCTTGGCTACCTTTAGAAAGGTCGACTCTCCATTCATTCTACTTGCATAGTTGCTGCCCTCAAGCATCCTTGTAGGGCGAGCGCACCTATACTATGAACGCACACATAATCCACCGTAACATGGGATATTGGGTTATATCTTCTAAGAGATCCAAACTGATCTAAATCAAAATGCAAGCAGCTGTTGGTGATGCTCTTCGTGCACCCATAGTCCCCGTAGAGCCGTAGCAAAGGGGTCTTGCTGATCCCATAGATCATTGTATAACCCCGACAAAGGGGTAATCACAAGTGGGTTTCTTGTTCAAGTAAGAACATCACCTTAGCACCGGTCCACCAACATATCAAATTATCAAAGTATAAAATGTGAATCAACTCCACATGATGAACATGACTAGATAGAAATTCCCATGTGCCCTCGAAAGGGTTTGCCTCGTATAAGAGTACTTTCCGGCCTGTCCTTTCCTACAAAGGGGATTGGGCTATCTTGTCGCATACTTGTTAATATTGGTATTGTCACTTTTTACAAATTATCTTTTTACAAAACTATCTATCACTGTTACTTATAACACTTGCAGAGAATACCTTGCTGAAAACTGCTTATGATTTCCTTCTGCTTCTTGTTGGGTTCGACAGTCTTACATATCAAAAGGACTACGATTGATACCCTATACTTTTGGGTCCTCAAGACTATTTTCTCGTGCCGTTTCAGGGGAGTGAAGCGCCTTCCTTAAGAGGAAATTGGTAAGTAAACATTTTTGGTATGTGCTGAAATTTACTATTGCTTGTTACTATGGACGGTCACCCTTTGAGTAGCTTGTTCCGGGCATCTTTGCCTCTAACAAAAGTTGAAGAAGTTGCTGCTCAATCTACTGAAACTACTGAAAATATTCATTATGAGATTCCTTTGGGTATCCTAGAGAAACTGATAGCTAATCCTTATGACGGTACAACTCATCGTGATAACCACTCGATATATGTCGATGAGGTTTATGTATTATTTAAGCTTGCTCGTTTGCATGGAGACAAAGTTGGGAAGAGAGTTTTCCCTTCATATTTGTAGGTAAAAGATTTGATGTGGTACATGCTACTGGATGATATTGGATCATCAGACTGGAATCGCTTGAAGCTGGAATTTCAACAGAAGTTTTATCCTTTGCATCTAGTTCATCGTGATCGGAATTTTATTTATACTTGGTGGCCTCGTTAAGAAGAAAGCAATACTCAAGTTTGGGGGAGGCTTAAATATGTGATGCCCACTTTCCCCAACCATGAGCTCTCGAGAGAAATGATTATACAATATTTATATGATCGACTTTATCATAATGATCAAGTACAACCCAATACTTCTTCTACTTGTTCTTATATGAAGAAGACTATTGAATTCAAATGGGATCTTCTGGAAAGAAGTAACCGCAACTCTGATCACTGGAAGTACAACAAAGGTAAAGAGCCAGGTATAAAGCTTAAGTTTGATTGTGTTAAATGTTATATGGAAACCAATACTTCTCATAAGTTTAGGAATAAATACGGACTTGACTCCGAGATAGTAGCTACTTTCTGTGGAGCATATGCTACTCATGTTAATCTCCCTAAGGAGAAGTGGTTTAGATATCACCCACCTATTGTATATTTGTTAGAGGAACCCATTAAATTTAAAGAGGAAGAAATTATTTATCATGTTTATCCAGTTGTTGTTGTACTAGAGAACGAGTACCTTAGTACGTTGACTCGTGCACCGATGGCAGCAGCCTCCTCGCTCGACAACACTCTTGTGGAGGAAATCTCAAACCAAAGACTACAAGATAAGGCCTCCGGCTAGCCACCTTGGCGGGAGGGAGAAGACCCGACCGTCAAATCTACCGGCAATACTCCTTCACATCTCCGCCGCTCCAGCTCACCAGGTTGATTGCCAACATCAGGGAGGTGTCGAGTAGGCAGGCAGTTATATGAATGTGGTTACAGGTCGCTGGGAACAATCAGGGACATGCAGCAGCTTTAATGACACCCGTCCCGTGGTCTGTCAAGATCATAAGAGGTACCTGAGCGAACAACATAGAAGGAGAGACGATCCTTTCCGGGAGGCACCGCGATCGTGAAACCTCACGGTGCATTTTATGCTCCTCTAATCTGCCGGGGTTAGGTATTTGCAACTCTACCTCCCGTCACCTATTTTGGCAGCAATAGAAGCCACTATTCCCTCTTCCAAAAAGACCATTTTAGCAAGTGTGGTAACCCCTTGCACTATAAAAGGAGGGCCATGGCTACCATTAGAAAGGTCGACACTTTGTCCATTTGCACGCGTAGCTGCACTCCTCGTGCTTCCTTGTCGGGTTGTTGCACGCCTGTAATTTGGACTTCCACCCATATAATCCAGAAACACACGATGTAGGGTTTTACGCTCCCGAGCGGACAAAAGTTGTCTATAACCCTACGTGTGCATGTGATCGTTGATGCTCTTCGTGCAAGCAGCCACCACCCTGAACCACAAGGGGTCTCACTAGTCCCATAGATCGTCTATCCACCCTGACATATTTGATGGTGAGACCGAGAGCCCTCAGACGGGCGATGCATGTGATGAGAATCTCCAATTTTGTATCGTCTTTGGTGAGGTTTCTCCAATCATTGACATGGACGAGTGTGGAATTTCAGACCTGGCAGAATACTGGGAGCTCCTTGTCCAGGATGTAGCACCACTCCGCCCGCCACTCTTCTCATTTCTTGTGCAAGTTGCCAGGGTGATATGTCTCCCTAGGGATGGCATGGGAATCCACATTATGCCGTCAGAGTGAGCATACCCTTCTATGGGAAGAATGAAGAAGTGGCAGAAGAGGGAGACATTGGGAACTACCCCCAAAAACATTTCGCATAAATCCATGAAGACCGACATCGTGGTCATCGTATTTGGTGCAAAATCTAACAACCTGAACCCATAAATGAGCATCAAATCTATGAAAAATGCATAGAAGGAGGAACCAACCTACAATAGAAGTAAGTCGTGAAGAATGGGTACTTCCCTGCGGTAGGCGGGCAAACACCTTGTATCACCTTTGGCATCGGTTGAGCTTTGGTCTCTTTCCGCCACATGATCTTGTACCTCTCAATTAGATCGTTCCCCGACAACACCTAGGGACAGAAGATGACGTTCTTCCTGCGCTCCTGTGCCAACGCCTCTGCCTTGGAAGAGGCGTAGTTCTTGGCCTTCTTCGCTGGGCTGGAGGAGACGATGATGGCGCCCGCTTGGGTGCCATTATGGGAACGGAGGTGGATGGCAACAAAGACGATGGACTGGGTGGGGGATATGTGTTGCTTGGGGAGGAAAGCAGGAGAAGCGGCATAATATAAGCACACAAATTGAATAAAGCTATTATGACAGATCATTACCCCTTGCGTTTTATTGATCAAATGTTAGAAACATTATATAAGCACACAATGTTTTTTCCTTGATTGAAACTCTGGTTTCTCTCAAATACCCATGTCAAAAGAAGACCGAGAGAAAACTACTTTCACATGCACTTTTGGAACCTATGCTTATAGACCTATGCCTTTTGGTTTATGTAATGCACCTGCTTGCTTTCAAAGATGCATGCCTGGTATATTCTTTGACTTTCGTGAAAAGATTGTTGAGGTTTTCATAAATGATTTTTCCCATTACGAAACTTCTTTTGACGATTTCTTGAGCAACCTTGTTCGGGTTTTGCAGAGATGTGAAGAAAGTACTCTTGTCTTGAATTGGGAGATGTCCCACTTTACGGTGAATGAAGGTATAGTACTTGGGAAACAAATTTATGAACGAGGCATCGAATTAGACAAAGTTAAAGTTGAGTCAATAGAGAAAGTTTTCCAAAATATAGCAAAGTTATAAGAAGTTTCCTCGGTCATAACGGTTTTTAGAGGCGTTTCATTAAAGATTTCAAGGCCACTAACTAATCTTCTTCAAAAAGATATCCCTTTTGTTTTTGATGATGATTGCGTCGAAGCTTTTAAATACTTAGGGAAGGCTTGATTTCCGCACCTATTTTCCAACCACCTCATTTGAATCTACCATTTCAAATTATGTGTGATGCTATTGATTATGTCGTTGGTGTTGTTCTAGGGCACAGAGTAGACAAGAAATTATGTATGATGTTATTGATTATATGTGGTGATGTTCATTATGTTAGTAAGACCCTAGACAATGCTCAAAGAAATTACGCAACCACTGAGAAGGAATTATTTGCAGTCATGTTTGCATGTGATAAGTTTAGACCTTACATTGTTGATTCCAAAGTTACTATTCACATTGATCATACTGCTATAAAATACCTTATTAAACCGAGACTCATTAGGTGGATGCTTTTACTTCAAGAGTTTGACTTGCATATCATCAATAGGAAGGGTGATGGAAAACCCTGTAGCAGATAACTTGTCTAGAATGGAAATGTTCTTGATGACCCACTACCTATTGGTGATTATTTTCTTGATGAGAAACTTGCTGCGATAAACACTCCACATAGTACTCCTTGGTATGCAGATTATGTTAACTAGATTGTCGCTAAATATATACCGCCTAATTTCACGTCTCAACAAAAAAATCTTTTATGTTTGCGACATTATTTTTGGGATGACACACATCTTTATAATGAAGGAGTGGATGGTGTTATTATACATTGTGTGCATGGGCATGAATAGGGAGAGATCCTAGAAAAATGCCATTCCGAAGCTTACGGAGTACACCATGCAGGTGACAGAACTGCACACAAGGTATTGCAAAGCATTTTTATTGGACTACTCTTTTTAAAGATGCTCATAAGTATGCCCTTTACTATGATGAATGTCAAAGAATTGGTAAAATTGGTAGACGTCAGGAAATGCCTATGAATTATTCACTTGCTATTGCACCATTTCATGTTCGGGGCTTTGGTACATGGGACAGTTTCCTTCTTCTAACGGATATACTCATATTCTAGTTGTTGTTGATTACATTACTAAGTGGGTAGAGGCAATTCCATCTAGTAACACTGATCATAACACTTCTATTAAAATGCTTAAATATATTACATTACTAAGTGGGTAGAGGCAATTCCATCTAGTAACGCTGATCATAACACTTATATTAAAATGCTTAAATATATTATCTTTAATGATTGATGGTGATTCACATTTTATTCCTCGGGCTTTCCGTAAATTGGTAGAAAAATATGATGTTAACCATAGGATTCCATCACCTTATCATCCTCAGTCTATTGGCCAAGTTGAATCAGGAGATCAATAAATAAAATTATTTTGTCAAACGATTGTTAATAAATCTACAAAGAACTGGTCTAAGGAACATGATGATGCTTTATGGGCTTATAGAACTTCTTATAAAAACCCATGGGAATGTCCCCCTATCAAATGTTTTATGAAAAATCTTGTCATTTACTTCTTGAGTTAGAACATAAAGCTTCTTGTGCAATTAAAAAACTCAACTGTGATTTTAAATTTGCTGGTGAAAATAGGCTATTTGATATTAGTTCATTAGATGAAAGGAGGACACAAGATAATGAAAATGCCAAGTTGTTTGAAGAAAAAGTTAAAAGATGGCATGACAAGAGAATCCAAAAACGGCAATTGAATGTAGGAGACCTGGTTCTTTCACAGAATTCTCAATTCACATTTTTTTGCAGGTAACCTTCTCTCCAAACGGGAAGGCCCTTATGTTGTTATGGAGGTCTATCGCTGCGGTGCTATAAAGATTAACAACATTGAAGGCAAATACCCGAGAGTGGTAAATGAGCAATGAATTAAACACTATATCTAATGTATGCCCCTTAATGTTGAAACTAACATTATCCAAGTCATGACTCTTGAAGAACACATAAGAGAGAACTTCTCGAACACCCGGAAACGCTGAAAAGGGGTAGGTATGTGATACGGTAAGTAAACCGATCCAAAAGTTTTTAAAAAAATATTTTCTGTTGTTTCGGTATTTTAGAAAAATCCAAAAATAAAAAGGAGTGAGGTAGACCCACGAGGGGACCACAAGCCAATAGGGTCCGACCGACCACGTGGGCCCACGTTGTTGCCTCGTGGGGCCCGTGTGTACCTCCCGGACTTTGTTTTCTTCCTGGACACGTATCCCAACATAGAAAAAGATATTATATATACTTCATATGTTTTGACCATTACATCACAAGTTTCTCCTTTGTTCTTCTTTCGAGCTGCTTTCTAACCGATCTAGATAACCATGACAACATCAAGCTCCTGCAAGGACAAGTTCTTCGAGAAGGTCATCAACCCTTACGTCCCGGAGGTGATGAAATACCCTCAAACCATTGAGATACATGAGGGTTTGATTAACATCCATGACGTGCAAGGGCCTAAGGAGGAGGGAATGTAGAAGGCCGGGCTTGTAGCAGTGGAACATGAGATCTTCGAGTGCCAAGGGACGGTGGAGCATGGACTCAGTGCCAATCACTCCATGATTACAGATTCTATTCGTTAGAATAAGAACGATATCGATAAAATTGTGGAGATGATCTTCAAGATCGATGACAGACTCCGGGATCTTCACGCTCAAATTTATGATCCGAAAAACCTTAAGTGTGAGTATGAATGTTGTTTCTAGAGGATGATTATAGTTTCAAATTTAAGCATTCTAGAGATGATATCTTCTTTCTTCAACAGGGAACCAAGGCCATGGAAGACGGTGAACAAGCCTACTACCTCAACACCACCATCACCCAAGAGTACATGGGTATGGTCACCACTCTTAGCTTGTTCCAATCTTGGGGGAGGTGCCCCAGTATTGTATCGCCATCACTTCTATCATTACCATCTATCTCAGTTTGATCCTTAGTTATATCATGATTTAGAGAAATAAAATTTCATATTTGCTTTGGTAAGATTTTTCTTTAAGATATATATATCCTTGTAATTGAATGTGTCGGTGTACTAAAGAACATGTCCCTTAGTACCCGGACTCGTGCATACACGGAAGTCTCCTCGCCCGGCAACACTCTGCGAGAAGAAACCTCAAGCCTCAAGTGACAAGACAAGGCCCCCGACAAGCCACCTTACTGGGAGGGAGAAGACATGACAATCATCACGCCCATCAAGACTCCTCCACATCTCCGCCGCTCCACCTGATCAGCTTGGTTGTCAGCATGAGTGAGGTGTCGAGCAGACAGGTATTCGGCTAGGTCCGGTCAAAGGCCTCTAGCAATAGTCAAGGACATGCAATAGCTTTAATGACACCCATCCCGCAGCATGTCAAGAGAATAAGAGGTAGTTAGGCAAATGACACACAAGGTCAGACGATCCTTGTCGGGAGACGTTGCGAGCGTGACACCTGACGATGCATTTAATGCATCTGTCCTAATCCTTCAGGGTTAGATATTCGCAACTGTAGCTCATGTCACCAATTTGGCAACTATTGAATCCACTATTCACCCTTCCCAAAATACTATTTGAGCCATTGTCGTAACTCCTTGCACTATAAAAGGATGTCCATGGATACCTTTAGAAACGTCGACAGATTGTTGTTTGCACGCGTGGCTACACTCCTTGTCCTTCTTTATCGGCTTGTTGCGCTCGTGTAATTTTGAATTCCAGCTACATAATCCACAAACACATGACATAGGGAATTACGCTCCCGAGCGGTTGGAACCGGTCTAAAAACCCCGCTTGTACATGTGATTGATGATGCTCTTTGTGCATGTGTGCCCCGTCCTGAACCATCGGGGGTCTCTCTGTGCGGCTTTAATGACACCCATCCCGCTTGTACATTTGATTGATGATGCACTTTGTGCATGGGCACCCCCCGTCCTGCTCCTAGATCATCGTTCCCCCGACATCTTTGGCACGCCACATATATAGGGGGATGCGCCTATGGGAAATTTTAGTTGGTTCCTGCGGTTGTTCATCAGCTTCTTCATCAATGCCCACAGCTCCCAAGAAAGCTAGGGGTGCGTTTGCGGCCGCCCAGTCTTCGTCCAAGCCAATGTTGTAGTCAGCTACATGCGACATTAACGCAAGCGACCACTGGGCTCACTGTGTCGGTGAGCGCTGCCACAACAACACGTGGAGTTCTGCAAGCCGTGACCGAGATCTTGTTGCCATGGCGGCACTAGGAGCACCAACCGTGCCTCATGCTGCGCCATGCCCAAGACAGCGGAGGAAACCGTAGCGCTAGCCTAGTTACACCTGAACTTCCTGTTGGGGAACGTCGCATGGGAAACAAAAAAATTCCTACACGCACGAAGTCCTATCATGGTGATGTCCATCTACGAGAGGGGATTTCCGATCTACATACCCTTGTAGATCGCACAACAGAAGCGTTAGTGAACGTGGTTGATGTAATGGAACGTCCTCACGTCCCTCGATCCGCCCCGCGAACTGTCCCGTGATCCGTCCCACGATCTAGTGCCGAATACACGGCACCTCCGCGTTCAGCACATGTACAGCTCGTCGATGATCTCGGCCTTCTTGATCCAGCAAGAGAGACGGAGAGGTAGATGAGTTCTCCGGCAGCGTGATGGCGCTCCGGAGGTTGGTGGTGATCTAATCTCAGCAGGGCTCCGCCCGAGCTCCGCAGAAACGCGATCTAGAGATAAAACCGTGGAGGTATGTGGTCGGGCTGCCTTAAAAGTTGTCTCAAATCAGCCCTAATAGCTTAGTATATATAGGAGGGAGGGAGGGGAGGAGGCAGCCTCAAACCCTCAAGGTTTGGCCGAAATTTGAGGTGGAGGAGTCCTACTCCAATCCTACTTGGAGTAGGATTCCACCTTCCCACTTGGAAACTCTTTCCACCTTGTGTTTTTCCCTTCTCAAACCTTATGGGCCTTAGTGGGAACTTATTCCAGCCCACTAGGGGCTGGTTTATCTCTTCCCATAGCCCATGAGACCCCTTGGGGCATGAAACCCCTCTCGATGGTCCCCGTCACCCCTCCCGGCACTCCCGGTACACTACCGATGAGCCCGAAACTTTTCCGGTAATGCCCGAAAACTTTCTGGTAACCAAATGAGGTCATCCTATATATCAATCTTCGTCTCCAGACCATTCCGAAAACCCTCCTAACGTCCGTGATCCCATCCGGGACTCCGAACAACATTCGGTAACCAACCATATAACTCAATTACGGATAAAACAACGTCGAACCTTAAGTGTGCAGACCCTGCGGGTTCGAGAACTATGTAGACATGACCTGAGTGACTCCTCGGTCAATATCCAATAGCGGGACCTGGATGCCCATATTGGAACCTACATATTCTACGAAGATCTTATCGTTTGAACCTCAGTGCCAAGGATTCATATAATCCCGTATGTCATTCCCTTTGTCCTTCGGTATGTTACTTGCCCGATATTCGATCGTCAGTATCCGCATACCTATTTCAGTCTCGTTTACCGGCAAGTCTCTTTACTCGTTCCGTAATACAAGATCCCGCAACTTACACTAACTCACATTGCTTGCAAGGCTTGTGTGTGATGTTGTATTACCGAGTGGGCCCTGAGATACCTCTCTGTCACACGGAGTGACAAATCCCAACCTCGATCCATACTAACTCAACGAACACCTTCGGAGATACTTGTAGAGCATCTTTATAGTCACCCAGTTACGTTGCGACGTTTGATACACACAAAGCATTCCTCCGGTGTCAGTGAGTTATATGATCTCATGGTCATAGGAACAAATACTTGACACGCAGAAAACAGTAGCAACAAAATGACACGATCAACATGCTACGTCTATTAGTTTGGGTCTAGTCCATCACATGATTCTCCTAATGATGTGATCCCGTTATCAAGTGACAACACTTGCCTATGGTTAGGAAACCTTGACCATCTTTGATCAACGAGCTAGTCAACTAGAGGCTTACTAGGGACAGTGTTTTGTCTATGTATCCACACATGCACTGTGTTTCCAATCAATACAATTATAGCATGAATTATAAACGATTATCATGAACAAAGAAATATAATAATAACTAATTTATTATTGCCTCTAGGTCATCTTTCCAACAGTCTCCCTCTTGCACTAGAGTCAATAATCTAGTTCACATCACCATGTGATTCCAACGAATCCAACACCCATATAGTTATGGGGTCTGATAACGTCTTGCTCGTGAGAGAGGTTTTAGTCAATGGTTCTGAAACTTTCAGATCCGTGTGTTCTTTACAAATCTTTATGTCATCTTATAGATGCTTCTACTATGTGCTATTCGGAAATACTCCAAATATCTACTCTACTATATGAATCTGTTTCACTACTCATAGTTATTCGGATTAGTGTCAAAGCTTGCATCGACGTAACCCTTTACAACGAACTCTTTAACCACCTCCATAATCGAGAAAAATTCCTTAGTCCGTCAGTTACTAAGGATAAATTTTGACCGCTGCTAGTGATTCAATCATGGATCACTCTCTGTACCTCTCAACAGACTTTGAGTCAAGGCACACATCAGGTGCGGTACCCAGCATGGCATACTTCAGATTCTATGGCCAAGGCACAGAAGATGACCTTCGTCTATTCTCTTTCTTCTGCCAGGGTCGGGTTTTGAGTCTTACTCAAATTCACACCTTACAACGCAACCAAGAAATCCTTCTTTGCTGATCTATTTTGAACTCCTTCAAAAACTTGTCAAGGCATGCATCTTGTTGAAACTTCTATTAAGCGCTTTCGATCTATCTCCATAGATCTTTGATGCTCAACGTTCAAGTAGCGCAATCCAGGTACTCCTTTGAAAACGCCTTTCAAACAACCTTGTATGCTTTACAGAAATTCTACCTTACTTCTGATCCACAATATGTCAACCACATATACTTATCAGAAATTCTATAGTGCTCCCATTCACTTCTTTGGAAATACAAGTTTCTCATAAGCCTTGTGCAAACCCAAAATCTTTGATCATCTCATCAAAGTGTATATCCAACTCCGAGATGCTTGCACCAGTCCATTGAAGGATCGCTGGAGCTTGCATACTTGCTAGTATCTTTAGGATCGACAAAACCTCCTGGTTGTATCACATACAATGTTTGCTCAAGGAAACCATCGAGGAAACAATGTTTTGACATCCTATGTGCAATATTTGAAAAATAATGCAACAACTACTAACATAATTCTAACAGACTTTTAGCATCGCTACGAGTGAGAAAGTCTCACCATAGTCAACTGTTTGATCATGTCAGAAACATCTTTGCGACAAGTCGAGCTTTTCCGAATAGTGACTTATCACCATCGTCGTCTGTCTTCCTTTTAAAGATCCATCTTTACTCAATAGTCCTATGACCATCAAGTAGTTCTTCCAAAGTCTACACTTTGTTTTCATACATGGATCCTCTCTCGGATTTCATGGCCTCCAGCCATTTGTCGGAATCCGGGCCCACCATTGCTTTCTCCATAACTCGTAGGTTCATTGTTGCTCAACAACATGACCTCCAAAACAGGGTTACCGTACCACTCTGCAGTAGTACGCGACCTTGTCAACCTACGAGATTTGTAGTAACTTGATTCGATGCTCGATGATCACCATCATGAGCTTTCACTTCAATTGGTGTAGGCGCCACAGGAACAACTCCCTGCGCCCTGCTACACACTGGTTGAGGTGATGGTTGAATAACCTTATCAAGATCTACCACCCTCCCACTCAATTCATTCGAGAGAAACCTTTCCTCGAGAAAGGATCCATTTCTAGAAACAAACACTTTGCTTTTGGATCTGAGATGGGAGATGTACCCAACTGTTTTGGATATCCTATGAAGATGCATTTATCCGCTTTGGGTTCGAGCTTATCAGAGTGAAACTTTTTCACATAAGTGTCGAAGCCCCAAACTTTCAAGAAATGATAGTTTAGATTTCTCTAAACCTCAGTCTATACTGTGTCATCTCAACGGAAATACGCGGTGCCCTATTTAAAGTGAATGCGGTTGTCTCTAATGCATAACCCATAAACGATAGTGGTAATTCGATAAGAGACATCATAGCATGCACCATACCAAATAGTGCGTAGCTATGACGTTCAGACACATCATCACATTATGATGTTCCAGGTGGCATAATCTGCGAAACAATTTCCACATTTGTCTTAACTGCGTACCAAGACTCGTAACTCAGATATTCATTTCTATGATCATATCGTAGACAGTTTATCCTCTTGTTACGACGAACTTCACTCCGAAACAGAATTGAACTTTTCAATATATCAGACTTGTGATTCATTAAGTAAATACTCTTGTATCTACTTAAATCGTCATTGAAGTAAGAACATAATGATATCCACTGCGTGCCTCAGCACCCATTGGACTGCATACATGAAAATGTATCACTTCCAACAAGTTACTATCTTGTTTCATCTCAATGAAAACAAGTCCTTGCTCATGTGGTATGATTTGCATGTCACTAGTGATTCAAAATCAAGTGAGTATAAAGATCCATCAACATGGAGCCTCTTCATGCAATTTATACCAACATGACTCAAGCGGCAGTGCCACAAGTAAGTGGTACTATCATCATTACCTCGTATCTTTTGGCACCAATATCATGGACATGTGTAACACTACGATCGAGATTCAATAAACCATTGAAGGTGATTGTTCAAGCAAATAGAGTAACCATTATTCTCTTTAAATGAATAATCATATTGCAATAAACACGATCCAATCATGTTCATTCTTAACGCAAGCACCAAATAACAATTATTTAGGTTTAACACCAATCCCGATGGCAGAGGGAGCGTGCGACGTTTGATCATATCAACCTTGGAAACACTTCCAACACGTATCGTCACCTCGCCTTTATCTAGTCTCCGTTTATGCCGTAGCTTTCATTTCGTGTTAGTAATCACTTTGCAATGGAACCGGTATCCAATACCCTCGTGCTACTAGGAGTACTAGTAAAGTACACATCAGCATCATGTATATCAAATATACTTCTTTCGACTTTTGCCAGCCTTCTGTATCTACCAAGTATCTAGAGTTGCTCCGCCTCAGTGACCGTTCCCCTCACAACAGAAGCACTTAGTCCCGGGCTTGGGTTTAATCTAGGGTCTCTTCATTAGTGCAGCAACTGCTTTGCCGTTTCACGAAGTATCCCTTCTAGCCCTTGCCTTTCTCGAAACTTAGTGGTTTTACTAACCATCAACTATTGATGTTCCTTCTTGATTTCTACTTTCGCAGTGTCAAACATCGCGAATCGCTCAAGGATCATTGTATCTATCCTTGATATGTTATAGTTCATCATGAAGCTCTCACAGCTTGGTGGCAGTGACTTCGGAGAACCATCACTATCTTATCTGGAAGATCAACTCCCACTTGATTCAAGCGATTGTCGTACTCAGATAATCTGAGCACACGCTCAACGATTGAGCTTTTCTCCTTTACTTCATGGACAAATAATCTTGTCGGAGGTCTCATAACTCTTAACAACGGCACAAGCATGAAATCACAATTTCATCTCTTTAGAACATCTCTTATGTTCCGTGACGTTTCAAAACATCTTCGGCGCCTTGCTTCAAAGCCATTTAAGTATTTTGTACTGAACTATCGTGTAGTCATCAGAAACTTGTATGTCGGATGTTCACAACATCTACAAACGACGCTCGAGGTGCAGCACACCGAGTGGTGCATTAAGGACATAAGCCTTCTGCACAGCAACGAGGACAATCCTCGGTTTTACAGACTCGGTCTGCAAAGTTTGCTACTATCAACTTTCAACTAAATTTTCTCTAGGAACATATAAAAACAGTAGAGCTATAGCGCAAGCTACATCGTAATTCGCAAAGACCATTAGACTATGTTCATGACAATTAGTTCAATTAATCATATTACTTAAGAACTCCCACTCAAAAAGTACATCTCTCTAGTCATTTGAGTGGTACATGAACCAAATCCACTATCTCAAGTCCGATCATCACGTGAGTCGAGAATAGTTTCAGTGGTAAGCATCTCTATGCTAATCATATCAACTATACGATTCATGCCCGACCTTTCGGTCTCATGTGTTCCGAGGCCATGTCTGCACATGCTAGGCTCGTCAAGCTTAACCCGTGTGTTCTGCGTGTGCAACTGTTTTGCACCCGTTGTATGTGAACGTTGAGTGTATCACACCCGATCATCACGTGGTGTCTCGAAACGAAGAAGTGTCGCAACGGTGCACAGTCGGGGAGAACACAATTTCGTCTTGAAATTTTAGTGAGAAATCACCTCATAATGCTACCGTCGTTCTAAGCAAGATAAGGTGCATAAAGGATTAACATCACATGCAATTCGTAAGTGACATGATATGGCCATCATCATGTGCTTCTTGATCTCCATCACCAAAGCACCAGCACCATCTTCTTGTCACTGGCGTCACACCATGATCTCCATCATCATGATCTCCATCAACGTGTCGCCATCGGGGGTTGTCGTGCTACTCATGCTATTACTACTAAAGCTACGTCCTAGCAATATAGTAAACGCATCTGCAAGCACAAACATTAGTTTAAAGACAACCCTATGGCTCCTGCCGGTTGCCGTACCATCGACGTGCAAGTCGATATTAACTATTACGACATGATCATCTCATACATCCAATATATCACATCACATCGTTGGCCATATCACATCACAAGAATACCCTGCAAAAACAAGTTAGACGTCCTCTAATTGTTGTTGCATGTTTTACGTGGTGACCATGGGTATCTAGTAGGATCGCATCTTACTTTCGCAAACACCACAACGGAGATGTATGAATTTCTATTTAACCTCATCCAAGGACCTCCTTGGTCAAATCCGATTCACCTAAAGTTGGAGAAACCGACACTCGCGGGTCATCTTTGAGCAACGGAGTTACTCGCAGCAATGAAACCAGTCTCTCGTAAGCGTACGAGTAATGTCGGTCCGAGCCGCTTCGATCCAACAATACCGCAGAATCAAGAAAAGACTAAGGAGGGCAGAAAAACGCACATCACCGCCCACAAAAACTTTTGTGTTCTACTCGAGATTACATCTACGCATAAACCTAGCTCATGATGCCACTGTTGGGGAACGTCGCATGGCAAACAAAATTTTTCCTACACGCACGAAGTCCTATCATGGTGATGTCCATCTACGAGAGGGGATTTCCGATCTACATACCCTTGTAGATCGCACAGCAGAAGCGTTAGTGAACGCGGTTGATGTAGTGGAACGTCCTCACGTCCCTCGATCCGCCCCGCGAACCGTCCCACGAACCGTCCCGCGATCCGTCCCACGATCTAGTGCCGAACGGACGGCACATCCGCGTTCGGCACACGTACAGCTCAACGATGATCTCGGCCTTCTTGATATAGCAAGAGAGACGGAGAGGTAGATGAGTTCTCCGGCAGCGTGACGGCGCTCCGAAGGTTGGTGGTGATCTAATCTCAGCAGGGCTCCGCCCGAGCTCCGCAGAAACGCGATCTAGAGGTAAAACCGTGGAGGTATGTGGTCGGGCTGCCTTAAAAGTTGTCTCAGATCAGCCCTAATACCTTGGTATATATAGGAGGGAGGGAGGGAAGGAGGCAGCCTCAAACCCTCAAGGTTTTGCCGAAATTTGAGGTGGAGGAGTCCTACTCCAATCCTACTTGGAGTAGGATTCCACCTTCCCACTTGGAAACTCTTTCCACCTTGTGTTTTTCCCTTCTCAAACCTTATGGGCCTTAGTGGGAACTTATTCCAGCCCACTAGGGGCTGGTTTATATCTTGCCATAGCCCATGAGACCCCTTAGGGCGTGACACCCCTCTCGATGGTCCCCGTCACCCCTCCCGGCACTCCCGGTACACTACCGATGAGCCCGAAACTTTTCCGGTAATGCCCGAAAACTTTCCGGTAACCAAGTGAGGTCATCCTATATATCAATATTCGTCTCCGAACCATTCCGGAAACCCTCGTGACCTCTGTGATCCCATCCGGGACTCCGAACAACATTCGGTAACCAACCATATAACTCAAATACGCATAAAACAACGTCGAACCTTAAGTGTGCAGACCCCGCGGGTTCGAGAACTATGTAGACATGACCCGAGTGACTCCTCGGTCAATATTCAATAGCGGGACCTGGATGCCCATATTGGATCCTACATATTCTACGAAGATCTTATCGTTTGAACCTCATATAATCCCGTATGTCATTCCCTTTGTCCTTCGGTATGTTACTTGCCCGAGATTCGATCGTCAGTATCCGCATACCTATTTCAATCTCGTTTACCGACAAGTCTCTTTACTCATTCCATAATACAAGATCCCGCAACTTACACTAAGTCACAATGCTTGCAAGGCTTGTGTGTGATGTTGTATTACCGAGTGGGCCCTGAGATACCTCTCCGTCACACGGAGTGACAAATCCCAATCTCGATCCATACTAACTCAACGAACACCTTCGGAGATACCTGTAGAACATATTTATAGTCACCCAGTTACGTTGCGACGTTTGATACACACAAAGCATTCCTCTGGTGTCAGTGAGTTATATGATCTCATGGTCATTGGAACAAATACTTGACACGCCGAAAACAGTAGCAACAAGATGACACGATCAACATGCTACGTCTATTAGTTTGGGTCTAGTCCATCACTTGATTCTCCTAATGATGTGATCCCGTTATCAAGTGACTACACTTGCCTATGGTCAGGAAACCTTGACCATCTTTGATCAACGAGCTAGTCAACTAGAGGCTTACTAGGGACAGTGTTTTGTCTATGTATCCACACATGCACTGTGTTTCCAATCAATACAATTATAGCATGGATAGTAAACGATTATCATGAACAAAGAAATATAATAATAACTAATTTATTATTGCCTCTAGGGCATATTTCCAACATTTCCCTCCTACACCGGAGAGAATGGAGGACGACCATATAGAGCATGCCGAGCGTCGCAAACCGCGACAAGCCAAAGGTGGCGTGTCCATCGCAAACATATGGGCGCTATGCTGGCGAGGTACCCACAGTGCAGTCGACCCTGCAGCAACAACAACCATCTTGCCAGTAGGACGTGCAATGGGAGGTGTCCTATGCCTCGACAGACCCGCAGCGAAAACAAGACCAATGTCAGGTTTTGAAGGACACACGCAAGGAGGATGCACGCACCACTATCGAGAAGTAGTGTGAGATGCACTACCAGTAGAACAGACGTGCAGAACCAGACGTCGACGAGACAGCGCTTCGGGTGCCCGGCACCCTGCCTTACGACGTAGGGTGCCCGGCACCCTGCCTTACGAGGTAGGGTGCCCGACGTTCACCCACGAGCTGCGGCAATTCCACTGGCCCTCCAGCCATCCGTTCAAGCCTGACCTTCCAGACAAATATGATGGCACGATTAGCCCGTCGGAGTTCGTTGGCATCTATCTTATTGTTGTGCAAGCTACCGGGGGACAAGATGAAAAGTTGTTCGCCAATTTATTTCCCATTGGTGCTCAAGTCCAACATGCATAATTGGTTGATGAACTTGTGCAACTAGTTCATTGGCGCATACCATGAAGAACAGGAACTCCCAGGGAAGCCCAGTGATCTGCATGTACTTCCCCATAGGGATGGCGAAACCCTCTGCAAGTATATCCAAAGTTTCAGCCGTGTGTAGCACAACATCCTTGACATCCATCCTGCCGACGTGATTGTCGTGTTTCATACAAACGTGCGCAACCGGCGGATGCGTGAGGAAATGAGCGTCAACAAGGTGCAGGATGTCATCCAGCTCTATGCCCTAGCTGACAACTGTGCACATGCTAAAGAAGGAAGAAGACTCTTCGGGGAGGATGCTTGTAACAGCCTGGAACCAATGCTCTCGAATATTCCCTTATTATTCATAATCGTCGCGTGACTTATTGGGTTGTCGCATTAATCATCGCATCATGCACATCATCCGCATTGCATCGGCACTCTGTTGCTGTCATTTTTCAAAACTTGCACCATTATTAGTTTCTGGTTCTCTCCATTCTCGTCGATGACCGTTTCATGACCAACAACACACACACGCGCCCGCAGCATCTATAAATTTTGGTTTTTAAAAAGTGTGTATAAAACATTCTCGGCATGGATTGGAAATGGCATGTGGTTTTAACATATTGTAGGTAGAACGCCTCCCAAATTTCCTTGCATTCGGAGGTCGTTCGATACCCCAACCGTTAAACCTATAGTGGCACTATAGCTGGTCAATTCATAGTAGTTTTTGATTTTAAAACCCTATCACGGGCAGCCATCTTCCCACTCTTCTCAGAGCAACCAACCTACATAGCCCACTAAGCCCACCTAGCATATCCCCGCGAGCGGAGCCATTGGATCAAGATCCGACGGTCTGAAAACAGGTTAAAGTAACTAACTCTAGTCTCCCCTGCTATAAATAGATGCCCTAGATGTCCAGATCAGAAAACCCTAGCCCTCGCCTCGTTTTTTGTATAGTCGTCGGCCTCCCCTACCTGTAGCTGCCATCTATCCTCTCCCCTCCAACCGCCGAGCCAGTGCAGACCGGATTTGGACCGCCCCGGGCTTGAACCGGACTGAAGCCCCGCCTCCATGCCTGAGCTCCATCTCGATCAAGGAAGCCTCCCGAGGTCCTCCCTCTCATTCCCGGACTCATCCTTGCTGACCCTGCCGCTTTCTCACATGAGCATCTTCGCCATTGTCCAAACCCCGCAGGTTGTCGGACCGTCCGCCGCCGGTGACCACCTTCTCAAGGACGGCCCCGTCGTCCCATTTCTCCCACCTAATCTGCCACCAACAACCACCGCCACGCGAGACCCTCACGTCCGTATCGCCAGACCTCCTCTTGGACCCAGATCCGTGGTCGGTCCGCCTCTTCATCCCGGATCCGAGGCAGGGTACCCTAGCTGTCAGACAGCCGTGCCGTTGCGGACGTTTGCTACATAGGGTTCTAGCAGGAACCGCTCGTCCGCACACTCTCTTGTACTGGGCCGCGATGCAGCGAAGAGCCCGATCGTCCTAGCACGCCTCGCTGCGTGGACTGCCCCTCAGGCATGGCTCAGCCACATCGATCGCCAACCCAGGGCCACGTTGGTGAACGCCCCGCTATTCACCGCCCAGTGCGGCACATTGCTATCGGCAGCCTATGTTTGTTCGGGTCCTATGGCAATTCGCCCACAAATGTCTTTTCCTACGCTACAAACTTAATAATTAGTCTTAGACATTTTATATTTACGGAAAATGCATCATTTTAAAATACTAATAGTTAATTAGTGATGCATCGGATGAAAATATTGTAAATATGTAAAATGACTAGAATTTTGTGTAGATTAATAATTTCAACTCTCATACGTGTTAAAAAAATTTAAACTTGTTATTTGTTCAATTTGCATAAATGCCATGTTAAAATGATTTATTTCATAACTAAATAACCATGGCTCCAACATAAATAAACTTTATATGATAAATGTTCTACCCTTCGTGCTCTATGCCATGGTGCCATTTGCATGCATACTAGTAATCATATATATGCTCAAACCTCTATTGCAAAAGTGCATCTCATCGTAATCTGCTGAAAAAAATTATTTTATTCAATCTTGCGTGGATGATTGCAAGTAGTCCGTAGGCCTTTTGCATGCGGTTCCTTCGTGAGAATTGATCTATGTGATGTCTACTATGATTTAATGCAGCTAGTTGGCCTGTAGATTATCATTAAAATGTTTCTTTGTTGCTCTAACAGTGCTATCATGCTGAAATTGCTAATCCGTTTTCATTAAGTTCCATTTTGCGGAGCTCGAATTAGGCAAACCATGCCTGTTTTGAATGTGTGCAATGGAGTGATTTGTCGTATGCTATGTCTAGTTGCTATTAGTAGGTTTCCCATGCATGTATTTCATATATAGCAATATTTTTTTATCATGTGAACATGCCATGAAATTTGTTGCTGTTTGTAGGGTCAATAATTCTAAGTGTGAAAATCTGATTATTTTAGAATGCCATTTTATGGTGATTCTAGCTATGAATGTGTGCATATTTAGACCTTGCTAGTATGGAATAAAATGAGGTACATCATGCCTACTACCACGCGGTAAATTTTCATGCCATTATATGACATGTAGCATGTGTTTTTCTTGCTGCCAATATGCCTTCATGCTAAAACTGCTATGTTAAAAACTCTTATTTTCTCCAAGTCTGAAATTGTGTTGAAGTAGCCATCTTGTGAGCACATTTCGTAGTGATACATGCTTCTATTAAATTTGTGCTATGAGTTTAATTATTTTTCATCATGTCAACTATTGCCCCATGTCTTGTTTGTGCATTTTAGATTCATGTAGCTTGTTGTTTTGATGTGTGCAAAATGCCATGTTGCTGTTGTCGGTAGATTATAGTAATAACATGTGTTGGTTGTATTTGTTGAACCATTGCTCCATTTTGAACATGCCATAAATGAAACTAGCTTAGAATCTCATGCAGTATCATAATATCTTGTTGCATTCACGATTTTGAATGTTTGTGGTTGTCATTTGCATATATTTTGTATTAATGGGTTATTATCTTGTGTTGGTCATATCTTTTAGACCGTAGCTCCATGTTAGATGATCTATATATGTAAATCAACTAGAATGACGTGCAGACTCACGTGGTACACTTTATTTTCCTGTTTAATAAATATAAATTGTGTTTAGTTCAGATCTGGACCAATTTCAAAATTAACATATGGGGTCGCTTTGGAAATACTATAAGTTGTTTCCAACATCAAATAAATTGTCTAGATATATATTTTATTTATGGTTCACCTCTTGCGATTTTTAAGAAAATTTAATATTGTTGTGTACCTAAACATGAGTGAACTAAGTAATTCAAATGTTGAGTCTCGTCAATATGCAACTCGTTGCATATTGAACTTCACTTAATGTCTAGTATTCGAGTGTTGTGATTGAAATGCCCTGCATATTTAAACCGGACATGCATCATATTTGTATGTGAATCATGTCAAGAGTATGTTGTGGTGTTATCTATGTCGATTTTTTGATTCTGGATTACTTCATCTCAATAAAGTTCCGCAAATGTGTCGGAGTGTGAGGATTCGGTCGACTACGTTGCTTCGTCTACATCGTGGATTCGTTGTTCTTCGAAATGGGACGTCGGGCAAGTTAATCATTTCCCTGGATACCACTACTATCATTGCTTTTCCAGTTGTGTCTCTTATAATGTTATGTCATGTTACCTAACACTTGAATGTCAAGCCTCCCAACATTGCCATGAAAAGCCTCTAACCCCCTCAACACCCAGCAAACCATTGCTTTGCTATGTTACCACTTGCTCAGACCTTCTTATAGCGTTGCTAGTTGCAGGTGCAAGTTTCTTTCCATGTGACAACATGGATTGCTTGATATATCACAATATTGTTGCTATTTAATTTAATGCACCTCTATACTTGGTAAAAGATGGAAGGCTTGGTCTTTTGACTTGGTGGTTTGTTCCATGTTTGCCGCCCTAGTTACTTGTGTACTAGTATTATGTTCCATATTGAGCGCTCCTAACATGCTTGGGGTTTTTACATGGACCCCCCCTTGATAATTCGTGTTAGTTTAAAACTCATCTGGCATGCCCCAACTTTGGTACTAAATTTTCCTAACAACTAATAAACTTGCATAGGGAGTACTAAACCTCTGGATAGTTAATAAATACCCCGGGACAGTGCTCCTCATGGGTGTTCGTCCAAAAAGGGAAGACTGCGGGGCCACCGTGGAGAAACTCGTGGTTTGGTTTTACTCGTAGGCTTTCCCATCCGGTCGTGTCCCTAGAACGAGATACACAGCTCCTATCGGGTGCGGCAACACATCGGCCGGCCTTGCTGGATTTGTTTTACCTTTTACAAAATATCACGTGCATGGGATTCCAAAGATACTTTGGGCTATCTCGAGGTTGAGGGTTTGCAACAGGATTCCGAGGAGATTACAGGTTTTTCGTGGTTGAGGTTTTCCATGCAGCTTGTGGCTAGTTTGTAATGGATGAGTTGGAGCACCCCTGCAAGGTTAAATCTTTTTGAGAGCTGTGCCCACGGTTAGGTGGCAACTTGGAAACATTTTTTAACACTAGTTGATAGCAAACTTGAAGTAAACTCAATTAAAATATGAAAACTGTGTGTGTAACTGTGACTGTTTCTACTCGTGAGTTACGAATCCGAGAGAGGACACGGTGATGTTATGTTCGACTCGTGAGTAGGTGTTCAAGATCATTTTCTGAGCATCATTAATTCACATCCGTTTATACGTAGATCACCCCCTCTTATCCTTGTACTCATAAGTTAGCCACTCAAATAAATGATTAGTGCTTGCTGCAGCCTCACCACTTAATCGTACCTCACCCATTAAGCTTTGCTTGTATTGATACATTTGGAAATGAGATTGTCGAGTCCATGTGGCTCATAGATTACTACAACAACAGTTGCATGTACAAGTAATGCAATGATTGTTTGATTTGGAGTTCTTCCTCTTCTTCATCGATCTTGGATGGGTTCCACGTCAGCAGCCTCGGATCGCAAGGATGGACGTCATTTTGTCATTTGATTTCGTCCGTAATTGGACCCCGCTTTTCTGAATGGTGATTGAATGTATGTTTGTATTGAGATGATCATGATTAGTTTGTGGCGAGTGTAAGCCAATTCCATATACTCATCTCTTTTTTTCAATATACATTCTTGCGAAACAACGGGATGCGCTTTTATCCTCGTCGGGGCCCTCGTGCCAAAACAAGGATAAGAACACATCTTGGGTGTTATAGGTTGGTATTAGAGCCATACCGACCTAGGTCCCCCTTCATTGATCGAACTTGGCCAAGTCGAGTCTAGTGAAAAACCACTTTAAGTCTAGTTATATATCAGAGAGTAGGATTATTTTTACTCAATTCCTATTCTCTGGTGAGGAATTCTGACGTAGAAATTTTAATTCTACTCCTCTTCTCAATGAAAAAAATTAGGATCATGCGAGTATTTTGGAGCCTCTATGATGCTCATGTCAAGGAGTTATGTACTTGGTGCCTCCTGTTTCTAATGAGTAGAGCTCCAGGGGATTCTTGACACATCATTATCGTTGAGTTTTCTTACTATCTCAGGACGGAGGGTGTCCAAAATTGCTTCAATACTCTTTGTGGCGAGAGAAATTTAGCATGACCTAGTACTGGGCTGAGCATCCAGATGTACTTCCATAATTTGTATCATTGTAATTACAAGGGTCTGAGATAGATGAATTTTCTAGATCTCTGGTTATGTGTTGACGAATGTGATACAATGGACGGGTAGTGTTATTGCTTGGGGTTGAGTGATCTATTCAGTAATTACTCCGTGTATCCATTGGACAAGATTGCATAACCATAAAGATTTTGGGAGTTCTCAGGTGGGAATTCAAGTAGTTACCTAGGATTATCCTTCCACCAAATTCATAATGGGATATGTATTTATTTCTCGCTAGTTTTGTAAGCCCCCTCTTTGCTTTGTTGGAGTATGGTAATTCGAGTTGCTTCGTTCTCAAGTGGTGCTTTCATATCTTTGTGAAGCAGTGTTCTCGTATTTTCATGGGAATGCCAATCTGTTGGTTCAACCGGAGTTCTCATGAAATACAAATCAAACCCGAGTGCTTCTGTTCAAGTGAATTGAATCATTTTCAATATTCGCAAGATCCATCGTCATATTTCTTTCCGGAGTTCATTTCATCTATCCCAAGTTATCTTTGTTTTCCCCACACTCCTGCCCTTTTTCTTCAATGATTAAATTATCATCCAAGTGCCCTTCTTTTCATTTATGCTTCGGCTATCTTCTCCTTGTGTTGTATCCAGTGATTTACGATGAAGACGCTCAGTGCTAGGTTCTTCATTCTACGTTCTTGTTTTCTTCTCTAGTGAATTCAATTCAATATGTTGGTGCTCATCATACGCTTTTTAATTTTCTCGACGCTTTCCCAGGTGTGCACTTCTTGCCCAAGACTCTCTTGTTTATTCATTCCTCTCTATTCTACCCAGAGTGGTGAATAAATCTCAGAAGATTCTTTTCTCGTTCAAAACCCCTTCAAATTATTTCAAGGTTCTCACCTCATCAAATTTTCAATTTTGTATTGGTGCAATCTCTCTTTCTTAGAAATCCATTCCATGGTGTTTTCTTTTAGTGGCCCCATAACCCACAGGTTTTCCCAAGATCTTACCTCGTTCTTCTAATCTTTTCTGGAGATCTCAACTTCTTTTCAAATATGACGTAAGAATGAATTCCATCAATCATATTCCTTAGCAAGATCGTTTTCAAATTATTATCATTTTTGGCTCAAATTTTTACTTATTCATTATTCTGGAGTGTCTCAATAATTCTTGGTGGTTCCTCTTGCCATAACTCTAAGCTTGGAAAAGGAAGAAGTGGTTATCTTAAATCTTCTCCATTCAGTTGAAGATTGTCATCTCAGCTTCGTGCTACTCTCTTAAATTTTTGTCAATCATGAGAAATACCTTCCATATCTATCTGGTGCATTTCAGAGTTGTTTTCACTTCTTGATCCTCCCAAAGGCCATCATTTCAGAAGATTTCTCCGTTCTCAGCTTTCAGCTTTCATTCTCAAATTCTTTTCAATTCTTGTGTCTTTGTTCGTATCTCAATTATGCCGATGCCTCGTTGAAGGTTTCTGCTAGAGGGCTCATGATCTCTTCGTTCTCATGTATCTCCATTCATTCATCTTATCCTCATTCGTTTGTGAATTCTTTCTGGAGTTTCGTGCAAGATTTCTTCAAGTTTGTGCTCATATCTCTCTTCAGTCATTCTCAAGAGGAATAATTCATACGATAAATCCATCGATTGTCAACAATTTAACTTCATGAAGGATAAGCATAACATAATTCTTATTCTCGTTTTTCAAGGTGAATTCAGTCCTTCTTCCAGAGTTGATCATGATATCAATTTTCGATTCTAAGTTTCTTATCTTTTCTTTTTCTGAGATCAAGATCTTCTCAAGTACCTCGTCTCAAAGCTTCATCTGAATCGTTGCAAGGTCATTCTTATTGTTTCAACCTCATTCATTTATTCCTTCTTTTGTGCCGGTGGTTTCTCTTGTCGATTCATCATCTTATTTTGTCAAGATCATGTTCTTTGCTTGCTTATTCATTCAACCTATGTGTTGTGCAATATTGTCAAGCTCTTTCCATCGTATCAAGTTTGCATTTATTTTCTACCAAAGTATTGCACAAATTTATTTTGAACTCTTGCTTCTTCCTCATGCCATTCTTCTTCCCTTTGCAACCTTCAAGGCTTGCTTGTTTCACTCATTTGTAAAAGAAGCAACTAAGTTTTACCTCTTCCTTTTTTATTCCCCTTGTCATTCTAAGATCTCAGGTCAAGATCTCTTATTTGTGGGGGAGAATTGTAACAGCCCGGAACCGACGCTCCACGAGATTCCCTTTTAATTCCTTATCGTCGTGTGATTTATTTGATTGTCGCATTCATCATCATATCATGCACATGATCCACAAAGCATTGGGACTCCATTGTCGTCATTTTTCAAAACTTGCATCCAGTATTAGTTCCCGGTTCTATCCGTTCTTGTTGACGACCGTTTCGTGACATACCACACATGCACACGCCCACGACATACTTATGGTTTTTAGAAAGTGTGTGTAAAAAGTTGTCAGAATGGATTGGAAGTTGGCATGCGGTCTTAATATAGTGTAGGTAGAGTGCCTGCCAGATTTTGTCGCATTCGAAAGTCCTTTGATACTCCAACCGCTAAACCTATAGCGGCACTATAGCTGGTCGAATAACAATAGTTTACGATTTTAAAACTCTGTTACGGGTTTCCATCTTCCTTCCCTTCTTAGACCAACCAACGTACAGATCCCACTGACCCCACCTAGCCTATCCCCGCGACCAGAGCTAACGAATGGAGATCCGATGGTCCGAAAAGGGACTAAAATAGCTAACCTTAGTCTCCCCTGCTATAAATAGATGCCTGAGACGTCTAGATCAGGAAACCCTAGCCCTCACGTCATTTTGCACATAGCCTCCAGCGTCCCCTACCTGGAGGTGCCCCTCTCCTCTCCCCTCCAGCTGATGGGCCTGCACAGCCCGGATCTTGCCCGCCACGGGCCCGGATAGGACTAAAGCCCCGCCTCCACGCCCAAGCTCGATATGGATCAGAGAAACCTCCCAAGCTCCTCCCGCTCGTTCCCGGCCTCATCCTTGCTGACCTCGCTGCTTGCTCGCCGGAGCATCTTCCCCGCCGTCGGAACCCCATAGGTCACTGGACCGGCCACCGTTGTCGAGCACCTCCTCAAGGCCGCCCCTGTTGTCCCCTTGCTCCTGCATAAGCCGCTGCCAACCACCTCCGCCTCGCGAGACCCTCGCCATCACCTCCGCCAGACATCGTCCCGCGCCCAGATCCGACACCGGTCTGCTTACTCATCCTAGAGCCGAGGCCAGGCGCCCAGCCGTCGGGATGCTGCCCCGCCCGCCGGACTTCCTCTGGCGGCACATCGTCGTAGACGTGTGCTGCATAAGGTTCTAGCAGGAACCGCTCGTCCGCACAGAATCGCAGTGGGCCGCGACACCACGGACGGCTCAACTAGCCTAGTGTGCCTCGCCCCATGGACCCCCCTCTAGGCAAGATCCAGCCAAGTCGATCGTTGGTCGAGGGCCACACTGGTAAGCGCCCTTTTATTCCGTGCCCAGCGTGCCGCATTGCTATCCGTCGCCCGTGTTTGTTCAGGACCTATTGAAATTCGCCCACAAATGTTTTCTTCCTCCGGTATGAATTCAATAATTAAGCTTGGACATTTCATAATTACAAAAAAACGCATCATTTAAAAATGCTAATAGTTCATTAATTGTGCATAGGATGAAAATGTGGTAAATATGTAAAATGACTAGATTTGTTTTTAGATTAATAATATTTAAACTGGTTGTTTGTTGAATTTCCATAAATTCCATGTTAAAATGATTTATTTCATAACTAGATAACCATGGCTCCAACTTAAAGAAACTTTATATAAAAATGTTCTACTCTTGATGCTCTATGTGAATGTGCCACTTGAATGCATATTAGGAATCATATACATGCTCAAATCTTTGTTGCAAAAGTGCATCTCATCGTAATCTGCTAAAACTGTTATTTTATTCAATCTTGGATGGATGGTTGAAACTAATCCGTAGTCTATTGCATGTAGTTCCTTTGTGAGAATTGATCTATGTAATGTCTACTATGATGTCATCCCTCTGGTTTCCATGTAGATTATAATTAACATGTTCATTTGTTGCATTCAGAGTACTATCATGCTGAAACTACTAATCTACTTTCATTAAGTTCCATTTTGAGGAGCTTGAATTAAGCAAATGATGCCTCTTTGGAATGTGTGTAATGGAGTGATTTGTAGTATGTTATGTCTAGTTGCTGGTAGTAGGTTTCCCATGCATGTATGTCATGCATAGATGTAGTTTTCAGCATGTGAACATGCCATGAAAATGTTGTTGTTTTTAGGGTCAAAATAATTCTAAGTGTGGGAATCTCATTATTTTTGAATGCCATGTTGTGTTGATGCTAGTTATGAATGTGTGCATATCTAGACCTTGCTAGTATGGAATGAAATGGGGTGCATAATGCCTACTACAATGTTGTAAATTTTCATGCCATTATATGACATGTAGCATGTGTTTTTCTTGTTGCCAATATGCCTTCACGATCAAACTGTTGTCTTAAAAACAGCTACTTTCACTATGCGTGAAACTGTGTTCAAGTAACCATCTTGTGAGCCCATTACCTAGAGATCCATGTTTCTATTCAATTGTTGTTACGAGTTCAATCATTGTGCATCAAATCAAATATTGCCCCATGTCTTGTTTGTGAATTTTAGATTCCTCTAGCTTATTGTTTTGATGTCTGCAAACTGACATGTTGTTGTTTTGGGCAGATTATAGCTATAACTTGTGTTGGTTGTATTTGTTGAACCGTTGCTCCATTTTGAATATGCCATATATGAAACTTTCTTAGAATATCATGTACTTTCATAAAATCTTATTGCATCCATGATATGGAATGTTTGTGGCTATCATTTGCATAGATATTGCATTCATGGCATATTATCTTGTGTTGGTCATATCTTTTCGACCGTAGCTCCGTTTAAACCGGTCATGCATCATATTTGTTTGCGCATCATGTCCTGAATATGTTGTGGTTTTATCATGTCTTGATTATTTGTTTTCGGATTGATTCTTCTCAAAGGAGTTGCGCAAGCGTGTCGGTGCATGAGGATTCGTTCCACTACGTTGGTTCTTCTACTTCATAGATTCGTTCTTCTTCCAAGCGGGATCTTAGGCAAAATGATCATTTCAATAGATACCACTACTATCATTGCTTTGCTAGTTGTCTCGCTTCTAATGTTATGTCAAGTTACCTATCACTTGAATGTGAAGCCTCCCAACATTGCCATGAAAAGCCTCTAGCCCCCTCCACATCCTAACAAACCATTTTTTGGCTATGTTACCTCTAGCTTAGCCCTTCTTATAGCGTTGCTAATGGCCGGTGCAAGTTGCTTAACATGTGACAACATGGTTTCCTTGATATATCACAATATTGTTGATATTTAATTTAATGCACCTATATACTTGGTAAAAGGCGGAAGGCTTGGCCTTTTGGCTCTCTGTTTATTTCCACCTTTGTCGCACTAGTTACTTGTGTACCTGTGTTATGTTCTATATTGAGCGATCCTAACATGCTTGTGGTTGTTATGGGGACCCCCTTAATAATTCATCTTAGTTTAAAACTCTTCGGGCATTTCCCAACTTTGGTACTACATTTGTCTAGTGAGTAATTAACCCCTGGATAATTAATCAACATCCCGTAAAAGTGATCCTCATGAGTGTTGCTTCAAAAAGACAAACTATAGGGCAATCGTAGGGAAACTCATGGTTTAGTTTTACTCATAGGCTTTCCCATATGGTCGTGTCCTGTGAATGAGATACGCGGCTCCTATTGGGTTTGTCAACACATCGGGTGGCCTTGCTGGATTTGTTTTACCTTTTATGAAATATCTTGTGCACGGGATTCACATGATAATTGGGCTATCTTAGAGGTTGAGGTTTTCCAACGGGATTCCAAGGAGACTATGGGTTTTCCATGGTTGAGGTTTTCCATGCAGCTTGTGGGTAGTTTGTGATGGATGAGTTTGAGCACCCCTGCAGGGTTTAATCTTTCTGAGAGTCGTCCCGCGGTTATGTGGCAACTTGGAAACTTTGTTTAATACCCGGTCATAGGAAACTTGAACTAAACTCAACTAAAATATGCCAACTGCGTGTGTAACCGTGACAGTATCTACTCGTGAGTTCTGAACCCGAAAGAGGACACGACGGGGTTATGTTTGACTCCTAAGTAGGTGTTCGGGATCATTTTTTGACCATCATTAGTTCACGTCTTTTTACGTATAGATCACCCCCCTCGTATTATTGTACTCGTAAGTTAGCCACTCAAAAAAAGCTTAGTGCTTGCTGCAGTCTCACCATGTAACAATACCTCACCCATTAAGTTTTGCTAGTCTTGATACCTTTGGAAATGAGATTGCTGAGTATTGATACCTTTGGGTATCACCACTTAACAGTTGCAGGTATTGGTAATGCGATGATTTGACGTGAGAGAGATGGTTGTTTGATTTGGAGTTCTTCTTCTTCTTCTTCTTAGATCTAGGATGGGTTCCAGGCCGGCAGCCTGGGATAGCAAGGATGGACGTGGATTTGTCATTTGATTTTGTCCGTAGTCGAACCCTGCTCTTCTGAATGGTGATTGAATGCATGTTTGTATTGAGATGATCATTATTAGCTTGTGGCGAGTGTAAGCCAATTCCATATACTCATCTCTTCTCTATATGTACTTGTAACGATATCCATTCTCGTGAAACAACGAGATGCACTTCTATCCCTGTCAAGGCCCTCATGCCAAAATAAGGATAGGTTCTCATCTTGGGTGTTACAATGCTAGCGTGGAGGTCGACTCTGACGATGAAGGTGTGCGTGCATCCAATTGGAAAGGTCGAAAGAGAAACTGAAAGCGCAAGGCAAGGAAGCCATGATTGTAGAAGTGTGCGGCAAGACCAATCCGACAACAAGGCTAAGTCTGAGGAATCCGACAAGGAATCTACCGCATGCTCCAGAGACGATGAAACCTTGGCAGAGGAAAAGGTTGGCAAGCCATACTACAAAATCTATTGCACGAAGGGCTAGGACATCATCGAGTGCCGCCAAGTAGACGAGCTTACCGAAAATAAGAAGCAAGAGTATGAAAGGAGCAACAAGGAAAAGGGCCACAACAGTTCAGGTGGTTTCGATAAGAAGAATCATGGTGGTCGTCTGTAACGCCCAGGATGCGATCCTATCCTCAATTTGGCACGAGGGCCTCGTCAGGGATAGAAGCGCATCCCGTCGTTTCGCAAGAATGGATATCGTTAGAAGAACATGTACTAAAAAGATGAGATATATGGAATTGACTTACACTCGCCACAAGATATATCAGAGTCACATCAGAACAATATATAACATCATGAAGAAGAGCAGGGTCTAACTATGGACGAAAACAAACGAGAAAATAAGAACGACGTCCATCCTTGCTATCCCAGGGTGCCGTCCTGGAACCCATCCTAGATCGATGAAGAAGAAGAAGAAGCAACTCCAAATGAACAATCAAGGCGCTCGCGTCAAGTAACCTTTACCTGTACCTGCAACTGGTGTTGTAGTAATCTGTGAGCCATAGGGGACTCAGCAATCTCATTTCCAAAGGTATCAAGACTAGCAAAGCTTAATGGGTGAGATATGGTTAAGTGGTGAGCCTGCAGCAAGTGACTAAGCAAATATGAGGTGGCTAACTTACGAGTACAAGAATAAGAGGGGGATGATCTACGCATAACGAACGTGAGCTACTGTTGATCAAATGAATGATCTTGAGCACCTACTTACGTCAGACATAACCCCACCGTGTCCTCGATCGGAGAAGGAACTCATGAAAGAGACAGTCACGGTTACGCACACAGTTGGCATAATTTAATTAAGTTATCTTCAAGTTATCTAGAACAAGTGTTAAACAAAGTTTCCACGTTGCCACATAACCGCGGGCACGGCTTTCTGCAAGATTTAACCCTGCAGGGGTGCTCCAACTAATCCATAACAAATTACCACAAGCCGCATAGAAATCCTCGATCACGAAACTCGCGATCTCGTCGGACTCCTTAGTGGAAAACCTCAACTCTGAGATTACGCAAAGCATCACCGGTATTCCGATGCACAAGATATTCCATCAAAGGTAAAACTAATCTAGCAAGGCCGCCCGACGTGCTGACTATCCCGATAGGAGCCAGGTATCTCATTCTCAGGGCACACCGGATGAGGGATGGTTACCACGCCAAACGCCTAGTTGCCCCGGATAGCGTTAATAAGATGCTCTATTTTTGGGACCAACACCATCAGCACTGGCGCCCCTGTATTATGTAGAAAACTCCTCGGGTAACACTAACTCCCTATGCATTTCAGTATTAACATAATTATTATGTTGGGCAAATGTAGAACCAATATTGGGCCTTGCCAGACTAGCTTTAATCTAAAACGAGTTATCAAGGGGGTCCCCATAACAACCCCGATAGTTTTAGGAGCGCTCAAATATGGAACATAACACCGGTAGCCGAAACTAAGGGGGAAAAGATGGAACAAAACACCAGGCTTGAAAAGGCCAAGCCTTCCACCTTTTACCAAGTATATAGGTGCATTAAATAAATATCATTAATATGGTGATATAACAAGGAACCCATGTTATCACATGGAAGCCACAACACCTGCAACTAGCAACGCTAACACATGGATAAGCAAGCGGTAACATAGCCAATCAGTGGTTTTCTAGGTGGTGAACAGGTTGAAGGCTTTCATGGCAATGTTGAGATGCTGATATTTAATAGGTGGTAGGCAGCGAGACATAACGATAGAAACAGTAAAACTAGCATGGCAATGATAGTAACGGTATCTGGGGAAATGGTCATCTTGCCTGACATCCTGCTTGGAAGAAGAATGACTCCGTGAAGCAGACGAACCGACGTAGTCGAACGAGTCCTCACAATCCGACACGCTTGCAGAACTCTATCGAGACGAAGGAAACCGGAAACAAGAATCAACACATGATATTCACCACACGATGCAAAACACAAATGATGCATGAGCAGCTCAATATATGCACGACATGGCATGGCAATTCACGACAATCAAACACTACACATTAAGTGAAGTTCAATATGCAACGAGTTTCATATTGACGAAACTCCACATATGAGTTATTTAGTTCTATCCCGATTAGTTACACGACAATATTAAATGTGGTTAATCATGGCAAGGGGGAAGCATAATTAAACTACCTATCTAGGCATTTCGAATGACGTCGAAAATGACATATAGCATCTCCGAGATGACCTCATGCGTTAATTTACAATTCTATCCAGATCTGAACTAACATGTTCAAATGGTTGTTAAACAGAAAAATAAATAGGTTCACGTGATTCCACGCGTCGTTACAAGAAATTTACACATAGAGAACATCTCCAACGGAGCTAAGGATCAAAAGATACGGCCACCGCAAGATATGATGGCATGAATGCAATATGTGTGCAAATGGCCTCCACAACATTTCAAAACACACAACCAATAATATAACATGCAACTACACGAGATTCTAAGCAAGTTTCATATAGGACACGATCAAAACGGAGCAACGGTTCAACAACTTCGAGCTAAACAAGAAATCACTACAATCTGCCAAAATCAGCCACATAGCATTTTATACATCCCGCCACTACGAGCTACACAAATCTAAAATGCACAACCAGGGCATGAGACAGTAACGGGCAAGAACCACTACAACATACAACTAACAACATCTAGCATGGAAGCATGGAACACTAGGAGAAGAACTCAAAAAAGGCATCTCACACACAGTTTCAGACTTCATGAAAATAACAGTTTATGAAACTACAGTTTTCGATATGAAGGCATATTGACAGCAGCAAAACCATAAGCTACATGACTTCAAATGGCATGAAAATTCATAGCATGCTAGAGAATCCTAAAGTCTACAACTAACTCCATTGCACCAACCTCAAAAGAGCTACAGATCACCACATAAACTCATGCAAAGACAACAACAAAATATAATAGATTTCAGACTTAGAAATATTTCAGCATCTACAGATCAACACTATTTACTAGCAACTTGAGACCAAGCAAACCACACCTAAACATGGATTTCTATTGCAACCAAAATTACCAGGGGCTAGACTAAACATCCAAGAGCAACTCTCTAGTTGACAACTCAATCATATCACGCACGGATTAAATCCCAGAAAATAGACAAGAGGGCAACATGGCAAAATATTACGCGAACTAACTTGCTCAAAAGATAAAACTGAATACACAGTTAAATTCTATGGATTTTTCTACCCCGTACAGATATATAACATGTGGGGTTGCAACATATAAACAACGCCACACGTATATGCGGGAATATGTCCTAAACACGGAATAATAAACTAGCGACTAAACCCCACATGCAAAAATACCAACGACTTCTCTAAAATACATGGCAAAAGGGTTCCTAAAACATGAGCATTTTATCTACGGGGTTTGAGCAATACGGACACGCGCAAAAAGAAATTTGGGGCAAGCACCTATTAGGACAGCATGCTAAACTAGGCATAACACAAGCCAAACTACGTCAAACATGCATGCAAGTTATAAATTACGAATCTACGTGCAAAACTGCACAAGATACATATCTAAATCACTCCGATCCGACATACGGATTAAGAACTACGGACGTTTTAAAATAACCTATTTTCTGAAAAAGAAATAAATCATAGGATTTATAAAAACCTACACGGGACGAAACTAAGGCAACACATCTAAATATCGCTCGTGGCACAACATAGGAGGGGCTGGGGCTCACCTTCGCGGGCCAAGGCCCAAGTCGGAGGAGGAGGCTGCGGAAGAAGGAGGCCGACCAGGGAGGCCGCTGGGCCGCTGCGGGAAGGCTCGCTGTTGGGCCCTGGGGCGAAGCTGCGCTGGCCAGGGAGGAGCTGGGGCCGGCGGTGCGGGACCTGGGCCGCTACGGGACGAGGCGGGAGGAGGCCCAGGAGCGGGAGACGATCCTCATCGTGCTCCTTTGCTCTCTCCCGAGCCTGGGGCATTGCGGCGCCGGCCTCGGCTGGTAGGGGGCCGGGAGGCGCCGGTTCCATCGAGGGCCGACCTGGCCGCGGCAGCTGGCGGCGGATCTGGCCTCGAGGTCGCCGGATTTGGCTGTGGGGCGCTGCAGCGACGACTAGGGCGACGAGAACTGCATGGGTGACTCGGGGCAGGAGCTCGGTGCACGGAACAGCACGGGGCGGCCTGATCTGGTGAACGGAGCTCCGGCGACGGCCGTCCACGAAGAACCTCCGGCGAGGGACGCACTCCGGTGCGGGGTGGGCCAGCTGCATGGCACCTCGCGAGGAGAGGCGGCGCTAGGGCGCGAGAGGCAGGGCGGCGGCGGTTCCGGGCCCGGCGGGCCTCAGATGGGCTCGGGCGGGCCCGCGGCGGCTGGCAGGAGAGAGAGAGGCTGCTGGGGGGGGTAGGTGGCGTGGATCCCGAGGTGGACTAGGGTTTTATGTCTAAAATGCGTGGGGAGGTCTATTTATAGACAAAGGGGGGCTAGGTTTAGCGGAATTTCATCCCGGATCCAACCGCGCGGCTAGAATCGGACAATCTCGAACGTGGGGACGGTTAACTGGCCGTGTGGAGTGGCTAGGCTAAGGTGAGAGGGAAGGGGTGTGCCCGTGACACGTGTTTTAAAATACCGAATCACGTCCGACGAATAACTGACGACGGTGCCGCTACGGTCGACCGTTCGGGTACCAGACGGACCTCGATTGCGATGAAATTTGGCAGGCGGACTACCTATATTAAAATAAGACCGGAAACCAAGTTTCAACTCAATCATATAATATTTTATGCACACTTAAAACAAGATTTGAACGATGTCGCGGGCGCGTGCGAGTGCGGTCGGGCTGAAAATGGGCGACGACGAGAATCGGCAACTAACAACGGATGCAACTTTTGAAAACTGGCAGCAACGGGGTGCCGATGCAATGCTGATGATGCGCATGATGCGAAGAATAAAAATAATCACACGAAAAAAACAGAATAAAGGGGGGATCTTCTGGGGCATCGGTCTCGGGCTATCACATCGTCCCTGTCACCGCGGAAAGGTCAAACAGCAAAAAGACAAGCCTGTACGAGGCTGAGACAAGAAGTCTAATGATCACAACGGAGACGGAGATGAGTATGAAGAAGGATGTCACATCCCTAACCCTTAAGCAAGATAGCATTGTGCTCATGTCTTCTTTGCATTCGCATCTAAGAAGTTTCAACAAAAAGAACAAAGTGGCAAAGGAAAAACTCAAAACCCTAGCCACCATTTCAATTAAAGGAAATTTCAAACTAGTTCAAATCAATGAACCCAAAATGGCCTCAAGAAATGTTCAAACTTTCTGTTAAATCATGAAAGTAAATGAGCATTGGAGAAAACTATTTTCTTGACACTTTAAGCATTTTAAATAAATGCAAAAGCCACTGGTTTCAAATTTAAAAATTGAAATCAGAAACTATAATTTTCCAAAAATGTTGAAAACCTTGGAAATGAGTGGGGATATTATAACAAATATTTCAGGAGGTCTAAAATAGTTTTTACTTTTTGTTTTGGAGCTGAAATAATTAGCAAAGCAATAAATAGCAAAACAGAAAAACAAAAACAGAGGAAATGGAAAAAGACTTACCTGTCGCCCAAGCCAGGCCCGGCCCATCTCCCCGCTCGTCCCCTCCCTCGCGCCAGTAGGCAGCAGGAGGTGGCCGCCGCCTCCTCCGACGCGGCCACGCACCTGCGTGCCTGCCTTGTCGCCGGTTCGCGCTGGCGACGACGGGGATAAGCTCCCCAGAGCTACCCCTATCCATTCCCCGCCTCGGTTCTTCCCCTCCTCCCGGATCCCCTCCTTCTCCCTGCTGCCGCCATTAGAGCCGAGCTCGAGCTCGGGCTAGCCGTGCCCCTGGCCATAGGAACCCCTCCCAGAGCACGCCATTAGCTCCGTCTCGTCGCCCTGGTCATCCCTGCAGAAGCCGAAGCTTCCTCGAGCCCTGCAACGCCCGCAACGCCGTCGTCTTCCACCTCCGGCCGCGGGACCTCTCCCGTCGATTCGTCGCCCCCAAGCCTTCCCCGAGCCGTTTGAGCTCTGCTCTGCACTCCCTGAGAGCATGCGGTCATTTCCCCTAAGTTTTCCCCGTAGATCCCCTCCTCTAGCCCTAGTTTCACCGGAGCCCGACGAGGATCGCCGCTGTCGCTCGTCGCCTGTAGCCCTCCGATGTCCAGCTCGTCCTTCCGATGGCACCAACAGCTCCAGGACGACGCGTAGATGCTGTAGCAGCTAAGAACCGAGCGTAGATCCCCCTGTTGCAAAGACCCCGATGACGCCCGAGCCTTGGCCGCCGCCAAGCTCGTCGCCGGCGTCATCTCCGGCCAGATCAGCCCCGGCTAGGCGCAGAAATGAAGCTGCGGGAGACGTGTCGTTCCTCTGGTGCTCTCCGCGCAGCATTTGGCCCTCTGTGCGCCGTTTCCGAGCCCCTCCGCCGTGCTGGTGGTCGCCGGAGGCTCCCCGCCGGCGAGGACGACCTCGCCCCCGGTGGAGGTCGACGTGGCAAGCTAACCCAGCCGATTAGTGACTTAATCACTCGCTGACAAGTGGGCCCAAGGCCAAGTCAAACCTCAGTTAGGGCTGGTCAGCGCGGGATTAGTCCCAGAGAGGCTGACCAGTGGGGCCCCCCTGTCAGGTTTGACCTGAACAGGTCGGCTGACCTGCTGACGTTAGCCTGATGCAATAAATGGAATTTCCAGTTTAAAACTAATTCAGGAAATTGCAAAAATCATAGAAATTAAACTGTAACTCCAATGAAAATAAATTATATATGAAAAAGTATCAGAAAAATTCAAGGATTCTGATTATGCTATTTTCAACTATGTTTGAAAAAGTTACAGGACCCTAATTTGTGAAATAAGGAATAATTCAATTCTTTTAATCACTTTATAAATGGAATTTGCAAAAATATCCAAATTTCATTATAAATGCAATGATCACACACTGCCCTAGATATAAATCAGTACCATAACATGACATTTCATGCATGTTAACATTAAGTTGATCTGAGCATCAGGTCGAATCAATTAAACCGGTATCCGAGAATACCGTTTGAATTGCTATTCGAATGTGATTCAAATCAACTCTAAACCTAAAACATCTTGATTATAATAACTTATCACTTTGCATTCTCATGCCATGCTCATGCATCATTTTGATTGCATATGATTGTTATTGAATGTTGCCATTCATTTCGGTAGGCTTCGCACCCCCGGATTCCACCGAATATCCGTCTGACGGATATCGTTCCTCCTCTGAGCAACAAGGCAAGCAACCCTTTTGATCATCCCGATAAATCCCATGTTCTTGCTCCTGCACCTATTTATTGCATTTAAGGTCAAATGCTTCAACTACTTTTGCCACGATAGTTGGACCCACTTCCTTTGCATGACCTAACCTTGTCATAGTAAATAGCCAAACCTTGCAACCTAACATACCTGGTAGTTGCTTGAGCTCTGATGTGCCTTTTCCTGCTATGCATGCTATGCTTAGAGTTGTGTATGGTTTGTCATCTGGGAGATGAACAGATATGTGGAATGTGTTCGGTGAGCAATGGTTGTGTGTTGAACTTGATTTGGTAAAGGTACCGGTGAAAGGCTGTGTAGGAGTACATGACGGGTTGTTTCATTGGAACCGTCCTTAGGAACTGAGTTCCGTATATGTAATCCAAGACTAGATACTACCACATGCTGGGCCCTGAAATATGACCCCGCTCGGCCTATTAATCGCGTAGTACTCGGTCGAGGAGTTGCAAGTAGTTTCTGGTGTTTATAGTAATGCTGGAGGCCGTGCATGGTGCTGACCTGAGAGGTGGACCGTGATGCGGTAGGCAGTGGCACGGTGTACCAGGTGGCACCCGGATGGTGCGCTTGGGAACCCTACGCACATCGTTTGAGGCCGTGGCGGAAACCTCGGCCGGACTTCCGTATGGGTTACTCTCAGATAGGCGGTAAACCTGGACTAGGTACTAGTGTGGTTAACGGTCGTGGCCGACTCCCTCGCTGGGCTTCCGCTTGAAGGTTGCCGAGGTGCATGACGTGCACATGGCGATAAGTGGCGGGAGCGTGTGTGACGAAGTACACCCCTGCAGGGTTATGATCTATTCGAATAGCCGCGTCCGCGGATATGGACTACTTGGAGACATATGTTGTTCATAGATAACTTCAATGGCTACTCATAACATTGTCAAGATAAGCGTGAGTGTGGTGGACGGCATTTCTGTATGGAGACGGAATGATTCCACGATAGTGTATTGTTGTGGTGTTAGTGGACTCGTGTGCGAGAAATCAAGTTGTCAAAACTAATTTCAAAATGCAAGTTGTCTAGCCACGAGTCAAATGCTGGCTTTCCGCATGAAACCCCACAATACCTTTTGATACCTTGCATGAGTAGTTAGTTCTCCTAAAGTCTTGCTGAGTACCTTCGTACTCATGTTTGCTTAATAAATGTTGCAGAGGTTGCTAATGACCCTAATGGAGGGTTCTTCGTAGACATCGACGACGACGAGTAGCTGGTGTCCCAGCTACGATCTGGCCCTACGTCGGCTCTGTAGTATAGTCAGGCCACGTGCCTACTAGTTGCCCTGTCTGTACCCAGACAGTTTATAACTCTTCCGCTGGCTTGTATTGTATGACTGCTATTATGGGTCGTGAGACCCTTAATGTGTAATATTATGTGTGTGGCTCTTCGGAGCCTCTTAAATAAAGCTTGTATGTTTATGGTTATGTTGTGATGCCATCGATGTATCTATACATATCGGTATGCCATGCGTACGTGTGTCGTACTTGATATGTATGGGGTTCGATTACCTAGTCGTGAACTTTAGTAGCACTCCTTACAAGGAAATGCCCCTTTATGGTCCAACGAGCCTTGGTAGTTCGCTACTGCTCCGGACACATTGGTTGACCGGCATGTGTCCTTCTTAGCTGCTGTGTCTGTCCCCTTTGGGGAAATGTCACGCGATGTAATGGAGTCCTTGTAGCTTGCTACGACTCGTCTACATTCGCCGGTGACCGACACCTGCTTTGTTGGGTCATGTATGCCTGTCCTTGTGCGGTACTGCCACTTTGGTTTATGACTAGACATGTCGATCCGGGTTCTTTGACATTGGATTGCTAGAGATACTATCGCATACGTGAGTCAAAAGACGCAAACGGTCCCGGCTAAGGTAAGGCTGCAGCCGTGGAGTTAACCGTGCGTGAGACCACAAAGGGATGCGATGGGTTACAGGCTAGATTCCTACGGCTTAGGATCGGGGTCCCGACAGCGTTGGTATCAGAGCCTGACTGACTGTAGGATTACTAAGCCAAACTGGTCGAAGTTGAGTCTAGAATTTCTTAGTTATATATAAGGTAATTGTTTGTGGAAGGGAACGTAACACTCTTGTTCTCTTCTCAAGATATTCTATTCTGGTCATCCTCGTCTTTTCTGCGGGAATTAAGGACTAGGTTACTCATCTTCTCCTAGGCTCGTATTTCTGATCGGTAGATTATAGGACTACGGGTCGAGAGATATTGGGTTTCTTTTATTCCTAGGAAGCAGGAAGTAAGTTTGGTGACCACAGAGTTGAACTTGATAGTTGAGTGGTTACGTTATTCCACTTTGGGTTGTCTCAAATTTGTTTTGAGCATTTACAGCCGTTATGCTGCCCAATTTTTTTTTGCATTCAGAGCTCTAATGCTTTTGCATTACTCTCTAATTACAGATGCCTGGCCGTCCTTCTCGTCAGGTGGTACGTCTGACCAGGTGCATTGATGTGCCGGGTTATACGGCCATGCTGGTCAGGGTGATGTCGGTGTGCGGTTACCGCTGGTACCCCGAGTACACAGTGGAGGAACAGTACCGAGACTTCAACTAGAGCCAGTACATTTGCACTGTTAGGGTATTTCCAGATTACCCTGGAGCGGAGAAGCCAATCCATTGGTCCTATGGGTTGGAGGTCACCGTTGACATGGCAGTACAGGATGCTGCCTATTCAATGCTGACTATTATGAGAGCGAGACATGCACTGCTGCAGAATTCAGAGTTCTGCTATGTTTCGGCCACTCAGTCTCGTGAAGAGGGATACCTCAGTGGAGTCTATTTTGATTCTTCTATGGAGGACCCACTTCTGCAGTCCACTGTTGAGATGCTAGAGAACAGAGACAAGGATGCTCGTGCTGTCCGCATGGAGCTTTATGCTACCCGTGCCCGTCTGTGGACAGCTTTGACGCAGCTGGCACCGGTAGTCCGGACAGGGTATGGCGAGATGGAGATGCTGAACCCTGTTAGGAACCATCTTCCGGCCCACGTTGACTAGCCAGCTATAGGAGGAGTTACACCTCTTCGGGGACCCCTCTTACCACCAGTCAGGGGACCAAGGCCACATCCGTGTCCTTATGGATCCCAGGGATCTCAGGCTAGAGTGTTTCCTGATCCGCAGGTTGAGCTTCCGGGTAATGGAGGTAATCTCTATGAGATGTTCTATGCGGATGCCTGAGCTATGAGCGGAAGGATAGTATGTTAGTAGCCGTATGTTCACAGTCCTGCGTGACTTGTGGAGTATGGTAGTAATGTGAAACGAATTCCGGAGGCCTAGATAAATAATGTATAGGAAGCTTGTAAGCCTCTGATGAGTAGTTCCACCATTTCAGTAGTTTTCTCTTCGAGTAAGTTTGTACTGAACTATGTAAGGGTGTGTACGAACCATGGTGTGTATATAGCAGTTGCTTGTTACCATGTTGTTCGGATATTCATTTCCGCATTCCGTGTGTTCAGTACATTCTTAATCCGTAGTTAGTATTGATATGATATTGGTCCAAGCTATGAGTTTGTTTGTCAGGATGGTGTTCACCAGGTTGAACCGTGCCCCTGCTCATGAGCAAGGTGAGGGTAGTCAAGCGTCGCAGGAAGACCTGCCTCACCCACCTTCTCTGGTAGAAGTGATGCTTGAGGCAGAAAGAAACAAAAGGGAGGCCAACCGACTGCTAGAGCGTATTGAGCAGAATACGGCTCGACAGCCTAGGAATGCTGCAGTGTCCCTCAATGGCTTTGTGAAGCTGAATCCTCCAAAGTTTCATCATTCCGTCGATCCCCTCGACGCTGATGACTGGTTGTGCAGCATCTCACGCAAGATTCGCTCTGCGAATGTGTCTGAGGCCGACAAGGTGACCTTTGCGGCGTATTTCCTGGAGGGACCCGCCAATCTGTGGTGGGAGAATTTTGAAGCTATGCGTCCTGCTGAACCAGTGGCCACATGGGCAGACTTCAGCGTAGCTTTCCGTCTGCACCATATTCCAGAGGGCCTGATGGACAGAAAGAGAGAGGAGTTTTGTGCCTTCACTCAGGGCAAGTTGTCTGTGGATGCCTATAGCCGCGAGTTTGGTAACCTCGCCCTCTATGCAACAGAGGAGGTGTCTACTGACGCCAAGAAGCAAGCAAGATTCCGTAAGGGTCTGAGCCCTGAGCTCCGTCGAGACCTGCGTCTCCATGAGTGTGCAAGCTTTCAAGCCCTGGTCAACAAAGCGATCAGTGCGGAGACTGGTCATACTGACTTCGAAGCCACAAGGAAGCACTCCCGTGACTTTGGCTCATCTTCTGGTTCTGCGTTTCAAAAACGCAGGCTGTGGGTTCCAAACAGTTCTCTGCCGCCAAGATACACTCTGAAGCCATCCTACGTGGCGCCTCAGACGAATCAGGCCAACCCTCCATCAAAAGCTTATGGTGGTCCAGCTAGCAATGCTGCACCATGTGCCAACCAGGTGATATGCTACAAGTGTGGAGAACCAGGGCATTATTCCCGTGAGTGTCCTCAGTATGTGGGTGCCAAGCAACCTGGAAAGTCCGTCGGGCAGGCCAAGTCAGGCAAAGCATTTTATGTGAAGCCAACTCCTGCACGTGGCCGTGTGAACTATGTGTCAGCAAAAGAAGCTCCAGAGGATCCCGACGTCATACTGGGTACGCTTCTTGTTAATCATCACCCAGCGTCCGTTCTCTTTGACACTGGGTCTTCTCATTCCTTCATTTCAGAAAGTTATGCACAGTTGCATAACATGTCATTTTGTGATATGCCAATCCCATTGGTTGTCCAAACCCCTGGTAGTAAATGGCAAACCTCTAGGATAACCTATGACAATGAGATTCTAGTAGACAGGCTAGTTTTTCTAGCCTCATTGATAGCATTGAAATCTTCGGATATTAATATCATCTTGGGCATGGACTGGATGTTAGCTCACTATGCCAAGATTGATACTCACTCTAGAAATGTCCAGCTTACCCATCCCTCGGGTGAGATAGTAAATGTCTCTACTCGAGTTGCCAAATGCCAGCTCTATTCCCTAAATGCCAACCCACTTCCGGAACTTGAAAACATTCCGATAGTCCGTGACTTCCCGGATGTTTTTCCAGAGGAACTGCCAGGAATTCCACCTGACACAGATGTAGAGTTTGTGATAGATCTTGTTCCAGGAACTGTCCCAATAGCCAGAAGACCTTATAAGATGGCACCCCTAGAGCTAGCCGAACTTAAGAAGCAATTAGATGAGGCCTTGAACAAAGGTTTCATTCGTCCTAGCTCTTCTCCTTGGGCTTGTCCCGTCCTCTTCGTCAAGAAGAAAGACGGAACGGATCGGATGGTTGTAGATTACCGACCAGTTAACCTGGTCACCATAAAGAACAAGTATCCGCTCCCCAGGATCAACAATCTGTACGATCAGCTCGCTGGATCCTCAGTCTTCTCCAAAATGGATTTGAGGTTGGGATACCATCAAATCAAGATTAAGAACGGGGACATTCCAAAAACGGCCTTTGTTACTCGTTATGGTCAATATGAGTACACCGTTATGTCCTTCGGTTTAATTAATGCCCCAGCCAACTTCTCTCGGCTAATGAATTCAATCTTTATGGAGTATTTGGATAAATTCGTCGTAGTATACCTCGATGATATTCTCATCTACTCAAAGAATGAACAAGAACATGCCGAGCATCTAAGGCTGGTATTGATGAAATTTTGAGAGCATCGCCTTTATGCCAAATTTTCAAAATGTGAATTCTGGTTACCAGAAGTGACCTATCTAGGCCACGTAATCTCTGGTAAGGGTATTGCTGTCAATCCCGAGAGAGTTCAAGCTGTCCTTGATTGGACTCAACCTGAATCGGTTAAGCAAGTTAGGAGTTTTCTTGGTCTAGCGAGCTATTGTTGCCGCTTCGTCGAGAATTTCTCGAAGGTTGCAAAGCCTCTGTCTGAACTCCTCAAGAAGGATAAAAAGTTCGAGTGGACACCACAGTGTGAGCATAGTTTTCAGGAACTGAAAAGACGCCTGACTTCCGCACCTGTGTTGCTACCACCAGATTTCTCTAAGGACTTTGTTATCTATTGCGACGCCTCGCGACAAGGATTAGGTTGCATTCTCATGCAAGATCGTCATGTGATAGCATACGCATCTCGACAGTTGCGTCCACATGAGGATAATTATCCCACACATGACCTTGAGCTTGCAGCTGTGGTCCATGCACTAAAAACCTGGCGACATTACCTTTTGGGTAATCATTGCGAAATATTCACTGATCACCAAAGTCTGAAATATATCTTCACCCAGCCGGATTTGAATCTCAGGCAAAGACGGTGGGTTGAGTTGATCTTGGATTACGACTTAGGGATAACTTACACCCCGGGGAAGGCCAATGTTATGGCCGATGCACTAAGTCGTAAATCTTATTGTAACAATTTGATGCTACAACAAGGTCAACCACTTCTCCATGAGGACTTTCGGAAGTTGAATATTCATATTGTTCCTCAAGGATTCCTTTCTACCCTGGTGGCGAAGCCTACTCTTAAGGATCAAATTATAGCTGGCCAAAAGCGTGACAAGGGTATATCACGGATCAAGGAGAATATTTTTAGCGGAAATGCTAAAGAATTTTCCATGAATGATCAAGGTGTGGTGTTCTTCCAGAATCGTTTAGTGGTTCCTAAGAACCCACATCTAAGGCAGTTAATCCTTAAGGAGGCTCATGATTCCCCTCTCACCATTCATCCCGGTAGTACTAAGATGTATCAGGACCTACGCCAGAGGTTCTGGTGGACTAGGATGAAGAAAGAAATTGCTGAGTTCGTTGCTAACTGCGATGTTTGTCGTCGAGTTAAGGAAGAACATCAAAGGCCTGCTGGCACCCTTCAACCTTTAGCTATTCCTGAATGGAAATGGGATAAAGTTAGCATGGATTTCATTACCGGATTTCCCAAGACCAAGAAAGGAAATAATGCTATCTTTGTGGTCATTGACCGTCTTTCCAAAGTGGCTCATTTTCTTCCTGTTCGTGAGAGTATAACAGCTAGCCAGCTAGCAGAGTTATATATCTCTCGAATAGTGTCTCTTCATGGTGTTCCCCTGGAAATTAACTCGGACTGTGGAAGTATCTTTACTTCTCGCTTCTGGGAAAGTTTTCAGAATGCCATGGGGACTCATTTATCTTTTAGCACTGCTTATCATCCCCAATCAAGTGGTCAAGTAGAAAGAGTGAATCAAATTCTAGAAGATATGCTCCGAGCTTGTGTTATATCGTTCGGTGTGAATTGGGAGAAGTGTCTTCCATTTGCCGAATTCGCTTATAACAACAGTTATCAATCAAGCTTGGGCAAAGCCCCTTTTGAAGTTCTCTATGGATGAAGATGTCGAACACCTCTTAATTGGTCAGAAACCGGAGAGAGGCAACTCTTTGGTCCGGACATGATCCAGGATGCAGAAGAGCAGGTTCGCATTATTCGTGAAAAGTTGAAAACAGCCCAGTCTCGTCAAAAGAGCCAATATGATCGTCATCATAAGGCTGTGACCTTTGAAGTTGACGAGAAGGCTTACCTTCGGGTTACACCTTTGAAGGGTACCCATTGATTCGGTATCAAGGCCAAATTGGCTCCTCGTTACATTGGACCTTTTCGCATTCTTGCCAAACGAGGAGAAGTTGCCTACCAGTTGGAACTTCCTCCACATCTTTCCAAGGTTCATGATGTTTTCCATGTCTCGCAACTCAGGCGTTGCTTTTCGGATGCTATCCGTGAAATGGACCACGAAACGCTTGATCTACAAGATAACCTTTCTTACCGAGAATGCCCCGTGCGTATTCTTGATCAAGCTGAGCGTACCACTCGACGTCGAAACCTCAAGTTTCTTAAAGTTTAGTGGTCAAATCATTCTGAAAAGGAGGCAACTTGGGAAAGAGAGGATCGTCTCCGACTCGAATATCCTGCGTTATTCCCGACGACTTCTAAATCTCGGGACGAGATTCTTTTGAGTGGGGGTGAGTTGTCACATCCCTAACCCTTAAGCAAGATAGCATTGTGCTCATGTCTTCTTTGCATTTGCATCTAAGAAGTTTCAACAAAAACAACAAAGTGGCAAAGGAAAAACTCAAAACCCTAGCCACCATTTCAAATAAAGGAAATTTCAAACTAGTTCAAATCAATGAACCCAAAATGGCCTCAAGAAATGTTCAAACTTTCTGTTAAATCATGAAAGTAAATGAGCATTGGAGAAAACTATTTTCTTGACACTTTAAGCATTTTAAATAAATGCAAAAGCCACTGGTTTCAAATTTAAAAATTGAAATCAGAAACTATAATTTTCCAAAAATGTTGAAAACCTTGGAAATGAGTGGGGATATTATAACAAATATTTCAGGAGGTCTAAAATAGTTTTTACTTTTTGTTTTGGAGCTGAAATAATTAGCAAAGCAATAAATAGCAAAACAAAAAAACAAAAACAGAGGAAATGGAAAAAGACTTACCTGTCGCCCAAGCCACGCCCGGCCCATCTCCCCGCTCGTCCCCTCCCTCGCGACAGTAGGCAGCAGGAGGTGGCCGCCGCCTCCTCCGGCGCGGCCACGCACCTGCGTGCCTGCCTGGCCGCCGGTTCGCGCTGGCAACGACGGGGATAAGCTCCCCAGAGCTTCCCCTATCCATTCCCCACCTCGGTTCTTCCCCTCCTCCCGGATCCCCTCCTTCTCCCTGCTGCCGCTATTAGAGCCGAGCTCGAGCTCGAGCTGGCCGTGCCCTTGGCCATAGGAACCCCTCCCAGAGCACGCCATTAGCTCCGTCTCGTCGCCCTGGTCATACCTGCAGAAGCCGAAGCTTCCTCGAGCCCTGCAACGCCCGCAACGCCGTCGTCTTCCACCTCCGGCCGCCGGACCTCTCCCGTCGATTCGTCGCCCCCAGGCCTTCCCCGAGCCGTCTGAGCTCTGCTCTGCACTCCCTGTGAGCATGCGGTCCTTTCCCCTAAGTTTTCCTCGTCGATCCCCTCCTCTAGCCCTAGTTTCACCGGAGCCCGACGAGGATCGCCGCTGCCGCTCGTCGCGGGTAGCCCTCCGATGTCCAGCTCGTCCTTCCGATGGCACCAACAGCTCCAGGACGACGGTAGATGCTGTAGCAGCTAAGAACCGAGCGTAGATCCCCCTGTTGCAAAGACCCCGATGACGCCCGAGCCTTGGCCGCCGCCAAGCTCGTCGCCGGCGTCATCTCCGGCCAGATCAGCCCCGGCTAGGCGTAGAAATGAAGCTGCGGGAGACGTGTCGTTCCTCTGGTGCTCTCCGCGCAGCATGTGGCCCCCTGTGCACCGTTTCCGAGCCCCTCCGCCGTGCTGGTGGTCGCCGGAGGCTCCCCGCCGGCGAGGACGACCTCGCCGCCGGTGGAGGTCGACGTGGCAAGCTAACCCAGCCGATTAGTGACTTAATCACTCGCTGACAAGTGGGCCCAAGGCCAAGTCAAACCTCAGTTAGGGCTGGTCAGCGCGGGATTAGTCCCAGAGAGGCTGACCAGTGGGGCCCCCCTGTCAGGTTTGACCTAAACAGGTCGGCTGACGTGCTGACGTCAGCCTCATGCAATAAATGGAATTTCCAGTTTAAAACTAATTCAGGAAATTGCAAAAAATTGCAAAAATCATAGAAATTAATCTGTAACTCCAATGAAAATAAGTTATATATGAAAAAGTATCAGAAAAATTCAAGGATTCTGATTATGCTATTTTCAACTATGGTTGAAAAAGTTACAGGACCCTAATTTGTGAAATAAGGAATAATTCAATTCTTTTAATCACTTTATAAATGGAATTTGCAAAAATATCCAAATTTCATTATAAATGCAATGATCACACACTGCCCTAGATATGAATCAGTAGCATAACATGACATTTCATGCATGTTAGCATTAAGTTGATCTGAGCATCAGGTCGAATCAATTAAATCGGTATCCGAGAATACCGTTTGAATTGCTATTCGAATGTGATTCAAATCAACTTTAAACCTAAAACATCTTGATTATAATAACTTATCACTTTGCATTCTCATGCCATGCTCATGCATCATTTTGATTGCATATGATTGTTATTGAATGTTGCCATTCATTTCGGTAGGCTCCGCACCCCCGGATTCCACCGAATATCCGTCTGACGGATATCGTTCCTCCTCTGAGCAACAAGGCAAGCAACCCTTTTGATCATCCCGATAAATCCCATGTTCTTGCTCCTGCACCTATTTATGACATTTAAGGTCAAATGCTTCAACTGCTTTTGCCACGATAGTTGGACCCACTTCCTTTGCATGACCTAACCTTGTCACAGTAAATAGCCAAACCTTGCAACCTAGCATACCTGGTAGTTGCTTGAGCTATGATGTGCCTTATCCTGCTATGCATGCTATGCTTAGAGTTGTGTATGGTCTGTCATCTGGGAGATGAACAGAAATGTGGAATGTGTTCGGTGAGCAAAGGTTGTGTGTTGAACTTGATTTGGTAAAGGTACCGGTGAAAGGCTGTGTAGGAGTACATGGCGGGTTGTTTCATTGGAACCGTCCTTAGGAACTGAGTTCCGTGTATGTAATCCAAGACTAGATACTACCACATGCTAGGCCCTGAAATATGACCCCGCTCGGCCTATTAATCGCGTAGTACTCGGTCCAGGAATTGCAAGTAGTTTCTGGTGTTTATAGTAATGCTGGAGGCCGTGCATGGTGCTGACCTGAGAGGTGGACCGTGATGCGGTAGGCAGTGGCACGGTGTACCAGGTGGCACCCGGATGGTGGGCTTGGGAACCCTGCGCACATCGTTTGAGGCCGTGGCGGAAACCTCGGCCGGACTTCCGTACGGGTTACTCTCATATAGGCGATAAACCTGGACTAGGTACTAGTGTGGTTAACGGTCGTGGCCGACTCCCTCGCTGGGCTTGCGCTTGAAGGTTGCCGAGGTGCATGACGTGCACATGGCGATAAGTGGCGGGAGCGTGTGTGACGAAGTACACCCCTGCAGGGTTATGATCTATTCGAATAGCCGCGTCCGCGGATATGGACTACTTGGAGACATATGTTGTTCATAGATAACTTCAATGGCTACTCATAAAATTGTCAAGATAAGCGTGAGTGTCGTGGACGGCATTTCCGTATGGAGACAGAATGATTCCATGATAGTGTATTGTTGTGGTGTTAGTGGACTCGTGTGCGAGAAATCAAGTTTTCAAAACTAATTTCAAAATGCAAGTTGTCTAGCCACGAGTCAAATGCTGGCTTTCCGCATGAAACCCCACAATACCTTTTGATACCTTGCATGAGTAGTTAGTTCTCCTAAAGTCTTGCTGAGTACATTCGTACTCATGTTTGCTTAATAAATGTTGCAGGGGTTGCTAATGACCCTAATGGAGGGTTCTTCGTAGACATCGACGACGACGAGTAGCTGGTGTCCCAGCTACGATCTGGCCCTACGTCGGCTCTGTAGTATAGTCAGGCCACGTGCCTACTAGTTGCCTTGTCTGTACCCAGACAGTTTATAACTCTTCCACTGGCTTGTATTGTATGACTGCTATTATGGGTCGTGAGACCCTTAATGTGTAATATTATGTGTGTGGCTCTTCCGAGCCTCTTAAATAAAGCTTGTATGTTTATGGTTATGTTGTGATGCCATCAATGTATCTATACATATCGGTATGCCATGCGTACGTGTGTCGTACTTGATATGTATGGGGTTCGATTACCTAGTCGTGAACTTTAGTAGCACTCCTTACAAGGAAATGCCCCTTTGTGGTCCAACGAGCCTTGGTAGTTCGCTACTGCTCCGGACACATTGGTTGACCGGCATGTGTCCTTCTTAGCTGCTGTGTCTGTCCCCTTTGGGGAAATGTCACGCGATGTAATGGAGTCCTTATAGCTTGCTACGACTCGTCTACATTCGTCGGTGACCGACACCTGCTTTGTTGGGTCATGTATGCCTGTCCTTGTGCGGTACTGCCACTTTGGTTTATGACTAGACATGTCGATCCGGGTTCTTTGACATTGGATTGCTAGCGATACTATCGCATACGTGAGTCAAAAGACGCAAACGGTCCCGGCTAAGGTAAGGCTGCAGCCGTGGAGTTAACCGTGCGTGAGACCACAAAGGGATGCGATGGGTTACATGCTAGATTCCTATGGCTTAGGATCGGGGTCCCGACAAAGGATCACATGTCTAGGAGTTACAAAGGGCAGTGGACACCATGTGTGTTGACGAAGGCGTATCTTTGCACTCCTCCCACAGTCAACTCAAATAGTGAGTCCACAAGGTCAATGCGGCGGAACCAGGGACAAAGGCTAGGAAACTCCTCAAGTCGTCCAACACTTCATTTTTGATGATGAGGATCACCCTGACCACATCACTCCCGTCGGGTGTATGCCATTGTTGCTATTGCCAACAATTTGCAATCTCGGAGTCACGCAGATGTTGGTTGATGGTGGGGATGGCTTGAACTTGATCTCGCCTGATGTGATCAAGTGGTTGAAGATCCCCGACTCGGATGTCAAACCGACGAGGTCCTTCTAGTGTGTCAACTATAACACCCAAGATGTGATCCTATCCTTATTTTGGCATGAGGTCATGCACGGGCGCTCCAACTAGTCCATCACAAACTACCACAAGCTACGTTGGAAACCTCCACCATGGAAAACCCGTGATCTCCTTCGACTCCTAGTGGAAAACCTCAACCTCGAGATAGCCCAAAGTATCCTCAGAATCCCTCGCACAAGACGTTCGAGAAAGGTAAAAAAATCCACCAAGGCCGGCCAATGTGCAAACAATCCGGATAGGAGCTGTGTATCTCGTTCTTGGGGCACACCGAATGAGCACTACGTACGATGGCCGGATAGAAATCCCTCGAGTTGCCTCGGGTGCCACCGCAAGTGGCTTTATTTTGGACCAACAGTCATGAGGAGCACTGGTCTGCGGGTTGATTAATTATCCGCGGGTGCCGATGGGTCCCTATGCTTTTTATTATTTTTCAGGCAAATGAAGTACCAATGTTGGGCCTTGTAAGAAGAGTTTTATCCCAAAACAAAAATTTAGGGGGTCCCCATAACAACCGCAAGCATGTTAGGAGCGCTAAATTATGGAACAAAACACCGAGATAGAAGGCCAAACCTTCCACCTTTTACCAAGTATATAGGTGCATTAAATTAAATAGCAATAATATGGTGATGGAACAGGGAATCCATGTTGTCACGCGGAGAGAAACTACACCTACAACTAGCAACACTATAAGGAGGCTCAGCAAGCAGTAACATAGCCAAACAAGGTTTTGCTGGGATGTGGAGGGGTTAGAGGCTTTTCATGGCAATGTTGGGAGGCTGACATTTAAGTGGTAGGCATGGAGACATAGCAATAGAAACGAGACAACTAGCATGGCAATGGTAGTGATGGTATCTAGGGAAATGATCATCTTGCCTCTGATCCCGCTTGGAAGAAGAACGAATCCGTGAAATAGACGAACCAATGTAGTCGAACAAATCCTCACACTCCGAAGGGGTTCAGAACTCTATCGAGAAAAACAATACAGAAACAACAATCAACACACGATAAACACCACAAGATATGCAAAACATTATGCACAATCAAATATGATGCATGTCCATTTAATTATGCATTATATGGCAAGGCACAACAATCAACTCCTACACATTAAATGAAGCTCAATATGCAACGAGTTGCATATTGACGAAACTCTATATTTGAATTATGTAGTACACTCCAGTTTAGGTACACGACAATGTTAAATGTTGTTAAACATGGAAAGAGGTGAAGCATTAATAAACTACACTATCTAGGCATTTTAAATGAGCTTGGAAACAACTTGTAGTATTTCTGAAACAAACCATATGTTAACTTCAAAATAGGTTCAGATCAGTACTAAACATGTTTTATATTTGCTGAATGAAAAGATAAAGTGGACCATCTGAATCTACATGTCATTCTAGTCAATTTACATACATAGATCATCTAAAACAGAGCTACGGTTTAAAATATATGACCAACACAAAATGATATGGAATGAATGCAAAATGTATGCAAATGATAGCCACAATATGTTAAATCATGGGTGCACAGATATTATGCAACTACATGAAATTCTTGGCAAATTTAAATCAGACCGGAACAACGAATAACATTTCCGAAAAGTCCCCACATGCAAATTAATATTCGGTACCGGTCTGCCTATACACAATTTTAGAGTTATTAAATAACAAAATAAATGTTACCATGTTATTCGACACATTTTTCTGGTCAAGATGCATATGTGAAACATTTTAATCAGAGTTACAGTTAATTAGTTGTGGTATAAAGCGTTCAACATGTTATTTAGGCAATTTTTAATGCAAACAACATTTTAAATGTTTTAACATGAATGTAGATGACAATTCAAGTATTATGCAATTTATTAAAATAAGAGCATGAATAATATATGAAGCATTTGTCACCATGGCGGAAAGAAAGGGGTGCCACGTCGATGAATCCAAAAATGATGCCATGATAACATTTCGGTTCTGACAACTCGCTGAGATGCGGGTGCAAAAGAATAAATGTGGTCGTGTGCGCGTCATGCCAAAGATGATAGGTGATCCTGGTTACGAGGTGTCCCACCTGTCGGTGGCATGGCAAAATAGGGTCGACGTGAAATGAGCAATCATGTATGGTGCAAACGTGAGGTTCATGACATACATCACAAATGCAATTCTTCACACACATCGTCTCGGCGGTATACCTTTGAATCGTGCGGTTGAGACGGACCTGGTTCGATGCGGCATATAGGAAGTACACGTTCTCGCGACGGTTGTACTGGAACTAGTGGTTTTGTTGTATCCACGGTGATGGTAGATGTACACTTGTCAGAGAGGATCATAATGAATCCGACATCGTTGGGATCATTCACACTTCTGCAGTGTAGTTAAACAATGGCTTGACGTCCCCGGAGTGGTCATAGATCGACACTTGGTGCCGACGGTGGGTCTTGGTGTTATGCGTCAAATTCTCAGCGTATGTGATTCTTAGTGTCTCTGACTAGTGGTTATCGAAATAACACAAAAGAAAAGGCAGCGGTCCAGTGGTGCAGGGGTCTTGGTGCATAGGCTTGGTTGCATGGGAGGGGATGTGGCGCCGGTCCACGCTGACGAAGGATCGGGTCAGTGTTGCACTGAATCGATCCAAAGGCGCCTGTGTCAACGCAGTGTTGGGGGGATCGATGTGGTCGGTGTCCATGGGTAGCAGCGAGCTCTGGCAATGCTGGAGCATAGATGGTGATGGAGACTGGCGGATTCGGCCGGCAGGTGCGGGACCTAGACAGAGGAGGTCGGCGATGCAGCGGGGCGACGGCGGAGGAGCCTATGACAACTCCGGTGAGGGGTTGTGGTGGCTGGAGAACTATGGCAGGGCGAAGCTACGGGGCAAGGCAATGGCGAATCAGAGGTGCACGGGAGCAAGCAGAGCTCGAGCGGTGGCTTGCGCGGGCGCTCGTAGCGGCTGGGTCAGGTGGATGCGGGGCTGGCTGGCGAGGTCGCGTATCCGTTCATGGGAAGGCCTTGGATGGACGAAGGCTTGCCAAAGGTGGTGTTGCAGCATGCCGGCAAGGACAATGGCCTCAGGTGCCATGTTCTGATATCCTGCGAATAAAATGCTTGAGAGAGATAGATGAGAGGGAGTAGAGAGAAACTAAGTGAAGGTGAAGAGGCACAAGGCATAGGGGAGCCAGTGTGACCTGGAGCTCGTGGTCGAGCTCGAGCACCAAAGGGCAAGGAAGAGGAGGCACCAGGGTGCGCTAGGGAGCTGGCTACACAGGCGCGAGGCAAACATTCGATCTACCCGGGCACCCATTGGGGGGTTGTGGGAAGTTCCCAAAGAAGGGGGAGACCAAGTGGAGTGGAGGTGGCGACGCGATTCGATATGGGAGGGTCCCTAGAAACTAGGTTTTGGTATGATTTTGGACTAGGTGGTCTATATATAGGGAAAGGGATTAGCTTTAGTCTCTCTGATTTCGATTGGACTGTCGAGGTAAATAGATTAGGGAGTCCCTATGCAAAACCGATGATGGTTTGGGGTATTACGGGGTTTATCCGGATTCAACGGTCATGACTGAACGTTTGGGGTTCGGGGAAGTTTTCGGACACATGCTAGGGGGTTGTGCACTATGCAGAGGGGCTAGGCTATGAAGATAGGGATGTTTAGCAGCCCATGACAGAGTTTTAGAAACCAAAAAACGTCCGATAATTATCTGGCTATAGTGATGCTATATATTTAATAGTTCGGGTATCAAACGTCCTCATAATGCGATGACATTTGACACGCGGTCTAGGTACACTATATTAAGACCGCACGCCAACTTCTGACACAATCCGAAAATAATTTTTTGCACGTTTTTAAAATCATTTTTTAACGGTGTCGTGGGCGCGTGTGTGTGGTTGGTCTCGAAACGGTCAACGACAAAATGGAGAGAACTGGCAACTACGAATGGATGCAAGTTTCAAAAAAATGATGATGACGAAGTGCTGATGCTATGCACATGATGTGAATGATGCGATGATGAATGTGATAACCAAATGAATCACATGATGACAACAGAATAAAAGGGGAATCTTCTTGAGTGTCGCTCTGAGGTTGTTACATCAACCCAGTAAGATCTCAGTCCTAGGGGAAGATCACTCTACCGGTGACGTTCGGCGGCGAGGTGAACTTCAAAATAGAGAGAGTTGTACTCAACATCGCGAAGATGTCACGACCGTACAATGGAATCCTTGGCATAGTGTCACTAGCAAGATTCATGGTGGCTTCCCACCATGCCTAGAACAGCTAAACATGATAGGGCCGATGAGCATCATTAGCATCCGCACCGACAACAAAGATGCAGTCCTCTGCATCGAACAAAAACATTCGGGAGGCAGTAGTAGCATCTTCCGACAAGGCCCTTGCTCCTACTAACAAACTACTCGAGGGAAGAAGAAGAACAAGAGTTTGGAAGGACTCTCGCAAGGACTCCGGGAAGCGCGCCCTAGAGTGTTGCATGTCCATCGATGACTAACCACGGACCACTATCAAGAGGATCAAGAAAAACAAGGTGACCACCCCTGAGACGAAGCAAGCGGCTGCACGAGAGGATGGCGAGGACGACAATTTCACCATAACTGTCTCACACGACATCAAATAGGAAAGCGCGCTCGTCACCTTCCTATAGGAGAATGTTGATGTGTTTTCCTAGCAACCATCTGACATCCCCGGTGTTCCCATGGCGCTGATCGAGCACCACCTTCTAGTGTGTCCCCATGCACGCCCCATCAAGCAGAATGTCTGAAAACAAGCCCTGGAACGGCAGGAATTCATTGCCGAGGAAGTCAAAATGTTGGAAGCAAGAAGTCTGGTTAGAGGCGTACTTCACCCCACGTTTCTTGAAAATCTAGTGGTGATGAGGAAGGATAGTGGGAAATGGAGACTTTGCATTGACTTCAGAGATCCTTTCCCCTTGCCGCATCGATCAGATAGTAGACTCAACTGCTGGCTGCGACTTGTTGTCATTCCTTGGTGCCTACTCTGGCTATCACCAGATCTTCATGTCCGAGGAAGACAAAGTAAAAAATTGTGTTCATCAGCCCGTGTGTCACATACTGCTTCAAGTGTATGCCATTCGGGTTGAAGAGTGATGATTAGACATTCGTGAGGGCTGTCCAGGTTGGTTTTGGGCCACAGCTGCATAGAAATGTAGAAGCGTACATGGATGACATTATTGTCAAAACCAAGGAGAAGGCCACGCTGAACCAAGATATAGAAGAAACCTTCACAAACTTGCACAAGAAGAACTTGAAGCTCAAGCCTGATAAGTGCCTCTTCGGGGTCCCGTCCAGCAAGATCCTTGGGTTCTTTGTTTCACAACATGGAATAGAATCATCCCCCCCAAGATCGAAGCAATAGAGCAAATAGATGCACTCAAGTGCATCAAGGATGTACGCCGCTTGGCGGGTTGCATAGCCGCCCTCAACAGATTCATTTCCAAGTGTGCAGAATGCACCCTGCCATTTTTCAAGATCTTCAAAAATGCAGGTCCTACGAAGTGGACTCTGGAGGCAGAGGCCGCACTACAGGATTTAAAGAAATACATGTCATGCTCTCCAATATTGGTGGCGCCAAAACTACAAGAGTTGCTGCTGCTATATTTATCAGCGACTAATCAAGTGGTAAGTGCCACATTGGTGGTTGAAAGAGAAGGTGATACTACTAGGAAAAGGCTTGCTAATGGCGCACCTATTTTTGCTACTAATGGCGCACTATAGGTGCGCCACTAGCATCACGCCATTAGATTTTTTTACTAATGGCGCACCAAAAGTGCGCCATTAGTATCTGGTATACTAATGGCGCACCAGGTAGTGCGCCATTAGTATTGCTCACGGTGCTCCATTAGTATCTGGTATACTAATGGCGCACCAAGTAGTGCGCCATTAGTATAGATCCTGGTGCGCCATTAGTATAGATCCCGGTGCGCCATTAGTATAGATCCTGGTGCGCCATTAGTATAGATCCTGGTGCGCCATTAGTATGCCTGCCAGGGCCATATTTACCCATATGCTCTGGCTTACTAATGGCGCACTAGTGTGCTGAGTGATGCGCCACTAGTGTGCTGAGTGATGCGCCACTAGTATGAGTATTAGGTATTTATATTATTTTTTCTGATATTTGCACAGATTACAAAATATATTATTGCACAGAATATAGATAGCACAACATATAAACAACAGATTTCTCGAATACAATAGAAGATTAGTCTCCGAATACAATTCATCATATTAGTCTCCGAATTTAAAATACCGAACAAAGTTAGAACATTACAAGTCCCGAGACCGCGAGTAGCGAGTTTGTCTTCACATTACAAGTCGATATCGACCATCTAAACTACCATCACATAGAAGGGAGCTGCGGTCATCACGATGAGCATAATCGCAATGAAACTGGTCTTCATCCGGTTCCTCCAACGCTCCCTCCTCTCTCCCGCTAGATAGCGTGCGTATCTAACTTCCGCCTCCACCCTTGTGGGGTACCCTTTGTAACTGTTACCGCTGAATCGGTGAACCTGTCTCCGACACTCCTCCCAGTCGTCGTAGACTCCGGGAACCTTACCCTTGTACACGACATACGACGGCATCTCTATGCACTAGCCAAACAAAACGTTAGTAGCAATTCACAGAGACATACAAGTTCATTATAGTTTAATATTACAACTATAACAACACGATTCATGGTCCTACTAATAAATAGCATCGATTATATATAAGTTGAACGACTGTCCAAACCAAAGAGACATACCAGTTCATTAAAGTTTAATATTGCAACATGAATTAGTAGCGATTCACGGGAACGTGGATGAAGCCGCCGACTTTTGTGATGGTCATGAAATTGCGGTCGTTGTCAGCCTGCATTTGTAGCATTGTATCTATCTCACTATTGGACAGCGGAGATCTGAGGTAGAACTGCCCCGAGGTACGAAGGACATCTTGATGGATGATTTCCGCAAACTCCGACTGGATGCGAAAGAATTCTTGTCTGATGTCCGCATCCTGGATTGCCGACAAGCGTGCGGCCCAATGTTTGAGATTATTTGGTAGCCGAAGGTGATTACTGTCCCGTATGATCGTCCGCATGTGATGGAGGGAGTAGTAGGCATCCTTCTGACTGCCAGGCGGCTGCTTGACGCAGGCGAACTTCGCATTGTGGGTGAACACGTGCTTGCCATGCCTGAGACTTGTCCTGCTGAAGGTGCCTCCAGATATGGCGTAGCCGGGAAGAGCTTCATCACGAACTTTCTTGATATTTGTGTAGTCTTTTTTTTACTGACGGTCCGAGTCGAAATACGTGGCCATGGAATATTTCAGGCTTAAGAGGATGAGTGTGCAACGTGTGTCACTGCACAAAACACGGAATGTTAGAAAAAAAGGACGAGCAAAATCTAAGAAATCATATGTTACGTGGTGATGAGGGGATAACTTACCAGGGAAAGTAAGGCACGAGGAAGTTATCCTTTTCTGAGTTTGCCAGAATGACGCCTTCGAGGTATGAACTCACGACTTACCGGTCCCCAGCGTTGCCCAAGATCTTGGCACGCATATCGAAGGGGTCGACTATCACTAGGTCCAGGGTCTTGTCTATAATGATCCGCATCTCCATACTCAGCGAAAATAGCCGAACGAAGGTGTAGTTTAGCGGATGAAGGTTAAACATAGGGAAGATGTCAGCAAACCGCAGAACGATCATACCCCCGATGGCGCTATTGACAAAGCCCTTGCCCTCTGGCACCTTGGCCACGAAAACCGGGTATGCCACATTATTCTCGGAGAGACGCCGCTTCTCCAAACAAAGAACACTGTCATGCAGAATCCGCATAGCACCGGTTGCAGCATTGAGGAGATTAGTCGGTAGCAGCGGCCTACCCGCCACATGCACCCTCCTCGAGATATCCTTAGGTGAAGGTGGCCCGTCCAGAGCACGGATCGTACTCAGTGCCGGCTGGCTCGCACCCTTGTTAGTCTTTCTTTTCCGTCCCTTCTTCTGCTGATGTAATGGGATCGAGTTCATCTGCTCAGAGACCACCTTCTTGAGTGTGTTGGGTCTGATAATATTTCGCACCTCGGCTATCTGAGGCTCGGTGAAGGCGGCAGCTGGAGGCGTCTCCTCAAAACTAAACGCCAGACAACGCCTGTTGCAATTGGGTTTCTCCGTGGTACCAGCTAGATCGTGGTCGTCTTTTGCAGGGTTGGGTTCTTGAGAAGGAGGCCCCAAGAATTCCTCACCGTACCCATGTTCGGCAAAGTACTTATCGACCTTGGCGAATTTACCATCGTCGTCATCGTCGTCGTCCGGAACCTGTGCCATATGCATGTCTGGATCCTGTGCCATATGCACGTCCGGTAGCGTTGCGGCGGTCTTGCCATGGCTTGGCACCGGCACGACTTGCGGTGTTGTCTTAGCTAGCTATTTGTTCACAATCTTCTTGCTAGGTATTTAAATACAATCGAAATATCATCAAATTTGAAAATGTCGAAATACAATCGAGAAATGAACGCTACAATTTAAATACAATCGATCTTAGCTAGCTATTTGTTCACAATCTTCTTGCCCTTATTTTTCGTAAATGGAGTTCTTCTCTTGAACGGACGTCCTTTAGGTAGGGTGGTCCTGCTTCTTCTTGTGGTGTATGCTGGTACTTCATCATCGTCGTCATGTTCCATCTTCGGGTCGCCGTACTTGTCGAAGTCTTGCTCATTGGTGACTCCATCCATTCCGATGATCTTCCTTTTTCCTCTCCTCACGACAACACGACTGGGCTTTGGCGGGTCGGTAATGAAGAAGCATTGGTCCAGTTGGGAAGCCAGTGCCCATGGCTCATTTCTCGCGGTGACGTTTGCGCCCGCGGTCTTGGATTTGGCTTTGGGTATAACCATGGTGGTGAAATACCGGTCTTCTTTTATGACGCTCTTGGCCCATCTGACACGGAACATCGGGACCTTCTCTCCAGCGTAGCTCAGCTCCCAGATCTCCTCGATCCTTTCGTAGTATCTGTCCTTGTCGTTACCGGTGTAGGATTCCATCGTTACCCCAGAGTTCTGATAACCATCGCTCTTCATGTCCTTTCCCTCGGTGTAGAATGTGTAGCCGTTGGTATCGTACGCCTCATACGTCATCAGGTTGTGCTCGGCACCCTGTGACAAGGCGAATATGAGTTGTTCTTCCGCGGAAGAATCCTCATGTAAAGGGTACGACAGAAGCTTCTGCTTGAACCAACGCGTGAAACATGAGTTGTGCTCTTTGATTATATCTCCGTCCGTCCTCTGTTGGACTCGGTCATTGTATGTCTTTTCAATAATGGTTTTGTGCTCTACGACCCAAGGACCGACCACATCTATTTGTTGTAGCGCGACTAGGTTTGCTCTTTCAAAGTCGGCGAGTCGACCCTCGAAGTCGACATGCATTTCGCGGCGACCCTCACGGTGACCCCATCCTACGAGCCTGCCTAGGTACCTGTTGATGGGCAGACCAATGGGGTTCTCGATGCCTAGATAATTCGTGCAGTAGGAGATGCACTCTTCGGTCAGAAAGCCCCTGGCTATGCTTCCCTCTGGAACTGACATGTTGCGAACGTATCCTTTGATACACCATTCATCCTTTCGAACGGCATCATGATGTGCAGGAACATTGGCCCGAGTTGGATGATATCCTGCACGATATGGACCAGCAGATGCACCATAACATCGAAGAATGCGGGCGGGAAGTACATCTCAAGCTCGCATAGTATCACCACGATCTCTTCCTGTAGCCTTCTGAGTTGCCTCACGCCAACAGACTTCCGAGAGATGACGTCGAAAAAGTTGCATAGGCCAAATAGCGTTTCACGGACGTGCGCGTCCATGATCCCACGGATTGCAACTGGAAGTATCTGCATCATCAGCATGTGACAGTCGTGAGACTTCATCCCGCTAAACTTCTGCTTCGCTGAGTCTAGGTATCTTCTTATCTTCCTCGCGTACCCGTAAGGAAGTTTTACTCCTACGAGGCAGGTGAAAAACTGATCGATCTCCTCCTGACTTAGAGTGAAGCACGCGGGAGGGAAGTCATTTCCGGTCTTCTTGGACTTTTTGCCTTTGCGACGACTTTCCGTGTCCTGCTTCTCCTCCTCCTCATCATCATCATCATCATCATCATCATCATTAGCGTGAAGCTCCTCCCTGATGCCCATTGATTTCAAGTCTGCCCTTGCTTTCGGTCCATCTTTGGTCCTCTCTGGCATGTTGAGCAGGGTACCAAGTAGACTCTCGCACACGTTCTTCGTGATATGCATGACATCAAGGCTGTGAGGCACACGGAGGATCTTCCAGTACGAAAAGTCCCAGAAAACTGACCTCGTTTTCCATACCTTCAGGAGCAGCTCTGGCGCCTTTTGCTTCTTTCCCGGCTCTGGCGCCTTTCCCGGCAATGGGCACTCTTCCCAATTTTTCAACAGCTCGTATATTTCCTCGCCGCTTGTCATAAGGGGGCGTCTTCGGGGTTCGGTTTCAACATCGAACAGTTCCTTGCGTTTTCTCCATGAGTCATCGTCGCGAAGCCACCTTCGATGTCCCATGAACACAGTTTTTGAAGACCCGGGATCTCTATCTAGCTAGCGATACATTGTGTCATCCATGCACCTGACGCATCCAGAAAATCCGTGGACCACCTGCCCCGCAACATATCCCTAACCGAGATAGTCGTGCACCGTCGTGAGTAGTGCGGCTCTCAAAGGGAAATATTCTTTCTCTGCGGCGTCCCACGTATTGGCTGGCCTTTTCCACAGCGTGTCTAGCTCCTCTTTCAGCAGCCCCAGATATAGATTGATGTCGTTCCCTGGTTGTTCGGGCCCTTCAATTATCATACTCATGTGAATGTACTTCCTCTTCATGCACAACCAGGGGGAAGGTTGTACATCCACACAAACACAGGCCAGGTGCTATGTGTGCTTCTCTGGCTGCCAAACGGGTTGACTCCATCGGTGCTCGCGCCCAGCACGATGTTCCTTGGATCGTCCCCAAATTATGGGTATTCGTAGTTCAACGCTTTCCACTGGCTCGCATCCTTAGGGTGACTCAGCATCTTGTCTTTTTTATTTATCTCCGGATCATTTCCGTCATCTACTCGCTTTTTCTCCTCCCTATCCGCGTGCCAATGCAGGAGCTTTGCTACCTTAGGGTCCGCGAATCACCGTTGCAGACGAGGAGTGATTGGAAAGTACCACACCACTTTCCGAGGAGCTTTCTTCCACTTCTTGTATCGACTGACGCCCCACACCGTACATATGGTAGACTCCGCGTGCTCGTCCCGATAAATGATGCAATTGTTCATGCACACATGGTATTTCACGTGCGGTAAATCCAGAGGACACACGATTTTCTTCGCCTCCTCGAAACTGGTCGGGCACTTGTTCCCCTTGGGAAGACGTTCGTGCCAGAATGACATGTTCTCGTCGAAGCATGCGTCGGTCATTTTGTGTTTTACCTTCATCTCCAGACCCATGAGCGTTACTTTCAGGCGGGTATCCTTGGGCCTGCATCCTTCATACAATGGAGTAACCGCGTCTATCTCCAGTTGATCTAGCTTGGCTTTCTCTCGGGCGGCAGCTCTTGCGTTATCCGTCTGCTTGAGAAGCAGCTCTTGAATATGAGGGTCCTGCACCCAAGCCATCGATGGTCCATCGTCGTCTGCTCCGGCATCTTCATCTTCATGATCATGCCCTTCGTCTGCTCCGGCATCTTCCTCATCATCAGGTCCAACATCTTCTAATCACGGTTGTCTTGCTCATGCCCTTCCTCATTTCTTTCCCGGCCCCCATGGACGACTTCATAATCATCTTCATCACCTTGCCACCGATAGCCATCCATGAAACCACGCAAGAGCAGGTGGTCCCACACCTTTACAGAATCCGGGTCCATAAGGCTCTTCATCTTGCATCTTCGACGCGGACATCTTATCTCCATCTCGTTCTTTGGAAGCATCTCGGCCTTCGCGGAGCTCAAATACCTATTCACGATGCCTTCGGTCATCGTGCGGACCATGGTCGCCTGCGGGGTAGAGCAAAACGATATTTTAGAACCAAAAAAAAATTGGCATGACTTTGCCTAAAAATAGGACAAAAAATAATGCATAGTGCCAAATTCTCGTTGAAACGGAAATGAATCAACATTCCGGGAAAATATTGGCAACTATCGCATTTCAAATACCGGTACCTGCAAACACAAACATATATGCAACACCACAAACATATGCAACACAACAAACATACGTAGATCTAGCTAGGCCATAAAAAGTGCATGTGCACGTTGTTGGAGGGAGAAAAAGTTAGATCTACAACATAAAAGCTTTCCCCTTACTTACCTATCAAAAAAAGGTAATTTAACCACTTAATTTGGGTGAATCTATGATGCAAATGAGGTGAGGAGGAGGAGGCACCTGAGACAAGCTTGGAGGAGGAGGTGGAGAGAATGAAAGTGGGGAAAGTGCGTGTGGTAGGTGGCTGTCCAAAATATCTAGCTCGTCCCAGGTTACTAATGGCGCGCCATTAGTAACCCTGGTTACTAATGGCGCACCTCCTCTGGTGCGCCATTAGTAGTTCTGCAAAAAGAAGTAGTAGTTGCACACCACCAACAGATGCGCCATTAGTAACACTGGTTACTAATGGCGCACTAGCTGTGGTGCGCCATTAGTAGTTTGCAAAAAAAAACCCAAAAAAAAATTATAGTAGTGGCGCACTACTAACAGATGCGCCATTAGTAACCCTGCTTACTAGTGGCGCACCAGCTGCTGGTGCGCCATTAGTAGTTTTGCAAAAAAATAAAAATAAAAAAAATATAGTAGTGGCACACCGAGTGTGTGGTGCGCCATTAGTGTCCACCACACTAATGGCACACCTCACATGGTGCGCCACTACTATATAGTAGTGGCGCACTGCTTGTGTGGTGCGCCATTAGTATCTATATCATCTATAGCCCTTTTCCTAGTAGTGTGAGGGAGAGGAGGCGGCAATCACCAAGCCGACAGCCGGTAAGCCATACTCGACTCTAGCAAGCCAAGGAGCCGATAGCACACATACAATGCAAGGGACAAAACAGCAGGTCATGCGAAAGAAGAAGATGGTGCAACGACCCGTCTACTTTGTCAACTCCCTCTTGAAGGGGGCTAGGTCAAGGTACTACGGTGTGCAAAAGATGCTTTTTGTTCCACTCATGTCTTCCCGGAAGCACCACCATTACTACCAGGCAAACCACATCACGGTCGTCACTCACTTTCCACTACAACACATCTTGTGGAATTCAGAGGCAACTAGCAGAATAGTAGAGTGGGCGTTAGAATTGGCTAGCTTTGACCTGAGCTTCGAGAGCATGACAGCCATACAAAGGAGAGCATTGGTGAAAAATTCATTTCCGAATGGACTCCAACTCAAGGTGAACAATCTCAAGAGACAATCCTCCCCAGCAAGGAAGCACCTAGGGAGTGGATCATGTATTTTGATGGGGCTTTTCCACTGCAAGGCATCGGTGTGGAGTGCTTCTCGTAGCACACACTGGAGAGCACCTCAAGTATATGGTCTAGAAGCACTTCCCCCGAGAGGTATCAACAAACAACATGGTGGACTACAAAGGACTTCTTACCGATCACCGGATAGCAGCTGAGCTCGGCATAAAAAAATGATAGTCCAAGGAGATTGAAAGTTGGTTGTGCGTCAAGTCAACAAGGATTACCAGAGCCCTCTGATGGAAGCTGACGTACATGACGTGAGGAAGTTGTAAAAGTGCTTTCACGGTCTACAGATGGAACACATTGTGCAGGGAGAGAATACCATCATCGATAATACGTCAAAACAGGTTCCTCAAAAGATACGCGTGGAACCTGGTTCCATTGTGCTTCGACTAACTCAACCATCCATTACACCATCAGATCGGATAACACAGAAAACAAAAGTTAATTCCAGCGACTACCTTCTGGCACCAGCCTCTCTCAAGAAGGTTGCCGAGAATGACAAACTGCCTTCAGGTGATCTGCTAACTCCGGCAGACCCAATGGTCCTTTCCATCGAGGCCAGCGCTCCCATGGTAGAAGAAATTACTTTAGTCCTTGTCATCGAGCCACAGGCTCCAACATGGGCACACCAAATAGTCTAGTACCTTTAGACATGTGATCTTACCTAAGAACAGGAAGAGGCTAAAAGAGTAGCCCCACACTCAAGCATGTACTAGTTCATGGACAACACTATATACGAGAGGATACCAAACAGGGTGAAATTGAAGTGCATCCTTCGGGAAGAAGGAAAACAACTACTGGAAGAGATATATGAATGGAACTATGGATACCACTTGGGATCTTGAGCCCTTACCGGGAAGGAATTTCGGCAAGGCTTCTATAGGCCAATAGCCATTCAAGACGCCTTGGTTGTGGTGAATACGTGAGAGGCATGCCAGTTTTGTACCAAACAAATGCATTAGCTAGTACAAGCCCTCCGAACCATACCACTCTTTTGTCTATTTACTGTCTAGGGGCTTGACATTGTCGGCCCTCTCCCCCGTGCTACCGGGGGCTTTGAATTCTTGTTTGTAGCAGTCCACACATTTACAAACTGGACCGAAGTGGAACCCGTGAGGAAGGTAACAGTGCAAGCAGTAGTCAGGTTCATCAGAGGGGCCGTCTGCCATTTCAGAGTACCAAATAGGATCATCACTAATAACGACCCGCAATTCGCTAGAAGCACCTTCATGTAGTACTGCCAGGACATCAGTTCCAAAATCTTCTTTGCGTTGCTTGCACACACTAGGAGCAACGGACAAGTAGTAAACGGAAAATGCTGAAGTGTTGCGGGGCCTGAAACCAAGGACTTTCAACGAATTGCACAAGCATGGGAGGCGCTGGATTGATGAGTTGTCGGCAGTTCCTTGGTCAATAAGAATGAGACTGAATCGAGTCGGTGAAACACCCTTTTGCCTAGTTTATGGTGCAGAAGCAGTACTCCTGACAGAACTCACATACGGTTCACATCGAGTACAAGGTTTCGATGAAGAAGGTCGTCTCCAGGCTGAGCTATGTTCTGCACAGTACCAGCATGCCCTGCACCGCTATCATCATCACGGGGTGCGCGCCAGGGGTGTTGAGGAAGCTGACCTTGTCCTTCAACGGATTCATTCTATGAAGGGAACAAACAAGTTGACTCCAAAGTGGGGGGGGGGCTTACCGGGTGGTACAAGTAACCAGGCTTGGTGTAGTCCGCATGGAGACCGAAGATGGCACTTCGGTGATAAACTCGTGGAATATCAAGCATCTTCGAAATTCTACACATGAGGCTCAGCTGGCAGGCTGCTCGGCAACCCCTTTTGTATAAGTCGTCTTGACAAGGCTTGTAATCCTTTGTACAAAGCCAGGCGAAGACCCCGTGCATAGTCAATAAAGACAAGTTATCTACAACTTCTTGTCAAAGTATATATTTAGTTTGTGTATTATACATGAAATGTTGTGATACCTTTTTACTTTCCTAAGGATGTCTTTGGACCGCCAAGGTTCCTGGTCTTCTCTTTTTCTCTTATTTCTTTTTCTAAAAAGGATGAAGGTCCCCTCACACGCGGATCTTCCTCGGGCGAGGAGTGACGATATGGACGCTTATGACCAGGTTCAAAGATGACCACCTTTCAGCAAGGAATGCAACGGAGAGAAAGCTAAGTTATAGTTCCCTTTTCTTTGTTGTAAGATGCTTCCTCTCTTCCCTCAAAACAATTCCACTTGTATGGGAACACCTGCACGCAAGGAACCCTTGTCGAATATGTCTGCGCTCCTCGGTGTTTCAAGTCCGCTCAACAACCTCAACAGTTGTAGCAGAAAAGCCAAGGCGGTCCGCCGGTAACCTTTGCCGTTCACAAGCCGCTAAAGTGCCATTTCCAAAAAAGGCTCATGGTGAGGATACATAGACGTGCAAACGTTTCCAACAATCATAGGGACGACAAGCATACAAGTGTGAAGTCGTACACATGGAAGAATAACCACCTAACGGGCATAATAAACGCTTAAAAACATGGCGCGCAATACCCTATCGTTTTCATTTCCTATTTTCACGGAATTACATAGGGTACTATTTAAACACAAAAGTACATCTGTCACAATGATGTGGCGATTGATCCAAAAATGCGTCCCCGTGGATGGAGCGCCAAGTCAGGACCAGCCAAGCCAATATGCAACAACGCCTTCCGAATCTCGCCACGTCATCATCACGCTTACTCGAGGTCGTCGCCCTCAAGCTTGGCATTGGGAAGTTGTCATAGTTATTGATATCACTAGAGGTGACAAGCTCGCTGCTGCTGGTGCTTTCTACATAACACTCCAGCCAGCTGCCGGAGCTCCCGAAAAACATCATGTAGAGCGTGGCGTCTCCGTCGAACCTGAAGTGGAGAATATGCTGGAAACCTAGGCCACAGGAGCCCATGAACGACTTCCACCCCGTGTCAGGAACATGGCACTGCCGAGGGAGTGGTCGACCGCCAACCAGATGGGTCTGTTGCAGCAACCATCTGCCTGAAGGCATAGACCTACATGCTTGCTACCATCCATGGCCCCGACAAAGGGATTTGGAAGCCACGGCTAGCTGTCGGGGCGCTGTTGCAGCAAAACTAAAATCTCGTGCGTCGCATCCCACGCAGTGGGCTCTTCTAGAATTAGTGGGAGAGGAATGTCGTCATGGTGGCCTCGACGTGGAGCGCCTCATTGTCTGCAGTCTAGAGCCGTGCTCCTATCGCACGAGGAGGCGCTGAATCCTGCCGCTGTTTCCATAATGCGCATGTGGGGAGGGGTCATCAAACCAGCCGATGGTGCCCAGGCTCGACCATGGCCTTTTCCCCTCGCCATCGCAACGATGGCTCTCGAAGGTTAAAGAAGACGAAGGACAAGAGAAGCGATGGCTAGGAGTCTGGCGGGAGGGGAGGTGAATGAGCAACGCTCCCCTTAGACCTCTTTTTATAGGAAGGAGGCGAGGGGGCCCCACTCTTCATCACTCCAAGGAGCAACTAGGCACCACCACAACGACCACCCAGCTCTGTCAATACCACGCCCCACATGTGACGCGCGTCATAAAGGAAATAGTAATGGAAAGGACAACTCACTTATGGGATCTAGGGTAGGTCGAACAACACTCCTGCAATTTCCCGTTTTTGTAATTTTCAGAAGGGAGGAAGACACATAGGCCACCCCTCATCATTTGACGAGCCCATGTGGTCCCAAGGCGCACTCTACAAGCGTCGTCTCACTCCAACACTCCCCAAGACCTGCATTCAACACGCATCATGGGAAAATAGTGAAAGCCCATTATCATGGATGCAACAAAGATCGGCTATGTATCTATGCATTACTTTTGGTTCTAGCCCAACATGATCATGAACTTCAGTATGGCCCAGGATGGGGGGATACTATCGGTGTACTAAAGAACGGGTCCATTTGTACCAGGACTCATGCACAGATGGAAGCAGCCTCGTTTCCCAGCAACACTCTGCCGGAAAAAATCTCAAGCCGCAAGTGACAAGCGGGAGCCCCTCGAAAACCACCTTGTCGGGAGGGAGAAGACCCGACATCCCTCATGACCGGCAAGACTCCTCCACATCTCCGCCGCTCCACCTCATCAGGCTAGTTGTGAGCATTAGTGAGGTGTCGAGCAGGCGGGAAGTTAGGCGGGTCTTGTCAGAGGCCTGTAGCAATAGTCATGGACATGTAGCAGCTTTAATAACACTTGTCCCATGGCGTGTCAAGATAATAAGAGGTAGCTGAGCGAACGACACAGAAGGACAAACGATCCTTGTTGGGAGACATCGCCAACATGACGCCTCATGGTGCATTTAATGAACCTCTCCTAACCCATTAGGGTTAGGTATTCACAAATGTATCTCGTGTCAACAGTTTTGGTAGCTATAGAAGCCACTATTCACCCTTCCAAAAAAACTATTTTAGCCACTTTGGTAACCCCTTGCACTATAAAAGGAGGTCCATGGCGAACTTTAAAAAGGTCGACACTTTGTCCATTTGCACGCGTAGCTGCACTCCTCGTGCTTCCTTACCAGGCTGTTGCGCTCCTGTAATTTGGACTTCCACCCGTATAATCCACAAACACATGACGTAGGGTATTACACTTCCGAGCGGCCCGGACATGTCTAAAAACCCTGCGTGTGCATGTGATCGATGATACTCTTTGTGCATGTGCGCCCTCGTCTTGAACCACAAGGGGCCTCGTATGTCCCATAGATCATCGTTCCCCCGACAATGTGAGAGTTATATAATAAAGACTAGTTGAGTTTGTGTGCTTTACTCTCATGCATCTGTCATTGTAGAATTGAAATAAAAGTTATAGACAAGCTCATATGCTAGTCCCATGGGGAGTAATGACTTCACATAGAAAAGGTATAAGTGATAAAAGTTGTTGAGAATAAACAAACATAGCATGAGTCATTGATACAATCTATGCAAGATTATGATAGAGGAGATGGGATTTACATACAAGAACATTATTTTGGACACCTTTTATGATTGTGATCCCCCATAAAATATTATATAATGATCTAGTGTGGATGTCGGACAGGGAAGACAACGTAATGATCACGATAGTTTACATTCACTAGACGTTATACGGTACTCGATCCCTTAACATGTGGTGCTTGCTTTAGATCTTTTGCTAGCCAAACTTTTCCGCACTAAGTAGAGATACTACCGGTGCATTCATAACGCTGAAACCCAGTTTCTTGCCATGAGAGTCCACCATATCTACCTATTGGTTGAGTAAGATCTTTCAAGTAAGTCATCATCGGTGCATCGAGCAATAAAAATTTCTCTTAAATATGTATGATCTTTTATTTTAAGGTAAAATAAGCTTTGTAAGATGTTACGATGACAAAGAAATAAAATTGACAGTATGCATTATAAAGTTTGTTATCATAAATGCCAATATAAAGTGATGTTCCTTTGCATTAAGAGTTTGCACATCCAAAAACCTAAAAGCTCATGGCAACCTCGCCTTCCCTCTGTGAAGGGCCTATCTTTTATCTTCATGATTTTACTTTTATGCAAGAGTCAATAAAGTTTATCCTTTCTCCAACCTATTAATTCTCTAGTTGGCAAGCATCATGTGTTGAGGACAGATCCAGATGAATTTATCCACTTGAATGTAAGTGATCATGAAACATGATTATTGACATTATCCTCGATGTAATAAGTTGGGTGGAAAAAACTAACAAGCCCCCATCTTCCTATGTGTCCAATGGAAATACTAGCACCAAAAATATGCAAATAGTGTCAGCAATCATAGAAGACTAAATGATAGTTGAGTATGTGAAGTTGCTATTGTGAAAAGCTTTTACAAGGACTCTTCTCTGGAATATGATGAATGATGATTGTCTCAATAAAGAAGAATATAGTTTGTTGATTGTGAATATTGCGAATATTGTCTCAATGGATGATGATTATGGCTTATACTTCAAATATTATTAATGGATTTTTATTTTATTATGAGAGTCTAGATGATGAATAACTTTCTACTATGTCAATATTCATGATGCACTCATTTCCTTTCTATTTTTATCGACACGTCTCTCTCAAATCATGTGGCTATCTAGTTTGGCTTTCGCTTGAGGAGAAGCGAGGTCTAAGCTTGGGGGAGTTGATACGTCCATTATGCATCATGAATTCTTCTTGATATTTATCTTATTATTGTCCAATTCCTCATTTATTCTTATGCCTTTTCTCTCTGAATATGCAAGGTACACCACGAAGATGGAAGCTGCTAGAAACTGGCATTCTGGACATGAAAACCAAGAAAAAAGGTGAAATCACGGGACTCCAAATGACCTAAAATTTGACAGAGAAATTTTATGGAATATACAATAATTATTGGGCCAAAAATATATATAAAAGGGGGGCCACCTGTTGGCCAAAAGCCAACAAGCATGGAAACCCTCCTAGTTGTGCCCTATTGCCTCGTAGGGGCCCAACAACTCTCTCAATTCCCCTATTCTCCTATATGGAGTGTTTTGACCTAGCAAAATCACAAGCATACTTTTCGCACGAAGAGCCGCCTTCTCGAGGTGGAAGCCTGGGCAGAGGCCCTTTTGCTCTCTGGCAGAGAGATTTTGCCGGGAGAATTCCTCTCCTGCAGGGGGGAGATCAAAGCCACTGTCATCACCAATGCTTGCTCCTTCGTGGGAGGACGAATGTTCATCAACATCTTCACCAATGCCATCTCATCTCCTACCCTAGTTCATCTCTTGTATTCATTTGTTGTATCAAAACCTCAGATTGGTACTTGTGGGATATTAGTAGTGTTGATTACATCTCGTAGTTCTTGCTTGTTGGATTACTTGGTGGAAGATATTATGTTCACATCCTTCATCACCATTATTATACCTCTGATCATGAACATGTTAATGAGGTGTGAGTAGTTAATATTGTTTGTGAGGACATGGGAGAAGTCTTGTTATAAGTAATCATGTGAAGTGATCATGTGAAGTTGGTATTCGTTTGATATTTTGATGATGTGCATGTTGTTGCTTCTCTTAGTGGTGTCGTGTGAACGTCAACTACACAACACTTCACCATGTTATAGGCCTAATGGAAGGCATTGTGGAGTAACAAGTAGATGATGGGTTGCGAGAGAGAGAGAAGCTTAAACCCCAATTTATGAGTTGTTTCATAAGGGGCTAATTTGGATCCACATGTTTCATTTTATGGTTAGATTTATCTAATTCTTCTTTCGTAGTTGCGGATGCTTGCGAGAGGGGGTAGTCATAAGTAGGTTGGTTGTTCAAGTAAGAATATCACCTTATAACCGGTCCACCCACATATCAAATTATCAAAGTAATGAAAGCAAGTTAACTCAACATGATGAACATGGCTAGACAAAAATTCCCATGTGTCCTCGGGAGCATTTGCCGCATATAAGAGTACTTTTCGGCCTATACTTTGAAGGATTGGGATATCTTGCTACATACTTGTTACTACTGTTGCTTGTCACTTGTTACGAATTATCTTGCTACAAATCTATCTATCACAATTACTTATAGCACAAATAGAGAATACCTTGCTGAAAACTTCTTGTCATTTCCTTTTGCTCCTCGTTTGGTTCGACACTATTACTTGTTAAAAGGACTACTATTGATCCCATATACTTGTGGGTCAACATAAGGGATAAGTATTTTGGCGACAACGACGACAACCTTCTCTGTCTTGAAGTTGAGCTTGCTACCAAACGTAACCAACATGGTGATTTTTCCTTTCGGTTGGCTCCTTCCAGCGTTAACCCCTTGGAATGTCCCCGTTGGGTTGAGATTGGTACATGTCCCCGTTAGCAACTTGATCATGTTAGACGAGATGAAGCTCAACCCAGCCCCACCATCAACAAATTTTTTTTCACTTTGAGGTTGCGAATTGTTGGTGAAACTAAGAATGGCACACACCCAATGATAGTTGTACGTTCATAGTGGTCATCTGTGTCGAAAATGATGGGCGTATTTGACCACTTGAGGGGCTTTTGTGACTCTACTACCATTTCAGTTACATTAATCTCACATGACCATTGCTTGAGCTGCCAATGAGTGGACAACAAAGCTTCCCCTCCATCCATGCACATCGCACCTATTGACTTTTGGAACTCCTCACCATCAGATCCTTCTTCATCCTCGTCATCATCATCGCCTTCATCATCTGCTTTCTTGTCACGACCTCTAGTAGGCTTCTCCTTTTGCTACTTGGCCTTGCCACGGTGACCACCACTATCACCATGGTTCTTCTTGTTGGAATCACAGACACCATCTTGACTCTTCTTATTGTCTCGCTTTTCATACTCTTGTTTCTAATTTTCGGAAAGCTGCTTGACTTGCCGACACTCCTGTAGGTCATGCCCCGTGGTACAGAGGATCTTGCATTATGGCATGTCAGTCTTGCCGGTTTTCATGCCAACCACGGCTTCGTCATCACACGAGCACGTGGCAGCTTCCTTGTCGGGGCCTTTCGTCTCAGGTTCTTGCCGGTGTTGAAGTTGCCGGAGCCCTCGATGGCCATCACTACTTTGCCTTCGCTCTCGAGGTTACACTTTCGACCTTTCTTCCTTAAGGTGGATGCATCCTTGTCTAGGGAGTCGATCTATGTGCCATCATCCTCCCTGGGAAGTCTCCTTCCTTCTTCAGTATGTGTATACCTTTCTGCCAAACCATAAATATTGGCGAGATAGCGCAACTTGTTGATTCTCATCTCCTCATGCATCCGCCTGTCGCGCATGTTTGTGTGGAATGCAGAAATGACTAGGGCAGGATGGATGTCGTGGATGTTATGCTGGACGCAGCCAAAGTGTTGTATGTACTTGTGGAGAGACTCGTCGTCTCTTTGGGAAAGAACGTGCAAATCACTGGGTTTCCAGGGAGCTTGTGATCCCCCATGGTAGGCACCAACAAGTTGGTTGCACAAATCTGTTCATCAGGAGATGGATCATACCGGCAAATTCATAAGCTAACTCCTCACATTGGGCTTGAGCGTCCCCTGGCAGCTTGCACCTCGATGGTGTATATGCCAAGGAACTCTGACGGAATCATCTTCCCGTCGTATTTGTCCGGAAAGTCAAGCTTGAATGTCTTGGTGGAGGGCCAACGGACTTACTACAGCTCACAGTAATGTCTCGCAAGGCAGGCTGCCAGGCAACCCTAGCATAGGCTCATCAACATATCGCCCATCTCGGTCATTAGACTGACGGAGTGCCTCCCTCCGTTGCTCGACCAAGGTCAGGCATCCTCATTCCGTGGTCTTGTAAGATTTGGTGTTGATCTTGCCTCCGTCATGGACCCGGTGACGCTACGGACATCTCGTCTTGCGTATTGGCCTTGCGTTTTTGTTGTTCTTGTTGCGGAGGGTACTATATTGTGGGTGCTCTACCAGCATTGCGCACGTCGGCAGCTTTGTCGGTGCCGTGTGGTGCACTGGTGAGGGCCCTGTCTGTCTTCTCTTTTCGCAGTTGGCGAAGCTTAGCAAGCTCTGGATGGTGTCCTTCCAATCCTCCTTCTTCTCCATCGTAGGTGGGAAGTCTAGCAGGAGTTGGGCTTGCACCAAGGCTTCCTCCATCGTCTTCCGCATGGCGTGGCACGAGGCGTAGGTAGCACTCTTCCTTTTGACGGAGTCAGAAGGATCCCCATCCCACCCTAGGCTTCGTTGCCGGTTCTCACTAGGAGGTTGGTGATTAGCTTGGCCTTGCACGTCCTAAGAGTGACACACGGGTGTCTTGTGTGCACACCGCATGTGATCGTCACCATTCCGCACGTGCTTGTTGTAGCCGTCGTGTGAAGGATGCGGCGGGTGTTTTGTTGTCACAGCCCTTGCTACCACCGAGGCATCGTCCTTAGACTTCATTGGTGCGTCCTTCCTCATCATGACAAAGGGGTCATGGTCACGGCTCATGGAACTCTGGCAGTGTGTTTGCTGCACTCACCGGTGCGGTGAGAACGGTGCTCACCTCCGTCTCCATAGCTTGTGCCCCCCTACATAGGCAGCCTGGACATGGACGAAGCGGTCGTTAATGTTCCCTTGTCGTTCTTGTGTGCAATGGGTGTCAATGAAGATGATGATGAAGATGTGCAAAAGCTGGTGTAGGTTCACACACCTAACCCCCTGCCTAGCTTGCCAAAGATGTCGAGGTACCCAATCCATGGGACGGGCAAGGCCCCTTTTCCAGTTTGACTGCGGGGATCAATGTGTACAAAGAGCAATAACAATCAATAGCACACAGAGGGTCTATACAAGTTTGGGACACCCGGAGGTGTAATACCCTACAAGTGTGGTTGTGGGTTGTAAGGGTAACTCAATTTACAAGGAGCGCAATTTACCAAAAAGGTGCGGGAAAGTGTAGCTACGCGTGCAAATGAGAAGGGTTTTGACCCATGTAAATGTTGTGACATGCCTCCTTTTATAGACTAAGGGGTCACTAAAGTGGCTAAAATGGTAATTACAAGAGGTAAATATTGATGTCAACAATGGTCAAACTACTGTCATAGGCTAAGTGTTGAATACCTAACAGTGACAGATTTGGACACGTGCATTAATTCCACAGTGAGGTTCCATGTTGGTGTCCTCTCCTGTCAAGAACAGCTTCTCCTTCTATGCTGATGACCTCGCTATCTTTTATTCTTCTTCCATGCCATTTTGACCTTGCCGGCATGTGTGACTCCCCGCTAATTTGCGTTGGCCTCCCAACAATCTTAAAGGGTCATCTATCATAGTGACGCTGACAAGCCCTACCTAACAGCCTCCTCACTCGACACCTCATCGAGAAGTGACAACCAGCTTGATGAGGTGGACCAGTGACTCAGTAGTGGGGCCTTGCCGGCACGTGTGACTCCCCGCTGATTAGTGTTGGTCTCCCTCCAATTTTAAAGGGTGATGTATCATAGTGACGGCAAGTATTTTCCTCAGTCATGAAACCACGGTATCAATCCAGGAAGAAGATCCACAAGACTATGTATACGACACCTTGTGGGGACCTCGACTTACGAGTCAAGATCGCTGAATGAACGTGCTCAGTTATCCGAGAGATCAATGCTCACTGAACACACAGAAATTGAATGACTAGAGTCTTACATCCATACATACCGTTTGATACAATAAATGACCTTTGCGGTCAAGTGTTATATATATTGGGCCGCGAAGGCGACCACACCAAACTGGACCAATAAATGACCTACAGGCATTCTGACATGGAAGCGTCCTAGCTCACAGGAACATCAGCAAGTTACTCTTCACCATATCCTGATCTCTCATACCTGGTAAATGAAATAACAAGTGGCAAGCCAATGATTACTTTGAATGTACTCCCAAATAGCCCATGATGCGGATAACCCAATTGGTATGATAACAAAGTGGTATGCATCATTTGCGGAAAACAAGCTTTGAATGTAAAAAAACATGATCATAGACGGATATGGATATGCATCATAAGCTAGATGGTATTTAGAAGAACATGTTATAGATATCAACATATCTGGTGGGGGCTGAACACTCCGGGTTCACCCGATATGCCAAGTCATCAGACTTGGTCATAGCAACTCTTTCACATAACTCCTTGAACACACACACACACACATACACGCACACTTGGTTTATCCGGAAATGACTGGACGTAGTTTAAGCAGGATTACCCAATTGTCCTTGACCGTGGACGCGTCTATTCGAATAGTTTTACACTCTACAGAGGTTGTACGATGTACCCATGAGATCCGGGAAACTTCCGTGTCATCCACGACTCACGGTATATAACATACCCAAGGTAAGTACCCGATCAATGCCTTTCCCCTAACGATACTAGACAAAGTGATCCACTCGATTGGTACCCAGCCCACATGTTGTATGTCTTACGAGAACCAACTCTAGACAGTATCATCCATGCGGGGACCAACAGTGTGCCCGGAACACGTAAAAATGGCATAGTCGCCCTACCTGGCACGACCCCGTCACAAGAGTGACCATACATCACTCCCGCCACTAGTAACGTGTCTCTTTGCTAGCACCGACCAGAGTAATCAACAAAGCCCCGTCCCATAAAGGGGTAACGTGGTCGCACATGTAAGGTTTGGATGGTCGACACATCATAAATCTATTACCATTTCCGAAACCACTCAAACCAAAATATACCTGGTGCACCACTTCTTCACAAGTGGATACCTAACTCATCGTCACCCTCGGGCATTAGTGGCACACGACGGGGTTTCCATAAACCTTGATATTTACCATCATCACGCTCATGCTTCTACTATGCTTATTTCTAGTTGTCCACATGGTATTAGCATGACCCTCATAGGTGGTAGGATCATGCTCAAATGCAAGTGCTTTGGAGGAGCCATCGGAGACATCATATTCATGATTTGACTATTATTCAGGATCATATGCAACGAGAATAATTGCTCTAATAGCATGCAATATAATATTTGCTCAAACATGGTCAAAGGGTTGCTTGCCTTATCTCACATAAGTCCTCGGGGTCTTCAAGTTCTTCCGTCCAACTCCGAGTACACCGTCTACTCCATCAACTAACATCAGAAACAACACAGTAAGCCATGCATTAACCAGAAACAAAATTGCTATATAAATAGAAGCTTTATTTTTCTAGGACCTCTATGGTCTTAAGAAAAATACCTGAAGCTTGCCAAAGGTTTTGGGCCATCAAGCATTTTTGAATGGGTGAAAGGAGGAATAGGTAATCCTTAAAGAAACCTACAGAAAATATTATGATAAAAATGAGTGGAGGCAATCATTTAAGAAAGCATAATTTTAGAAACATTTATGAAGTTGTTTCACTGGATTTGGAGTTGATATGAATATACTGGGGATTTTCCAACATTGAATAAATAGCAGAAGGGAGCTATTTATTAATTGCAGCAGCAATACAAAAATGTTGACCAAGGTTTCAAAAATAGGGTATGATATTAGAATGCTCTGGAATTTGGAATCACTCCATTTGGATTTGATTTGAACACTATAGGAATTTTTAAAGGTGAGGCTAGGAGTATTCAAATCTGTATTCGAATAATGATACAACCGAAAATTTGTTTGGAAAATTATGCAAAACACATCTTTGGATAACGCTTGATTTTAGAAACATGCAGGATTTTGAATCATCAATTTTGGAGTTCTAATGATTTTGTTATTCATTTTTGAAGCTTATGGAAAAAGGCAAAAGAAGGGGCTACCATGGGGGTTATATCGGGCTCTGTGCGCTAGACAAGCCACGGGCTGACCCAGCTGCTTGCTGGCGCCAGCGGAGGCCAGGCCGAAGGCATATTCGCTCTTGTGTGCTTTCGCTGCAGGGAGGCAGAGTCCCACTCGGGCGCCTCTACTTAAACGAGGGGGCGGTCTTGGCTCCCTGACGAACGGGACCCGGCCGTCAGGCCGTATCGTACATCCCGTTCGAGCCAGGTGAGAAAGGGAGTCGGGGCCGAGTGTGTGCTAGTGCCTCCCCGGTGGCAACGGCTGACCCTGGCAGTGCTTCGGCCACCGCAATACTCGGGGCTCGAGCCGCATCCGCCCTGGGCGCACCACTCCTGCCGGAGGGGGCCGACTGAGTGAGCCATCGACCGCAGCGGCTCCGGCGATGGTAGCTGCGGTGCCCAACCTCCTGGCCACCAGAGGGGAAGGGGGAGAGTGGGGAGGCTGCAAGGGCATCTGGGCACATCACCTCAGTCGAAGGAGGAGAGGGGGCACTCGAGAGGCTCGAATTTTTGGAGATGACCGGTGGAAGATATTCGGCCATTGGAGGAGGGAGGAGCTCGGGAGCTGCTCTGGGCCAGTCTCCGGAGCTCAAGGAAGAGAGGGGAGGAGGAGGAAGACATCAGGGGCTCGGGGGAGGCCCTAAATGGAGGGTGCACAGAGGAGGAGCCCGCATACGCTTAGAGTGCCCTCCGGATGCACTGGGCACGGTGGCCACGCGTGTGGCTGGCTCCTTTGGGTGCATCCTGGCATCGGGGAGGGCTTGGACCGGTCAAGTGGAGTGCCCTAGCGCGCTGGGACATGTTGCAACGGCTGGATACACCCTAGAGAAAGAAAACAAGGTGCAAAGCACCCATATTACAGGCCAGGGTGGTGGTAACTACGGCCACCTGTTCCTAGAGTGATAATTTGACCAGTCAAATATGTCCAACACGTAAGGCAAAATTGTAGGAAGGAGACTGAGGAGTTTGGAAGCATCTGGGGCTTGTTAGGTGGGGTGTTGACTCGGGTTTAGTTTGCATCAGCAAACTTAGGGCTAGGATAGAGGGTGTTTAATGTAATGATCTTCGAACGGGACTTTGTCTAGCATGCTTGGCATGCAAGGACTACAACACTGCAAGTTTGAGCTCAAGCACAGGAGGGTAGTTAGTACTTGCTGTACAAAGCTACTTTTCAGTCAGAAATCAACTTCTAGATGTGCTTCTCATTTTTCCTACATGAGTAGGCCATCTCTTAGTTTGAAATGATGCATTGACATATTAGAGATGGCCTGGAAGAATCTGGGGGCTTTGGTTTAAGCAGAAGTATAGGAAAAGGGGTAAAAATGGTGCTGCCATAGTGAAAATGAAGGGTAGCTACAAGGAGTCTCCCTCCAATAATTGACCAGTGGCCATGGCAATGCTACTGGAGAAAAAATGTAACAAGGGAAGGGTGTGGTAGAAATTTAAGCTCATGGGTAAATGTGGAAGGGGCCAAAGTAGCCACTTTGGTGAATGCACAAAAGGTGTTTGATGAGTGTCATGACAACCAGATGGACTTCAATTCATCTGAAATTTAACAGGATCAATTAATAGATGAAAATAAGCTTGGAAACCAAATTTGGGATTTGGTGGAGAAGGTTTCCAATATAGACTTGGAAAACCCATGAAATGGGCACAAATGGACTTCTGCTTACGAAACCATTCAAATAAATTCCCAGAAATGCAATGTACGGTGTGGGGGCAATATTTGAGCATTAAAGCAAGCCCAAAAAGTTTTGGCTCAATTGGAGAAACTTTATAATGTAAAGTTTCCCAAAGTCAGAAATCAACAAAGAGGGTTTTGAGGGGCTTGAGACAAGTTCTTCTATTCTCCTTGATGCACCACTTGGTGTGGATGCATTATTGGAGTATCAGAACATGTCTACCAAATTTGAGCACAATTGGAGACACTTGGCAATGTAGAGTTGTTCATATTTTGATTTGGACAGATTGGCTTTTAGAATAATTAGGGGAATAAAATCAACCTCGATTCAGAGGAAACTTGGCAACACCATCACATATATCATATATGACAAGCTAGAATTTTACAGGAATTTATTGAGAATATGTCTTATACAGGTACTCCAAAAACTTGAAATAGTCACGGTTGTTTTGAAGGGGTTTTCCCAATATTTTGAACATGACCATGTGTTGAAACTCATATATATGGAATATATATGTCCACTGAGTTTCCCTAAATTTTCTCAAATATTTTGAAAGGAATAAAAATAACTTTCCTTCATAAGAGACCATTTCTAGCCTCACATGAAGGCATTTAAATAAAATAGTAAAATAACTTCTAAAATAATAATATTGTGGTTTTGGGAAGCCATTTTCATAAAAAAAATTAAATAAAATAGTTGGTGCAAAATAAATTCCCTAATTTGAGGACTTGAGTACAAATCCCATCTAAGGGGGTTTGAGACCTTAATTCAAAGAAATGCTTTTTGGTGAAAATAATATTTGGTCAAAATAGTTTTTGGTCCTACACACATGGCGTGATCATTAGGCAAGGGTTTGGATCAAGAAGCTGAGTCTGGAGAGTAGCAGGAGCTTTGGATTCAAACGCAAGCAACAGGAAAGCAAGCAAACATCACATCAAGCATCATAAGCATTCAAAAATATTTAATTGGTCCTAATTTTTGAGATAAGTCAAATTAGTCAGGAGAGTTAAAAAACAGGGTGTTACAGACCTTACCCCCTTAAGAAAATCTCATCCCCGAGATTACTAGACTAGGGGTTGGAGAGATACAAAATATTGAGTCGGAGGTAGTCTTCTTGTCCCCATGTTGCTTCTGTGGGTCTTGAGGTGCTTGATGATATAGCTTCGAATTGCTCCACACGTCCCTGCCTAACCGTGAGCAGGTTCTGACAATAAGTTAGGCTTGACCTAGGGTCAAGGGCTTGGTGCACTATGCTCGTGCAAGGTCCTGGCTTGCAATTTCATTCCAAAGTCGGAATATGTCGCAAGATAGTGCGTCTGGGTGTTGGTCCTGGGGCTGCACGCCGGTTAGTGACATCTAGATGTCTCGTGTTAGAAAGTACGTTCAAGGTCTTCGCGTAGCTCCCTGCTGATGGGGAAGTCCTTGACTCCGTTGAGGCAGGCAGCTATGGTCACAGGTGGTCTTCATCCTCGAGGGTGTTGTAGTGGTCTTCGAAGGCTTCTCGTGAAAGGGTTTGGGTCGGGTCTCGCCCATGAGTCTAAGCTCGGAGACTCATTGTGCAGGACGGGTCATACCATCGGGGATGGTTTGCGAGGGGTTCTGGATGAGCTGGCTACCCAAGAGTATAGAGCAGTCATCCACTCCCAAGGTTGTGGCTCGGCGAGCGGGTGAATCCCCTTTAGCACGTTCTCACCATGAACCAACTAGGACTCTCATCCCTGGTTTTGACCAAGAAGAGGCTCTCTTATTTCTCTCGTTGTCCAAGGGCTTCATCAGATTGAATCGTCGGGGCTTCTTGGCATTGTTGATGTAGTCGGTGCAGGATCGGTGGTTGACTTCTTGTACTTCTTCTTCATTGCCATGGTTTCCCAACCATGGCGGTTCTTCATCTTGTCTTGGGTAGGATAGACTTCCGCTGCCTTGAGGTTGCTTCGAGAAACCCATCCTCTTGAGATAACACTGTACTCTCGAGAGGCATAGCGAGGCGTTCCCGGGTCTCGTCCAACAGGACTAAGGTGTTCATCCTCTTATTGGGCAAATAAGTATGTCATCTGTGAGGATAACAACATATTTTACCAAGCGTCACATAAGCATAGTGCTTAGGAGACATGTGAGGAGAGTGGGGACTTGCTATGGGCGGTTAGTAGCCGATAGGTTCGTGGTCCAACATGACCTGGTACCTCATGCCCATGTTTGGCATACACACGAGGGGGCGGTCGGGCGGAGTCCTGGCCATATCCCGACGACTTAGAGTCATTTCCTATGGTCATAATCCGATCACCTTATGGCTCGGTGAATCTTTGGGTTGCAAGTAACTTAGGACGTGAGTGAACATCTATCATCTTATCCTTAAGCACATTCCTTAGATGCCAATAGTATGACCTCTCACTCTGGACAAAATCATGCTATTTCATCAAAGATACCATCTCACATAAGTCAACTCCACACCGCTCATGCTGGTCAACTCCAGGGTTGAGGGAGGGACTAAACCCAAACACCAAAAAGTATTGTGTAGCTACATTGCACATGCATCCCTATGCAAGAACCTCGGGGAAGCATACAAGATGCTATGCTTGATCCGAGATGCTACAAATCCAAATGTCCAGCTAGATCATTCAAGGAATAGGGTACTGCATTTCTATATTAAGGAAACACATAGTATTCCAATCCAAGATCTTGTTTCCTATCTAAGAATCTGATCGAGTGCTCCATCAATCCGGTCAATCATCGATGGACCCATTACTCTTACGAATCCAATATTGATGGGGTTCGACGTGATCACTTGCAGTTCTCATGATTCACATATTACTGCAAGAATTACGTCACCGTATATCCACCAACGTTCATCATCAGGGCCAACTAATCTCCAAGGAGAGCTTATACAGGTTTGTAAGTTATTTCTACAACTCCAATTACTTCTACTCGCTATCCACCGAGAAACATGGTATCATGATCGAGATCATCGGGCTAAATCCAATTTACTCCGAACCATGTGGTCTCTGTCACCATCGAAACTCTATTGAGATTACCTATTTAAATCAAAAACTCAAGTCCAATAAGAACTCTTACTCGTTACTCCAAGTCATTATGGTGAAATCATCAAACCATGTCATCTACCTAATAAAGTCAATTATACCACCAAGAATTATTGCTCGTGATCATAATCGTCCTACTGAATCCAAACTTACTCTAGGAACATGTAGCTTGTGCTATTATATCAACATTGTTCCACCAAATTAACCTACCTTTATAAGGGTCTTATGATCCACCAAGATAGTCTAGCTATATCTTCAAGACAGCTATCATCATCACAACAACCTTAGTCTAATACTCTTATATCCGAGAACGGTCCTTCTTATGGCATCATGGCTACGGTGCTAGCTTAAGAATGAAGGATACTCATTCATTGAGATCACTCGTTCCATAAAGAACCCGATGTTAAGCGGGGGTTTATCCGGGCTTGACGGGGTTCTAGCAAATCCGTGTGTTAGACACATGACCAGAAATTTGAGCCAGAAAGTCTAGTGAAGGTAAGGCTGGTCTAGATAGGGTTTCCGATCTTTAGGGAAAGCATAACTCCTACGGGTTGCGTTTGGTTATGCATGGTATAGTCAGTGTCTTCAGCGTCAGTCGTCCGTCGAAGTGGATCCCTGGTGCATCTTGTATTGCTGGTCTTCGGTTGTTGATAGGGGTGAGAGAGATAGAGTAGTGGCGCAGAGGAGAGTGCCTAAAGGGTGCTACAGTGCAGGTGCAATCAAACAAGTGTTGAAAGGTCACCTCAAACATCAAGATTAGGCAGGTGATATAACCGCATGCTTGTTCCCTAGAGCAAAAGTGTGACTTATATCAAAGCACGAACAAACAAAAACAAGCAACACACAACATGGTTCCATCCGAACCATTTCACAGACTCGAATTCGCATAAGGGATTTACGACTCATCAAACCCTAGGGTTCTCGGACTCGACATTCATGCTTGCTTCGTGCCCCGAAGAGGGGTCCGCTAAGTCTTCTATACCTTCTCATGGTTTTGTCACGTCTCTTGTTGTTGCCCGCCAAAGCGACTCGAGTTGAGTTGAAAGAATCCTTAATGACTTCCTCTTTGGAGAGTTACTGATGAAGGTGGTTCCTCATGGCTGACGTTGGGAGGATCTTCTGTTGTCTTCACAAGCTTGTCATTGCCTTCTTGTCTTCCGGGGTGTCGAGAGTTCCAAGTGGACAACCTTTACGCAATGATAACAGCAAGGCATGATAGAGTTCCGACCCATCAGTCTCGTTGATCACGATATTGACACCTAGGGTGGGGGATGAAGAGAACTGTTTTCCTGCTCACTAAGGTAAGGCAGACCAAATGGCGAGGTTCTCATCCACCGCTGCTGGTCGACACAACCTTAATGTTGACAGGGTCGCTCTATTAGCGATGCAGATCATGGTCTTGCACATATTATATCCTGATCACCGTACGTGAAAGTGGCATCACTCTGGAACAGTGTCGAGGGTGTCGCCATTTTCTGGGTGTCGATGTCCTTGTTCCTCATGGAGGTACTTTTATTGGTGTCGTATGTCGTAGCATCGTCATCCTACTATACATGGGTGGTCTCTTGGAAGGTTGCTTCCTCCCGAGTTACCCATGGGGATTTTTAGTAATCCTGTGGTCAGAGGGCATAGGGTGCTAGCGGCCATTTGCAAGTTTCGTAAAAGTAGATGAGGAGTGTCAGAGAATAAGGGTGGAAGGCTAAGGTATAACCTTCACTTTCTTTGAAGTTTTAGGAGAGGTGAGAAATATACAAGTTTCACAAGTACTTTTGAAGGGTCTGGAAAGAAGTTTTATCCTAACTAACGTCCTTGCTAACTAAGGGCTTCCTACAGTCAGGATGGCTCTGGTACCAGCTCTCTGGGGACCCCGACTTACGAGTCGAGATCACCGAATGAACGTGCTTAGTGATCCGAGAGATCAATACTCACGAAACACACAGAAACTGAATGACAAGAGTCTTACATCCATACATACCATTTGAATAAATGATTGACCTTGACGGTCAAGTCTTACGTAGATTGGGCCGTGAAGGCCACCACACACAACTGGACCAATAGCGGAAATATTGGTCGAAAGAGTGAACCCATGCCATCAGCTTTAACATACAGGCATTCTGACTGGGAAGCGTCCTGGCTCGCAGGAATGTCACCAAGTTACTCTTCACCATATCCAGATCTCCCATGCCTAGTCAATGTAATAACCAGTGGCAAACCAATGAGTACTTTGAATGTAATCGCAAACAGCCCATGATGCGGATAATGTAGTTGGTATGATAATAAAGTGGTATGCAACATTTGCGGAAAACAAGCTTTGAATGTAAACAAACATGATTATAGACAGATATGGATATGCATCATAAGCTAGATGGTATTTAGAAGAACAGGTTACAAATATCAACATATCTGCTAGGGGTGAACACTTCGGGTTCACCCGATATGCCAAGTCACCAAACTTTATCATATCAACTCTTTCACATAACTCCTTGAACACACACACACTTGGTCTATGCGGAAACGTTTGGATGTAGTTTAAGTAGGATTACCCAACTTTCCTTGACCGTGGACCCGGCTATTCGAATAGTTTTACAATCTGCACAGGTTGTACGATGTACCCACGAGATCCGAGAAACTTCCGTGTCATCCATGACTCGCTGTATATAACATACCCGAGGTAAGTACCTGATCATTGCCTTTCCCCTAATGATACTAGACAAAGAGATCCACTCGATTGGTACCCAACCCACATGATATATGTCTTATGAGCACCATCTTTGGACAGTATCATCAATGCGGGGACCAACGGTGTGCCGGGAACACGTAAAAATGGCATAGTCGCCCTACCTGGCACGACCGCGTCATGACAGTAACCACACATCACTCCCGCCACTAGTAAGGTGGCTCTTTGCTAGAACCAACCAGAGTAATCAATAAAGCCCCGTCCCATAAAGGGGTAACGTCGTCGCACATGTAAGGTTGGGACGGTTGACACTTCATAAATCTATTCACATTCCCGAAACCACTCACACCAAAATATACCTGGAGCATCACTTCTTCACAAGTGGCCACCTAACTCATCATCACCCTCGGGCATTAGTGGCAACCGACGAGGTTTTCATAAACATTGATATTTACCATCATCATGCGCATGCTTCTACTATGATTAGTTCTACTTGTCAACATTATATGAGCGTGACCCTCATATGTGGTAGGATCATGCTCAACTGCAAGTCTCCGAAGGAGCCATCGGAAACATCATATTGATGATTTACTGGTTATTCATAATCATATGCAACGAGAATAATTTCTCCAATAGCATGCAATATAATATTTTCTCAAACATGGTCAAAGGGATGCTTGCCTTTGCTCACATAAGTCCTCCGGGTCTTCGAACTCTTCCAGTCCAACTCCGAGTACTCCATCTACTCCGTCAAATAAAGTCAGAAACAACAAAGTAAGCCATACAGCAAGCAGAAACCAAAGTGCTATATAAATAGAAGCTTTATTTTTCTTGGACCTCTATGGTCTTAGGAAAAATACGTGAAGCTTTCCATAGGAGGTGTGGGCCATCAAGGAGTTTTTAATGGGTGAAAGGAGGAATAGGTGATCCTTAAATAAGCCTACAGAAAATATTATGATAAAAATGAGTGGAGGCACTCATTTAACAGAGCATAATTTTAGAAACATTTAGGAAGTTGTTTCACTAGATTTGGAGTTGATATGAATATATTGGGGATTTTCTAACATTGGATCAATTGCAAAATGGAGTTATTTATTTATTGCAACATAAATATGCCATGCAAAAATGTTGACCAAGGTTTCAAAAATAGGGTATGATATTAGAAGACTCTGGAATTTGGAATCACTCCATTTGGAGTTGATTTGAACCCTATAGGAATTTTGAAAGTTGAGGCTAGGAGTATTAAAATCTGTATTTGAATAATGATACAACAGAAAAGTTGTTTGGGAAAATGTGCAAAGCACATCTTTGGATAGCCCTTGATATCAGGAACACTGCAAAATTTTGAATCATCAATTTTGGAGCTCAAATGATTTTGCTATTGATTTTTGAAGCTTCTCGAAGAAAGAAAAGGCAAAAGAAGGGGGTACCAGGGGGGTTATATCGTGCTCTGCGCGCTAGACAGGCCGCGGGCTGGCCCAGCTGCTTGCTGGCGCGAGCGAAGGCCACGAGGAAGGCGTATTCGCTCCGGTGCGCCTTCACTGAGGGAGGCGAAGTCCCACTTGGGCGTCTCCACTGAAACCGAGGGGGGTGGTCTTGGCTCCCCGACTAGCGCGACCCGGCCGTCATGCTGCCTCTTACCTCTCGCTCGAGCCAGACGAGACAGGGAGTTTGGGCCGAGCGTGCGCCAGTTCCTCCCCGGTGGCAACGGCTGCCCCTAGTAGTGCTCCGGCCACCGGAGGACTCGGGGCTCGAGCCGCACCCGCCCTGGGCACACCACTCCTGCCGGAGGGGGTCGGCTCAGTGAGCCATCAGCCATAGCGGCTCCAGCAATGGCTGCCGCAGCGCCCAACCTCCTGGCCACCCGAGGGGAAGAGGGAGAGTGGGGAGGCCGCATGGGCATGTGGGCATATCACCGCGGTCGAAGGAGGAGAAGGGTCACCCGAGAGGCTCATATTTTTGGATATGGCCGGTGGAAGACATTTCACCATTGAAGGAGGGAGGTGCTCGGGAGATGCTCTGGGCCGGTCTGGGGAGCTCAAGGAAGAGATGGAAGGAGGAGGAAGACACCAGGGTCTCGGGGGAGGCCCTAAATGTAGGTTGCGGAGAGGAGGAGCCCACATATGCTTCGAGTGCGCTCTGGAAGCTCTGGGCATGGTGGCCACATGCGTGCCTTGGTCCTTTGGTTGTATCATGGCGTTGGTGAGGGCTTGGACCAGTTAAGGGGAGTGCCCTGGCGCACTAGGACACGTTGCAACGGCTGGATACGCCCTAGAGAAAGAAAACAAGGTGTAGAGCGCCCATATTGTAGGCCGGGGTGGTGGTCAGCACGGTCACCTGTGCCTAGAGTGATAATTTGACCAGACAAATATGTCCAACACGTAAGGCAAACATGCAGGAAGGAGACTGAGGAGTTCAGAAGCATCTAGGGCTGGTTAGGTGGGGTGTTGACTGGGTTTAGTTTGCAGCAGCAAATTTAGGGCTAGGATTGAGGGTGCTTAATGGAGTGATCTTAGGATGGGACTTTTTCTAGCATGCTTGGCTATGCAAGGACTACAACACTGCCAAGTTTGAGCTCAAGGAGAGGAGGGTAGCTAGTACTTGTTGTACAAAGCGACTTTTCAGCCAGAAATCAACTTGTAGATGTGCTTCTCATTTTTCCTACATGTGCAGGACACATCTTAGTTTGAAATGATGCATTGACATATTCGAGATGCCCTTGAAGAATGTGGGGGCTTTGGTTTACGCAGAAGTATAGGAATAGTGGTCAAAATGGTGCTGCCATGGTGAAAATGAATGGTAGCTACAATGATTCTCCCTCCAATAAGTGACAGTGTCCATGTCAAATCTACTGGAGTAAAAAGGTAACTGGGGAAAGCCGTGGTAGAAATTTAAGCTCAAGGGTAAATGTGGAAGGGGCCAAAGTAGCCACTTTGGTGAGTGCACACAAGGTGTTTGATGAGTGTCAACGCAACCAGATGAACGTCAATTGATCTGAAACTTAAGAGGATCAATTGATATATGAAAACAAGCTTGGAAACCAAATTTGGGATTTGGTGGAGAAGTTTTCCAATGTAGACTTGGAAAACCCATGAAATTGGCAGAAATGGTGTTATGCTTACAAAATCATTCAAATCAATCCCCACGAATGCAATATTTGGTGTGGAGGCAATATTAGAGCATTAAAGCATGCCCAAATGTTTTTGGGTCAATTGGAGAAACTTTATAATGTAAAGTTTGCCAAAGTTAGAAATCAACAAAGAGGGTTTTGAGGGGCTTGAGACAAGTTCTACTATTATCCTTGATGCACCACTTGGTGTGGATGCATTATTTGAGTATCAGAACATGTCTACCAAATTTGAGCAGAATTGGAGACACTTGGCAATGTAGAGTTGCTCAAATTTGGATCTAGACAGATAGGATTTTAGAATAATTAGGTGAATCAAATCAACCTGGAATGAGATGAAACTTGCCATGTCCATCACATATATCATATGTGACAAGCTAGAATTTTACAGGAATTATTGAAATATTTCTTATAGAAATATTCCAAAAGCTTGAAATAGGCAGGAGGGGTTTTGAAGGGGTTTGCCTAATATTTTGAACATGACCATGTGTTGAAACTCATATATATGGAATATATATGTCCACTGAGTTTCCCTACATTTTCTCAAATATTTGGAAAGCAATAAAAAAAATTCCCTTCATAAGAGACCATTTCTGGCCTCACAGGAAGGCATTTAAATAAAATAGTAAAATAACTTCTAAAATAATAATATTGTGGTTTTGGGAAGCCATTTTGATAATGGGTTTTAAATAAAATAATTGTTGCAAAATAAATTCCCTAATTTGAGGTCTTGTAGTATAAATCCCATCTGAGGGTTTTTGAAAGCTTAATCCAAAGAAATGATTTTTGGTGAAAATAATATTTGGTAAAAATAGATATTGGTCCTACACACGTGGCGTGATCATTTGGCAAGGGTTTGGGTCAAGGAGATGAGTCTCGTGAGTAGCAGGAGCTTTGAATTCAAACACAAGCAACAGGAAAGCAAGCAAACATCACATCAAGCATCATAAGAATCAAATCAGTGAGGAGAGTTAGGAAACAGGGTGTTACACACCTACACCTAAATAGGAAATCCTCGCAACCCAACGGGTGGATGGGTTGCCAATCCCTCGTGGGTAAAGTAAGGACATATTGATAGCTGTAAATAAGAGTGATAGAAAATATAACACAACAAGTTATTTTTGGGGTTTTTATAATATAGATCTAAAATTAAAATAGCAAATAAAATAGAAACGCGAATAGCAAATTAGTGATTGCAAATAGAGCATGTGAAATAGACCCGGGGGCTGTAGGTTTTACTAGTGGCTTCTCTCAAGAAAATAGCAAACGGTGGTTAGACAAATTAATGTTGGGTAATTGATAAAAGAGCAAATAATTATGGTGATATTCAAGACAATCATCATGTCCAAGACAAGTAGACCGACTTCTGCCTACATCTACTTCTATTACTCCACACATCAACCACTATCCAGCATGCATCTAGTGTATTTATTTCATGGAGAAACAGAGTAATGCCTTAAAAATGATGACATGATGACAAAAAGATCTATTCATGTAGGAATAGAACCCATCATTTTATCCTTGATAGCAGCGATACATGTGTATCATGTCTCTTTCTATCACTGAGATTGAGCACCGCAAGATCGAAGCCATCACAAAGCACCTCTTCCCATTGCAAGATAAAAGATCAAGTTGGCCACACAAAACGAAATATTGGAGAAGAAATACGATGCTACAATAATAAAGCATGAATATGATTTCATAGATCTGATCATAAACTCACAATTCATAGGATCCCAAAAACACACCGCAAAACAATGAGTTACATCATATGAGTCTCCAGGAGACTGTTGTATTGTGAAACAAAACGAGATAGAAAGCCATCTAGCTACTACCTACGGACCCATAGGTGTTATATGATCTACTCATCCATGATCGAAGGAGCGCCAATGAGTATGATGAACCCTCCGTGATCATGTTCCTCTCCGAAACGGGCTCTAGATTGGATTTCGTGGCTTCTAGAACTTGCGTCACCTGAAAGGATTTTCGTTGACTCCCTAGGGTTTTCTGAATATTGGGGTATTTATAGAGCTTAGAGGTGGTGGAGGAGGCGCCCGAGGGACCTACTAGACACCAGGCCGCGCCCAAGTGTCTAGTGGGCTTCCTGGTACTCATGTGGTCCTCATCCTTGGCTCCCAAGTTTCCTTTTGGTCGAAAAAATCTCCGTAATGTTTCTTAGCATTTGGACTTCATCTGATATTGGTTTTCTGCGATGGAAACATAGCAAAAAACAGCAACTGGCACTAGGCAATATGTCAATAGATTAGTCCCAAAAAATTGTAAAGTTGCTATCAAATGATCATAAAACATCCATGAATGATAATATAATAGCATCGAATAATAAAAAATTATAGATACGTTGGATATGTATTAGCAACCCCAAGCTTTATTCCTCCTTGTCCTCAAGTAGGTAAATGATAAAAACAGAATTTTGATGTGAAACGCTGCCTAACATGTTCATCACATTCTTTTATGTTTAGCATGGACATATGGACTTGTACATGATGCAAAGCAATAGTCTATAATTTGAAATGAAAATTTCAATACTCAAGCATATCAACAAGCAACCAAGTCTTTTAAAATATCAATGCTAAAGAACGTTATCCCTAGCCCATCATGCTCCATCATTGATCCATTCATGTAACACACCCAAATATTAACTATATCCAATGCTCAAGTATGATAATGGTGTTCCTTCGTTGGTGCTTTGTAAGAGAAGATGGAGACTCAATTCAAAATAAAAATTGCATAAAGTAAATAGTTAGGCCATTCGCAGAGGGAAGAAGGGATTTGTAGAGGTGCGAGGGCTCATAGTGAAAAATTTAGAGATAAAATATTTTGGGTTGTATGCCTTTCCTGTCAATGAAAATAACTAAGAGTTTCAAATAGGATCCATGCTAAACAAATTATAGGCTGTTTCCAAACTGAAAATAAAGTTTATTCCTCTTTCCACCATTCTTTCACATTTCACGGCTAGCCGTATACACGGGTACAGTCCATACCAACACTTTCCAAGGAATTTATTATTTGACAACATAAAGTATGTTTTTGCATTTTGGGACTAGGCATCCTTATTACCGCCGTACTCTCGTGCAATGACAAGTGAATAAACACTAATCGTAATAATAACCTATTTAACATGGAAGATATCGGCCACCCCTTACCTCTTCATGAGCGATACGGGCACACAAAATATAAATTTATTTTGAACATTAGAGTTGGCACTTGAAAATTTACTTGGAACGACGTTGAAATACCGCATGTAGGTAGGTATGGTGGACTCATTCGGCTCATCTTTGGGTTTAGGATTTGGATGAACAAGTAGTATTCCCCCTTAGTACATGTGAAGGCTAGCAAATAGATTGAGCAGCGCCCAACCAAGAAACAAAAATCATCATAAGTGAACATCAAACATAACTAACACCGAATGATGTAGCACAAGTAGGATATAATTTCATAGCATATTATTGACTTCATGTGCATGCATAGGGAAGCACAAACCTCAACACCAATATTATCACTAAAGCATAATTACTCATCAACCTAACTCACATATCACAATCTTCATATCACAAAACTATTTCAAAGAATCAAGCTTAACATCCAATGATCTTCATGAAAGTTTTTACTATATCCTTCATGGATATTTATCACTTTCGGACTAATTTCATTTAAAGAAATTTTCCATTGCAAATAAAAAGCTCTCAAATGGATATAAGTGAAGAGAGAGAGCAAAAGTTTCTTTAAAATTTTCAACTCTCAAAATAATATAAGTGAAGCAAGAGAGGGTTTCTTCAAAATTTATACTACTCTCAAAGTAATCTAAGTGAAGCATGAGAGCAAATTTCTTCAAAATAACAGCACCACCTTGCTCAAAGAGATATAAGTGAAGTACTTGAGCAATTCCATGGCTCAAAAAATTTAAGTGATGCATAACGAGAGATTCTAACAAATCATAGCATAATTCGGTTCTCTCAAATGGGTGTCTCAAACAAGGTTTATTATAACAAACTAGCGAGCAAAGAAAGCACATACACAAATGACTCCTTACAGGCGTGTTAGTTCTCTCTCCAAGCTTAAAGGGTGATGTATTCTTCGGATTTCGGGCTACGCAAAACCCTAAAAATTTGAAATCATGGGCGTGTATGAAGATCTCTTATGTCGCCTTACCTAACTCGCTACTCGTCGGGGCTAGCAAAGAACTATCTCGATGGTGAGAAAGACACAAAACACGGTAGTTTACCCAGGTTCGAGCCGCTGGGAACCGTGATACCCTACTCTTGCTTTGGTGGATTGCCTCTCGTGGAGGTTGGTGGATGAACTAGTATAGTGTTCGAGGGCCTCCGGAGGCTGGATGGCCTTTGTGTGGTGCCAATGGGCGAATGAATGGATCTGGTCCCCCTCTATGAAGTAACCTACCCTCTATATATAGTAGCGGCCCGGTCCTCTTCCCATATCGTGTCGGCGGGAAGGGATCCCACAATGGCCAATTTCGAAGGGGAGCAGGGGAACATGATCTCCTGTCCAACGGTGGTCTTCGCCTGCAAAATGGCTGCCATCGCTACAGGGACGGGTCCAGGGATGACGTCTACCGTGCTGGCGGGTGGCGATGGCTTTGTTGCACGAGAAGGGAAACCTTGGGAAGATGCATTTGGAACCCCGGTATGTCCTTTCCCCCTTTGCACTAAAGGGGAAATGGCTACGCCCTGCTGTCTGCTGCTTGCCTGTCCTTCCTACACGTCATCCTTGACTCCCGAGGCTGGGCCTTGCCTCGAAATATCCGCTGCTCTGGAGGGGTCCTTCTGAGGCCCCTTACGGGTCTTGACATTGTTCCTCCTTGCGGGGCTTGGCCCCTCGCGAGGGCCTTGCCTTCAGCGGTACCGTGCCCAATCGTACTTGCTTGATGAAGTGGGCCTGCCCTGGGCCATAGGCAGACAGGTCTGGGTACCCCCATTCCCAGAACACCAACTGTCGTGGGTATAAGTCTGACAGTAGATGTGTAGGGTAAGAAAGGATGGGCAAAGCCTTAGCTACGGCGAGGTTGTATGAGTTCAGGCCCCTATACGGTGGAGGTAATAGCCCTACGTCTCAGTGCTCTGGGAGCTTGTTGTCGAGTGGAATATGGATTACAGTGAATTGCTAACCCCTGCACTAGTGGGGGAGGGCGGCTTATATAGAGTGCGCTGCCCTCCACAATGGTTCGGTGCACAGGGGTGGAGTAGTGGCGAATAAATGCCTACGTTACAGGTAACGTATGTCTTAAATGCTAATAAAGGTACATGGAAACGTACGACCGTTTCCCTCCAGGGGGTTACGATGCACAGAGTGGAATCGAGTCGGTTAGTTTGATACACTCCGAATGCTCATCTCCGACTGGATGATGGAGGATTCGTTACCGACTGGATGATGGGAAGTCCTTAATTCAGTCGGAACTGACTAAGGGTCTTATCTCTTATGAAGGGTAGTCCTTGGGTAGGACTTATAGGGCAGGCCTATGACCCTACCCTAGGACTATAACCCCATTATTAGTCCCCGAATGGATTGGGGTTGGAACGACGAAGCGATGCTTGAAGTATGGATCCGACTGGTACGGATGCGACTTTGGCGTTACTTGCCTCGATCCATTTTATCTTCTTTGACCAACGATCCGAGTGGAAGTATTTGTGAAACGAACTGTCGGGAACTGAGTGCTTCCGTGGTATCTTCTGACGTGACCAGTCAACTGACAGCGGCGGATTTTTCGGGATCCTCAAATTTCCGTTGCCGCGCGCTCAGCAGGGATGACGACATCGCGCTCGAGTAGTACCTGACGCCTCGATTCCCATGCCTTCAACTTCTCCACTGATATCGCCGCGATCGGTCGGGGGATAAGATTTCGGGGCCACCTCATTGACCCAGTCAGAACCTTATTTAAACCTCAGCGGCGAGGGTTTTTTCGTTACACTCGCCGGATAACTTGCCTTTGCCCCGCTCCTCTCGCCATCCTCTGTGCACCCCAAGCCCCTTCCCTCTCCTTCTCCCTCGCGAATCCGCAACCTCTGCCATGACAAAGGGGCAGACTAGCAAGCTAGAGGCGCCGAAGAAGAAGTGGAAGGCGGTGGCTCCTGCTCAGCGGAGGCAGCGAATGCTACCGGCGGGGTGGATCCAGGGGGATTTCCTCCCCTCCACGGTGACGGAGGAGAACTTGCTGGAGTTGGTGGAGCACGGGATGATTGCGCACAAGTCGTGGAGGTTGCCAGCGGAGGACGAGACCGAGCCGGCGCCCCGGGAGGGGGAGCGCGTCCTGCTGCTCAGCCACGTGCACCGAGGTTTCTCTCTGCCCCCACATCCCTTCTTCAAAGGCATAATGAACCACTTCGGGGCACAGCTCCACCATTTTCCCCCAAATGCCATAGCTCATCTCTCTGCCTTCGTAGTCTTGTGCGAGTGCTTCATCGGCTATCCTCCCCATTGGGGGCTTTTCAAACACATCTTCTCTGCTAGATCCCAAACCATCAAACGACTTAACCCGTCGGATGATAAAACTCACCTTCTCCAGCTCTGCGGAGGCTTAGGCTTCCAAAAGAAGAGTAAAAGTAGTTATCCCGCTCTTCAGCTGAGTGAATCTGTTAGGAACTGGCAGTCACCATGGTTCTACTGCCAGGATGTTGCTTGCCCGAATGCCACGACAGGATTGCCTCCTTTTAGCTTAGATCGACCGGCTCCGCCTAAGAAACTCGTGCTCCCGAAGGCGGAGAAGATCCATATCCAGCCTCTGGTTGACGCACTCGTAGATGTCATCCGAAGGGGAGTCACCGGCATAGATTTGCTGGAGGTTTTCCTAGGCCGGCGCATCCAGCCTCTGCAGGTCGACACCACGCCATGTGGCACTACACGGGGCCTGAGGACTCCACTCGGACCAACGTCGAGTGCGTGACCGGGGAGACGGTGGCGTCATGGGTGCTCAACATCACAGGCGCCTGGGAAAACCCCAGAGGGGCCCGGCGAGTGAAGGCCTTCCGCGCGGACAACCCTCCTCCGAACGAGGTGAGTACAACTTGTCGAGTGCACACAACTGTCTTAGCTTTATCGCTTTCTTGAATCAGTGTCTGACGTCTGATGTCGTCGACTGTATCTTGTGCAGACGTGGACCAACTGGTTCTTTCCTGTCTCGAACGGGAATCCGGCTGAGGAGGAGGAAGGCAGCCAGGAGGGCAGCGTGGAAAGTGTCGAGTACGTCTCCGACAGTGGGGAGACGGAGGAGGAATCCGAAGAAGAGGAGGAGGAAGATGAAGAGCAGGACTCGCCACACCCGCCGCCAGAGCTTCGAACCAAACGCCGACATGAACCCGCGGCTCCTTCGGCCCCTCCAGCATCCTCGAGTGCCCCGCCAGCCGCTCCTGTGGTTCCGAGCGCCCCGCCAACCGTTCCCGTGGTTCCGAGTGCTCGGAGCACCAAGAGGACCAGGGACGCTGCTGCTGAGCCTGCGGGTCAGCCCTCTAAGGTGGCCAAACCGAGTGGATCTAAGCCTCGGAAGGCTTTGCCGCAGATGAGGGTCGCAGTTCCCGTCACCTCAACATAAGTGCATTGTTCGTCTAACTTCTTCCGGTATTCGATTGAACTCCTGCTTATCGGTCGAATGAATTTCACTCGACAGAGTTGCCACCTCCGCCACCTCTCCGACACACCAGCGGGATGATCCCATGGACATGGACAACGTTGTCACATCCCAGCCAGGTGCGTCGTAGCGATTCCGAGAGTTTACATTATTGCATCACGAATTCTGTCTTTGGTCTTGCCTTTTTTCCTGTAACCTCACGCTGTTCGGTCGGGTTTCCCTCAGGGGTGATTTACGTGGAGGAGGGCGACCAGGGGAGATCTGAGCAAGCTGCGGTGCCTGTCCTTGAGGCTGTTCTGCCGGTTACTGCTCTCGCCATGGATGCGCCGCCGACTGAGGCGATGCCGTCGACTGAAACGGCGTTGGTTGCTGCTGAACCGACTGGAGCAGGCCTTGGGATGCCCAAGGAGCCTCCTACGATACCAGGCCCGTCGACTGTCGAGTACAATGTCCAGCGCCTCCCGGAAGATCAGGTGGGAGCTGCCAAGGGAGCCATGGTGCAGGCGGAGCTGAAGGCGGGAGAGGCCAAGAAAGTGTACGACTCCATCGCATCCGTGTACAAGCGAAGCTTGGAACTGCGGGACGATATCCGAGTAAGTGGGCTTGTAAGTATTTACTTTCCTCCTGTAACCCACTGGGTGTTCGATCAATGCACTCGGATATTGTATGATTGTTTTGCAATGGGTTCACTCTTAGTGAACCCAGTGGGTGTAGTCCCCGAGACTTCTGTCGAGTGCTTGCACCGGCACTTGTCTTTATGCACATGTTCTTTAACTTGATCAGATCAAAAATTAATCTGTTCGAATGCTAGCAGTGGGGGCACTCCGAGTGCACCTACTGGATGAGTCCCCGAGAGTAATTTCACTCAGGTCAGGTAGTAGTAACCTCATAGGCTTGTTTGTTGTCATGTATCTCAAATAGGGCGGACCTGTTTGAGCTTCATGCCAGTGGGGTCACTCTTAGTGAACCCACTAGGTGTAGTCCCCGAGACCGCTGTCGACTGCTTGCGTCAGCAGGGGTCTGAAGAACTTAGAATGTATATTGTTGTTCTTGTTGAATTTGTCTGATCTTCTCTTGGCGCTGAGTTGCAGAAAAGTTGCGAGATGGGAGCAGCGTACGAGACTCTGAGGGCTGAAAAGGTTCAGTTCGCTGGGGAACTGGATGCAGCGATGGTTGCAATGGCTGGTATGAAGGATGTCCTGGCGGAACGAGAAAAGTCCTTGGAGCAGGCCCGTGAGGCAAACAAGGCATTGACTGCTGAAGTGGAGAAAATGGGGAAACAAAGGACCGAGCTGATGGGACAAATGAAAGTGTTGAACAGGCGGTGTATAGCATAGGAAAAATACGTCAGTGACTGGGCCCGGAAGATGATAGCGCTTCTGGGTGGTAAGTTCTGTTTTTTCGAGTGCTTGTGGACTGTGCATTTCATTCGGTGCTTATTGTTTGCTCGTCCTGTCTTTGCAGATTTTTGCGTGGACGCTGAGGTTGAAGCAGCTGACGTTGAGCGATCGATTCTTGAGAACATTCCACTCGGCGAGGACGCCAATCGAGATCTGCTCCGAGCGCACATTCACCTGGGCAAAGTTGGACCTTTCATCGGTCGACTGAGAGAAGTCGTCGGCCGAATCGACAAGGAGCTTTGGCCTGAAGACGAGTCTCGGCACGAGATGGAAGGCTTGATGACTCGGCTGGAGGAGCTCCCGAACCGAGTGCAGGCGTGGAAGAAGTCTGCGGCTCGCTGTGGTGCGGACGTCGCTCTGTCTTTGGTCCGAGTGCACTGCAAGGAGGCCCGTGAAGAGAAGCTGAAGGCGTTGCAGGTCGCCAACACGAAAAAGCTTCGATTCTAAGACTTCATGGAGACCTTCCTTGAGAGCGCCACCCGCATCGCCGATGGGATCGACCTCGACACATTCGTAGAGCCTGCGAGTCCCAGCGCTAGTCCTGACGACGCTTGAGAAAACTTTTATCTCGGTATGCCGAGTGTTGGTTGTAAGAAACTTTGGCCACTGCTGTTGGCCGTCACATTCTTGGTTCGGTGTGTATAAGCTTGATCTACACGGAGCCAACTATCTTTAGGTGAACTTTGAATTTGAATCGAATCTTTTGCTCTTATTTTGCCAAAGAGTTGTTGATACGATTTTGGCTCGTGTGTTTTGTTTGGTGAAGCCAATGGCAAACATGCGGAGCATGTAATTATTAGTTGTCTTGACCTCTGCATAAGCCTCACTGAGGGTCTGCTGAGTCTCCGAGTGGGTCTGTAGGATACACTCGAAGGCAATAGAGTACTTAGGCGATTCGTGATCGCGGCTAAGTCTTCGAGTGCGACTGTCGGGTCGCACTCGGAGCGAGTTGTTACTCATGTAATTATCAGTAGTCTTGACATCTACAAGAGCCTCAATGAGGTTCTGCTACTCATGTAATTATCAGTGGTCTTGACATCTACAAGAGCCTCACTGAGGGTCTGTTGAGTCCCCGAGTGTATCTGTAGGATACAGTCGAAGGCATTTGAGTACTTAGGCGATTCGTGATCGCGGCTAAGTCTTCGAGTGCGACTGCAAGGTCGTACTCGGAGCGAGTTGTTACTCATGTAATTGTCAGTGGTCTTGACATCTACATGAGCCTCAATGAGGTTCTGCTACTCATGTAATTGTCAATGGTCTTGACATCTACATGAGCCTCACTTAGGGTCTGTTGAGTCCCCGAGTGTATCTGTAGGATACAGTCGAAGGAAGCTTTCTATTTAAGCGATTCTTGATCGCAGTTAAGTCCTCAAGTGCGACGGTTAGTGCACGCTCGGAGAAAATTTGTACTTAGGAGATTCTTGATCGCAGCTAAGTCCCCGAGCGCGACGTGAAGTGCACACTCGGAGAAAGTTAATACTTAGGCGATTCTTGATTGCATCTAAGTCCCCGAGTGCGACGTGAAGTGCACACTCGGAGAAAGTTAATACTTAGGCGATTCTTGATCGCAGCTAAGTCCCCGAGTGCGACGTGAAGTGCACACTCGGAGAAAGTTAATACTTAGGCGATTCTTGATCGCAGCTAAGTCCCCGAGTGCGACGTGAAGTGCACACTCGGAGAAAGTTAATACTTAGGCGATTCTTGATCGCAGCTAAGTCCCCTAGTGCGACGTGAAGTGCACACTCGGAGAAAGTTAATACTTAGGCGATTCTTGATCGCAGCTAAGTCCCCGAGTGCGACGTGAAGTGCACACTCGGAGAAAGCTAATACTTAGGCGATTCTTGATCGCAGCTAAGTCCCCGAGTGCGACGTGAAGGGCACACTTGGAGAAAGTTAATACTTAGGCGATTCTTGATCGCAGCTAAGTCCCCGAGTGCGACGTGAAGTGCACACTCGGAGAAAGTTAGTACTTAGGCGATTCTTGATCGCAGCTATGTCCCCGAGTGCGACTTGAAGTGCACACTCGGAGAAAGTTAGTACTTAGGCGATTCTTGATCGCAGCTAAGTTTTTTTTAGACCGGAGTCTGTGACCGCGGAAGAATTTTGAATCTGCAAAAACTCAATCTGCTTTGTATTATATCACCAATACTTGTTCTTTACATTGCTTCAGTCGACGGTCACGTGTACAAGCGCTTCAGGAGACCTCCATTCCATGCTCGCGGCTCGTCTATTTCCCGGTCGATGTTGTAGAGTCTGTATGCTCCATTGTTCAGCACCTTGGAGATGATGAAGGGTCCTTCCTAGGCGGGAGCCAACTTGTGAGGTCTTTGCTGATCCACTCGGAGCACCAGGTCGCCTGCTTGGAATGTACGATTCCTGATGTGTCGCGCGTGAAAGCGCCGCAGATCTTGCTGATAAATGGTTGAGCGAGTCAGTGCCATCTCGCGCTCCTCCTCTAGAAGGTCCACTCCGTCTTGCCTTGCTTGTTCTGCTTCAGCTTCGGAGAAGAGTTCGACTCGTGGGGCATTGTGAAGCAAGTCACTCAGACGGACCGCTTCTGCCCATAAACGAGGAAGAACGGGGATCGCCCTGTAGATCTATTCGGGGTTGTGCGGAGACCCCAAAGCACTGAAGGTAGCTCGTTGACCCATGCGCCAGCGGCATGTCCCACCTCTCGCAGGAGTCGGGGCTTCAAACATTGCAGAATAAGTCCATTCGCCCGCTCTGCTTGTCCGTTTGTTTGAGGATGCGCCACAGATGCAAAATCCACTCGGATACCTTGGCTTGCACACAAACCTTTGAATCTGTCTGAGTCATAGTTTGTCCCGTTGTCCGTGATTATGCTGTGAGGTACCCCGAATCTTGAGATGATGTCCGTGACAAACTTGATGGCCGTTAGGGCGTCGAGCTTCTTGATGGGCTTGGCTTCAATCCATTTTGTGAACTTGTCAACTGCCACCAATAGATGTGTGTATCCCCCTTGGCCTGTCCTGAATGGACCGACTGTATCTAATCCCCATACTGCAAATGACCAAACCAGAGGGATTGTCTTCAACGCAGATGTTGGCTTGTGGGACTTGTTGGAGTAGAACTGACAGCCTTCACATCGGTCGACCATATCTTTAGCCATTTCGTTCGCATGCAGCCAGAAGAAGCCAGCTCTGAATGCTTTGGCGACGATTGCTCTTAAAGAGGCGTGATGACCGCAGGTTCCTGAGTGAATTTCTTCCAGGATTAACTGTCCTTCCTCAGGGGAGATGCATCGTTGGAGAACGCTTGAAACACTTTCCTTGTACAACTGGCCATCAATGACAGTGAACGACTTTGACCTGCGGACGATCTTCCTAGCTTGGACTTCGTCTTCTGGTAATTCCTGCCTCAGGATGTATGCAATGATCGGCACAGTCCAATCAGGGATGACAGTAAGAATCTCCATGATCAAATCAACCACAGCAGGTACGTCGACTTCAGTCGGATCTGTCGAGCTCTTTGGTTGTACTGGTTCCTCTGTGAAAGGATCTTCTCTAACTGAGGGAAGGTGGAGGTGCTCGAGGCAGACGTCACTCGGGACTGGTCTCCGAGTGGATCCGAGTTTTGCCAACTCATCCGCTGCTTGGTTCTTCAGTCGCGGAACATGGTGGAGTTCTAGACCTTCAAACTTCCTCTCGAGCTTCCTCACTGCATTGCAGTATGTGGTCATGGTGGGGTTCCTGACGTCCCACTCTTTCATCACTTGATTAACCACCAAATCCGAATCGCCATAGACCATCAGGCGACGGACGCCGAGTGCGATGGCGATGCGCAGTCCATAAAGGAAAGCTTCATACTCTGCCTCATTCTGGGAGGAATCAAAGTGTATCTGCAGCACATACTTGAGTTTGTCGCCCTTTGGCGATACGATCACAACGCCAGCGCCGGAGCCATTCAACATCTTGGACCGATCGAAGAACATTGTCCAATGAGCCAAGTAGATGTGGGTCCGTTGCTATTGTTCTACCCATTCTGCTATGAAGTCAGCCAGAGCTTGAGACTTTATAGCTTTCTTGGCGTCGAACTTGATGTCGCAGTACAACATGTCCATTGCCCACTTCGCCACTCGGCCCGATGCGTCCCGATTGTGGAGGATTTCCGACAACGGAGCATCAGAAACGACAGACACCGAGTGGTCTTGGAAATAATGAGCCACCTTCTTCGCAGTCATGTATATCCCGTAGATAAGTTTTTGATAGTGGGGATACCTCTGCTTGGAAGGAGTCAGGACTTCAGAGACGTAATACACTGGCCGCTGAAATTTGTATGCTTTGCCTTTTTCTTCTCGTTCGACTGTGAGAACAGTGCTGACGACTTGATTTGTAGCCGCGATGTACAGAAGAAGGGGCTCTTTACTGAGCGGAGCAGTAAGAACCGGCTGGGTGGAAAGTAGGACTTTGAGGTCGTCGAATGCAACTTGGGCTTCGTCTGTCCACTCAAAAGTATCTGATTTCTTCATGAGTCGGTACAGAGGAAGTGCTTTCTCGCCGAGTCGACTGATAAACCTGCTCAAAGCCGCTAAGCAACCTGTGAGCCGTTGAACATCGTGTATTCTGACCGGCCGCTCTATTCGGACGATGGTCCCGATCTTTTCGGGGTTGACATCGATCCCTCGTTCGGAAACAAAGAAACCGAATAACTTTCCGCTGGGAACGCCGAATGAACACTTGGCGGGGTTGAGCTTGATATCGTACCTACGAAGGTTGGCGAATGTTTCTGCCAAGTCAGTCAGCAGGTCGGAACCTTTGCGTGACTTGACTATGATATCATCCATATACGCCTCCACGTTCCGACCGATCTGGTCGAGGAGGCATTTTTGGATCATGCGCATAAAGGGTGCTCCTCCATTCTTCATACCAAATGGCATAGTGATGTAGCAGAAGCACCCGAATGGGGTGATGAAAGCGGTTTTTAATTCATTGGGGCCATACAGACGGATATGATGATAGCCCAAGTAGGCATCAAGAAATGAAAAACTCTCGCAACCCGCAGTCGAATCGACAATTTGATTGATGCGGGGCAGCGAAAAATGGTCTTTCGGGCAGACCTTATTGAGATGTTTGAAGTCGATGCACATTCGGAGCGACTTGTCCTTCTTGGGCACCATGACAACATTGGCGAGCCACTCGAATTGGTGTACCTCGCGAATGAAGTTGGCTGCCAAAAGCTTGGCCACATCTTCTCCGATTGCCTTCCTCTTGTGCGTGCCGGACCGACGCAGGCGTTCTCGGACAGGCCGAGCGGTGGGATCCACATGCAGTCGGTGCTGATCCAACTCCTTGGGTACACCTGGCATGTCAGAGGGCTTCCATGCGAAGATGTCCCAGTTCTCACGGAGGAATTGGGTGAGCTTGGCTTCCTATTTAGGATCGAGGGTAGTGGAGATGTTCGTTGGGGCAGCGTTGTCGTCCGTCGGGTGGATGCTGACCTTCTTCGTCTCTCCCGCCGACTGGAATGCAGACTCCGAAGCTGGCTTCTTCGCACGCATCAAGTCAGCGGGGTCGACTGTTTTCTTGTACTCATCAAGCTCGAGGACAGCCATCTGCTGATCCACGATCCTTGATCCCTGCTGCAGACACTCTTCGGCCCGCTGTCGATTGCCTGTTATAGTGATCACACCTTTCGGGCCTGGCATCTTTAGCTTCAGGTACACGTAACATGGACGGGCCATGAAACGCGCATACGCCGGGCGGCCCAGAATTGCGTGATACACGCTCTGGAAGTCCACCACCTCGAACGTCAGCTTTTCCTTGCGGAAGTTCTTGTCGGAGCCGAAAATGACGTCCAATGCGATCTGGCCGAGTGACTTGGCCTTTCGTCCAGGGACGATTCCATGGAACTGCATGCTGCTCTCGCTGAGTTTGGACATCGGAATGCCCATCCCCTTGAGAGTGTCGGCGTACATGATGTTCAAGCCACTGCCGCCGTCCATGAGGACTTTGCGCAGTCGGACTCCTTCCACCATCGGGTCAACGACCAGAGCCTGTCTCCCTGGGGTGGGTACGTGTGCTGGATGATCCGACTGGTCAAAGGTGATCGCAGTCTGAGACCATTTGAGGAACTTGGGGTTGGTAGGCGTGGCCATGTTCACCTCCCTATTCACCAGCTTCAGTCGACTCTTGCTATCAACGTCAGCAAAAATCATCAATGTTGCATGGACTTGGGGGAACGGATCCTCCTTATCCTCCTCATCCTGTTCATTGCCCTTTTCACTCGGTTGCCCTTCGCCGAGCTCCTGGATCAGGAGGCGACATTGCCGAGTGGTATGCTTCGGATATATAGCGTTGCCCTCTTCATCCATCTTCGTGTGAATCGGACATGGCTGGTCCAGGATGGTTGAACCGCTTCTTCTGGGGGGTGAACTGAGCTTTCCCCTTGCCCTTGAGCTTGGCATTGGTAACAGCTGCGGCTTCTGCGTGCGGAGTGGACGGAGCTTTCTGCTTCTGCTTCCGAGTGTTATTTCCATCTCCATCGGCGACTGTTTTGTGCTTGCCGCTACGGATGCGGTCCTCTTCTTCTCCATTTGCATAGCGTGCCTCTATCTCCATCATCTTGCTCATGCAGATGTCGCCTGTTTGACCGAACTTCAGGTACAGATCCCTGTACCGCACGCCTGCCTTGAAGGCGCAGACTGCTTGGTGCTCTGTGACGTTCTCCACCATGTGGTAGAGGGTCCTCCAACGTTGACTGAAATCGCGCAGGGGCTCATTCTGCTTCTGGACACAATGCTGGAGCTCCACGAGGCCAGCAGGGCGCTTGCACGTCCCTTCGAAGGTCCTGATGAACACTCGGACCAGATCTGCCCAGCTGTAGATGCTTGAGGGGGCCAATTGGTTCAGCCACACTCGCGCCGAGCCGTCGAGCATCAGAGGGAGGTGCTTCATGGCGACGTGGTCGTCCCCTCCTCCGATCTGGACTGCCACTCGGTAGTCATCCAGCCACGTTCCTGGCTTGGACTCCCCTGTAAACTTGCTGATCCCAGTCGCCAATCGGAAGTTGGGAGGGATGTCAGCTGAACGGATGGCTCGACTGAAACACTCGGGACCAGAAACGATGGTCCTGCTTCCACTCGGACAGTCAATATCGTGACCATCGCGGTGGGCTCGGCCCCTGTCGACTCTCCGCTCGGCGATATACCCTCTTGCGTCAGGCCTTGGATCGTAAGTGTCACCGACTGAACGCTGATCATCATGATGTCGGGGCCCGTAGGGCCCACCCCTCGGAGGGGTGCGTGAACGGCGATGATCTTCGGGATTCATGGAACGGCTGCCTCCCCTGGGTCGCTGAAGAGAACCAGGGCTGTGAACTGACCGATGCGTGTTCGCATGAACAGAACTATTGTGGATCCTGTTGTGCGATTGGGAGACCGCCGAGTTTTGCTGCTGCGCCGTGTGCAGCAAGGCGCGGATTTGCTTGATCCCCCTGCCAGCCTCTGAATCAGTCGGCTGAAGGGAATCGGCTATCTTGGCGGCGGCAGCGAAGTTGAGGACGGGTGTGCGGAACAACTCCACGTTGCTCCGCCGAGTGTGCCGACTGGAAGAATGGCGAGGTCGACGGCGAGCGCCGGATATTTCGCCGATCTCGTGCTCGTTCCGGCCAGCTTGGCGGGGACTTTCATGGGAGTTGGCCATGTGTACTTCTGCTGCAGGCCCGCGACCCAAGTACTCGGAAGGACACTCAGTCGGAACCGAGTCCGAACGCTGGGACTGCGGGGCAACCACAACCGACTCTAGGACCGCCACTTGCGAAGACGCGTTCTGGCGCGCCTGGGCGTGATGCACCCAACGCTGGAGCCGCGGACGGCGGGACCGCTTGTTGCGGCGCGTGACGGCGGTGTAGGTCGACACCGGAACCGACTGCTGGAGAAGAAGAATGCCGCGGGCGCCGGCACGAAAGTGCGTAGCTCCGCGACATGGAAGTGTCCCGACGTCGAGAGGGGCGTCCGGAAGCCATGCCGAATCGTCGACGATGACGGAGAGAGCGCCGAAGAGGATCTCGTGACCCATGCTCGAATCTCCATCGGATGACATGACGAAAAGATGTAGTCGCAAACTCGCCGGAAGTCGCTTAGACGCCTGCCCCACGGTGGGCGCCAACTGTCGTGGGTATAAGTCTGACAGTAGATATGTAGGGTACGAAAGGATGGGAAGAGCCTTAGCTACGGCGAGGTTGTATGAGTTCAGGCCCCTCTACGGTGGAGGTAATAGCCCTATGTCTCAGTGCTCTGGAGCTTGTTGTCGAGTGGAATATGGATTACAGTGAATTGCTAACCCCCGCACTAGCGGGGGAGGGAGGCTTATATAGAGTGCGCTGCCCTCCACAACGGTTCGGTGCACAGGGGTGGAGTAGTGGCGAATAAATGCCTACGTTACAGGTAACGTATGTCTTAAATGCTAATAAAGGCACATGGAAACGTACGATCGTTTCCCTCCAGGGGGGTTACGATGCACAGAGTGGAATCCAGTCGGTTAGTTTGATACACTCTAAATGCTCATCTCCGACTGGATGATGGCGGATTCGTTACCGATTGGATGATGGGAAGTCCTTAATTCAGTCGGAACTGACTAAGGGTCTTATCTCTTATGAAGGGTAGTCCTTGGGTAGGACTTATAGGGCAGGCCTATGACCCTAACCTAGGACTATAACCCCATCACCGACAGTAGCCCCCGGGCCCACGGCGCGCTCTGGATGGCTTATGGGCGAAGCCTCTGGGGGCGGCCTAAGGCGTCGCGGTCCCTAAATACCTGTGGGCCATGACGGTGCACGTCACGCGGCTCATGTGGGTTCCCCTTGCCTTTGGTCTCCGCTCGAGTTGTCCGGAGTCTGACTTGTTGTTTTGGTCCATTATTGCTTTCTCTTCTCCCACACTCGTTCTTCCTCTTCGGTCTCCAAGTCCAACTGGCGTCTCCCAGATCCAGCGCCGCGACGCACCCTTGCCAGTTCAGCGATGGCGCCCGCTGGCAAGCAGAAGCCAGAGGTGCAAGGTCCTTCCCCTGCTCCTCCGCTCCTGGGTGCACCCTCTCCAAGGATGTGGATCTCGGTCCAGTGCTTCCATAGACTGCGACCGAGCCCAACCAGCATGGGCAAACCCTGATCTTGCCTGGTGCCAAAGAGAAGCAGCCCGCATCAAAGGTGGTATACCCCTTCTTCCTCCATTGCTTCTTCGTCGGGCCGGTGCCTTCTTTCTCCTCATTCTTTACCGCGAGCCTAAACCACAATGGGATCCATGCCCTTCACCTTCATCCCAACTCCATCTTGCTCATGTCTATCTTCGCTTTCTACTGTGAGGCCTTCGTAGGCAAGTGGCCTTCAGTAGCCCTCTTCCGCCATTTCTTCAGCCTACACGACGGCGCCCATTTGTCGGCGTGCATCTATTTCGTAGCGGCCCAAAGCGGCAACTTGCTCCTGAAGGCCAGGAAGAAGGTGGAAAACTTCAGGCGCCGCTGGGTTCTCATGAGCCTCAAGGATGCCAACCCTCGGCTGGAGGAGCTGAAGGGGCGACACGAGAAGACTTCTGCGTGGAGCTCAGCGAAGCTCTCCGACCCTCGAGAAGTGCCCATCCTGGAGCGCTTCTCCCGCGACATTTTCACCAGGAGGCTGACTGGTGGAATGATAGTGAAGGAATTCTTGGCACCTGGTGCCCCTTCGGGCCCACTCTAGGCCGTTGTGGGACTACTAGGCTGGTGACGACGAGCTCAGGCCCAGGTCCCAGGACCTTCCCAGTGAGGAGCTGAATAGGGTCATGGCGCTCTTGCTGGGAGGTGATCCTGGAGACTTGCCCGATGCTCTGGGTTCGCTGTACCATCTCGACGACCGGGCCAATCTGATCGCCTCGCTGCTTGTCCTCGATGAGCGGGGGGTCTTCCCGGTCGAGGGCTCTTGTACGGTGGAGGTATCATCGGGCGACACCTCCAGTGGGGAGAACTCGGAGAACACCGTCGAAGACTGCTCTGCGAACGCGCGTCCCCCATCGCAGGGCATCCTTCTGCGCGAGCTTTAAGATGATGATGTCGCTGGCTAGGTTTCCGTGGTGATCTCCCCGCGCCCGACCAGGACCTCCAGGGGACCCGCGTCGTCCCCATGCGCCCCGCGATCCGCGTGCGTGCTCGCCCCCAGAGGCAGGGGTTGAGCCGCCCTCGGTGCGTCTCACCTCTGCCGGCGTTAGATCTGAGGCGCCGAGCTCGCCCCCTCCATGGGGGGCCTTGTAGCTCCTGCCGTCACCGGGGTGGAGAGGAAGAAGAGGTGGCGTGATGTTGAAGAGTAAGTGGCTCATCTTGGCACGCTCCATGCGCTCATCGTATGTGCATGGCTTATTCTCTTTTTGCCTGATATCTAGGGACGTTGCTTCATCAGGGGCGAAGAAGAAGAAGGCGGGCGTCAAGCCAAAGGCGACTCCTGACGCACCGTCGGTTGTCCCCAACGCGTCGCATCCTCTCTGGCCTTGGTCGCCGAGCCCCCGAAGCGTCACAAGGCGGTCGCGGCGGCACCGCTTCCCGAGGGGCAGGCTCTTGAGGCCCCTCAGTCCACTGATTCGCCAATGCTCGCAATCTCCGAGCAGCCTCCGGAGCCTCTTGTTCTTCATGACGATGCCTCCCTAACAGCACCGCCCGCGACAACACTTGGGGCTCCTCAGGAGGAGATCCTGAAGACTTCGGTATTCACCCAGGGCATCCTAAACAACGCCTTCACTGCCCTAGGAAAGGTCGCGGTCGTGATGGAGAAGGGCGAGAAGGAGGCCAAGGCCGCTCATGCTGCACGCGAGGAGGCGCTGGAGGAAGCCGCGGCAGCTCCCAAATGCTGCGAAGAGGCGGGGGCTCGCCTGAAGGCCTTCCAAGCAGAACAAGGCAAGCTAACCGAACAGCTTCCCCTGCGGGAGTAGGAACTCGCGGCCCTCAAGGCCAAGCTCACCACCCGGGAAGAAGAGTTGTCCCAAGAAGAAAATCGCATGGGTGCGAAGCAGGTGCACTTGGACGATCAGGAGAAGGAGATCGCCTTGAGAAAGACCCTTCTCGATGGCAAGGGGGAAGCCCTTTCCGCGACCGAGAAGAAGAAGGCCACGGAGCTGGTCGGCTTCCCTGATGTTAAGCTTAGGCTTCACACGGCGCTCCGCACCCTCTGCCGGGACGGGTTTGACAATCCTCTTGCCACCCAGAGAGCGGCTTCGCTGTTCTTGTGGCGGAGCTCGCTGTGGTGTTGGAGGACGCCGTCGTCCATGTGGACAAGATCTTGGACAGCGAGTGTCGCGACCTCTACTTTGAGGCCGCGACACGCGTCTTCAGTCCCCTTCATCTTCACGAGCCAGGATTTGACTTTGGATCCGTGATCCTATCGGTCCCCACTTAGGCCCGCCACAGCGCTGCATAGGCGGTGACGGGCCCCGTGGAGGCGTTGGTGAAGAGTTTCGCCCGTGTCGCAGCTCCTTCCTCTCCGGATGCCGCTGAAGCCGACGACATGGAGGACGACGCTTATGACGCCGACCACAAGCCCCCTGAAGATGGAGTGACCGGCGAAGATGACTCCTCCTGTTTTCTTCTCCCTGTTTTTCCCTGCAGTGCACATCGTGCCTCGTGGAGGCGTCAAACTTATTTGCGTTTTCAAGAACTTGTTGAGGCTTGTAATAACTGGCTAATTGCTGGAATGTCCTCTTCGCCTCGTTTCTTTCATGTTTGCTGTGATACTCTGCATCGGCAGGGACCACCCCGCACGTACCTCCGCCGCCAATGAACCGAAGGAAAACCAGGATGACCCAAAGGGGGAGGGGCTACGAGCACAGTTAGACCTCGGAGTTGCGATGCTCACGGGTCCCCCTTAACATGCGAGCAGCCCTCATGAAGGAACATGGCGAGGATTTTGAAACTTCAGAACATCTTCAGCGTTCTGCATCGGCAAGGCCCGCCCCGTGCGTACCTCCGCCGCAATTGAACCGATTGGAAACCAGGAAAGCACAAAGGGGAAGGGGCTACGAGCATAGTTAAGGCTCCTGAGTCACGAGGCTCAGCAGTCCCCCTTGACCTACGAGTGACTCCAGCGTTCTCCCTGATAGATTTTAAGTGGCTTGTTGAGCGCACTAGGCTCCGCGTCGGCACGGCCAGATCCGCGTGTACCTCCACCGCAGTTGAACCGACCAAAAACCAGGACGACCCAAGAGGGAAGGGGCTACAGGCGTAGTTAGGCCCCTGAGTCGCGATGCTCAGGGGTCCCCCTTGACGTACGAGCGGCTCCATACCTCAAGTTGTCTGACCCCCGCACTGGGCGTGGGCATATTCGTAGGTGGACTAGGTTGGCTTCCCGACCAGCTATGGGCATAAGCATTGCTGGACTGGGTTGGTTTCCTTGCGAGCTGTGGGCATAGTCATTGGCAGACTATGTTTATTTCGGGGCCAGCTACGGGCGTAGTCATTGGCGGACTCAGTTGATTGCCTGCGTCTTGTCCCCAGCGCGGAGCATAGGGCTGCCACTAGGCGTGGGATGGGCCCCTCCGCGTCCTCAGGGGGCATGGGCTCGTTTTTACGTGAGAGTGTCACGATGGGGGTGTATCTGGGAGATCACGAGGACGCTTTGGCCTCGCGAGTGTCCCTTCCCCTGAGGCATTAGGCGCGTGATTCCAGAAGTAATTGGTGGACTGTGTTGATTTCCTCCATCCTCTCCCCAGCGCGAAGCGTACGGCTGCCACTAGGCGTGGGATGGACCCAACCGTGTCCTCGGGGGGCCCTGGGCGTATATAGCCTCGGCTCATTATTATGTGAGAGTGTCACGGTAGGGTTGTATCTGGGAGGTCACGAGGAAGCTTTGGCCTCGCGAGTGTCCCTACCCCCAAGGCATTAGGCACCTGATTCCTTTTGGGTCATTGGTAAACCCTGCTGACTTCTTCTTCTTCGGGATTGTGGCTGGGTGTCTGCTGAATCTGGAGGCCTACAACGGTAAGCTCCGGTCGGAGCTGTCGTATTTCAGGCTCCGCAAAACCCTAAAGATTCAAACTCAGTGGCGTGTACGGAGATCTCTCCCGGCCTAACCTCGCCTAGGTCGCTACTCCATGGACAACACAAGGGACTCACTCGATGGTGAGGAAGAAACATAACACGACAGTTTACCGAGGTTCGCGCCGCTGATTGTGTAATACCCTACTCCTGCTTTGGTGGATTGCCTCTCTTGGAGGTGGGTGGATGAACTAGTACAATGTTGTTGAGGGCCTCAGGAGGCTTGGTGTCTTTGTGCGGAGCTAGTGGTTGAACGAATGAATTGGAGTCCCCCTCTACGAAGCAACCTATCCTCTATATATAGCGGCGGCTAGTGTCCTTTTCCTTTATCGTTTCGGTAGGAAGGGATCCCATAATGGCCAATTTTGAAGGCGAACAGGGGAACATCCTCCCCTGTCCAAAGGTGGTCTTCGCCTGCAAAGTAGCTGTCGACGCTGCAGCGATGTGCCCAAGGGTGGCGTCTGCCCTACTGACGAGCGTCAACGGCCTTGTTGCACTAGAATGGAAACCATTGGGAGATGTCCTCGGGACCCCGGTACGTCCATGCCCCCTTTGCACTAAAGGGGAAACTGCGCGGCCCTGCTGTCTGCTGCTCGCCTGTCCTTCCTCTACGTAATCCTTGACTCCGGAGGTCGGGCCTCGCCTCAGAATATTTGCCGCTCCGGAGTGGTCCTAATAACGCACCCTACGGGTCTAGATGTTGTTCCTTGTCGCGAGGCTTGGCACCTCGCGAGGGCGTTGTCTTGGGAAGTGCCGGGCCCGTCGGTTTTCTTGGTGAAGTGGGTCGTCCTTGGGCCGCACACAGGCAGGTCTGGGTACCCCCATTCCGAGAATGCCAACAGTAGCCCCCGGGCTCGTAGCATGCTCGGGTTGGCTTCTGGGCGAAGACTCGGTGGCGGCCCGAAGCGCCACGTGCCCTAATTGCATGCGGGCCAGGCCCTATAAATGACGAACTGAGAACTCGTCTCCTCGTCTTATCCATGCTAGACCAGCCTCGGCAGGGCTCGCCGAACTACTTGACCCGCATCTGCGAGCCACCTCCACCTCCGATCGTTTTCGCCGTCAGTTCCCCTTCCTGTGCAATTTCGGTTCCCTCCACCGAGCCCCCACGCGCCGTGTCGCTCCTTCCCCTTATCTTCCCAGTCATGCCTCCAAAAGGTGGAAAAGATAGAGGCTCGCTGGGCCCGAATATCCCGGTGGCGTCTCAACCCGTGTTGGGCCGGTTGACGGTGGTGAACTTCCAGGGGTTGGAGAAGATCCGCCTGGTAGTTGCGGCCGACTCCAATGAGTGGGGGGCCACCCAGATCTGGCCAGGTTCATGGCCTCGAGGAGAGATGGCAGCCCCCGCGATTCCCCTCCATATCCATGCTCTTCTTTCTGGTGCGACGCCACCATTCTCTAGCTTCCTCACCGCAGTGCTTTCGCACTAACAGATCCGCGAACTCCATCTTGACCCAGTTCCTTGGTTCTCCTCTCAGAATTTGCTTTCTTGTGCAAGGCCTTTGTTGGCGTTACCCCTATGTGGAATTGCTTCTCCACTTCTTCTCCCTCGAGTTGGTCTCCGAGCAGCAGTGCTTCGGGTGCGCATCTTTGAAAACGGCCGGCGGGTCGGTGCCGGGGGCCCTTCACGCCAAGTTTCTCCCCAAAGCAGAGGGGTTCCTGTGGCAGTGGTTGAGGTCAAAACTGTAGAGGTCGGAGTCCTGTTCTAGCCCCCGCTGAACCCCGCAACACCGAATCGGGGGTGGAGGTGCGAGGAGCTTAATGACCCCCGGCTCATGCTGGTCCAGACCCGGCTGGGAAAGCTGAAGCGGGCGGGTTGACGATGGCGATTGTGGTGCGGGAGTTTATCTGCCGACGGATTGCTCCTCTCCAACACCACTCTCGTCTAATGTGGGCCTACGCGGGACCTCTTAACCCAATGAGGATCCAGGTCCTGCCTCTCTCCCCTGATGTCTTGTGTGAGTTGCTACATTAGCTGACCGATGACGATCCTGGCGACCTTCCGCAGACTGGGCTCCCATTGTACAATTTCAAGGCCCTGGAAGCTCCTCTCGTGGGGATGCCGCTCTTCGACGAGTGGGATTTCCTTCTTGGGGGGACTCGCGCTCCGAGGGGGCTTTGGCCCTCGACGCCAAGGCCTACAAAAACTCTGGGTGTGCCACCCCTCCTGCAGCCGGGGCGGGTAGTGCGTCGCCACCCGCTCGCTTGGGGATTTCTCCGTGTCAAGCCGGGGTTGGTGGTGGTAACCGGCCGACGGTGGGATCTGCCACCCCCGTCTTCAAGCTTCGGCCGAGGACCACTAGGCTTCTTCGCCAGGCCACCCGTGTCAGCCGAAATAGGAGGTCCCCTGAGGGCGGCCACCCCTCGACACGGCGGGCTCCAGTGAGGAAGAAGTGGGTCGCCATAGACGAGTAAGCGGCTGTACCTCCCTTCGTCCCTTCTGTTATGTGCCTCCCTTATGAAACCTTGTCATGCAGGCACCCCGTTGGTGATCGGGAAGAGGGTTGGCGCCGCCCGCTCCTGCGGTCGGCGAGCACCTTGTGGTTTCTACCCTTGTAGACCGTGGAGTTCAACCTCCCGAGTTCCCTGCGCATGAGCCTCCCGAGGTCTTACTCGCCCGCGGCCTCCGGCTTCCCAGAGGAGTGCCGCTCTCACCACTTGCGGCCCATCCTAGGGTCATGCTGCGCCTCCCTTCTGGACCCCTTCTTCTTAGTGACGTGGGACCTTAGGGGGTGCTTCCTTTCAATGAGGCGTCTGCGCGCGAGCCCCCAACCCCCGAGCATGGACTCGGGCCAAGAGGCTCCTTGCGCGCCTCTCCCATTTATCATGTAGAAAATGAGAGATCTTCTTGGTCGCTGGAGCCTATTGGAGGTTCGCGTGCTGTGCTGTGGTGTTTGCTCCGTACCGCGGCGAACGCCCTTCAGCGTGTTGGAGCAGGGATTGCTAGCAACGAAGTCTGCCTAGAGGATGAACGTCGGCGCCTTGCGTCAGGGTGGCGCCAGCTTGAAATTGTCGTGGCCCTCGGCCGCCTGCAGCGTGAGCGCGCCTACGCGGAGGCCGAGGGGTATCTCGCCAGTGGAGGAGGGCCGCGATCATGCTCTTTTCGAGGCTCAAGAGGATGATTGTCTGCGCAGGGCCTCCGAGGATCGCCATAGGGAGCTTTGCGCCCTTAACACCGATCTTGAAGAGCGGCCTCGGCTGAGGGCCGCCCTGGGGGCCCTCGTGCCGAGTTCTTTCCTGCCGGCGTGGGCCCTCGGGCACCCGCCGACTCGCTGGCGCTTGCATAGGTGGAGCAGATCCTGGAGCAGGAGCGTCTGGAAATGAGGGAGCACCATGTGTCGCTTGCCGAGGAATCCATTGCCTCTTGTGAGGTGGAGCTTCAGGAGAGGCTACAGAAGGGGTGGTGGAAGCCTAGGGTTCCCTTCTCCTTGACTATCGTGCAAAGTTGAGGCTCCAGGAGTCCCACTTCCTCGAGCGATGTGGCCACCTGAAAAATGAGGTCAATGCCCTCCAGAAAAGGTTGGATCAGGAGGTGAAATGTCGGTGGGCCGTGGTGGATGCCCAGGCGACCGCCGATGGTAAACTTTACGAAGGGGTGAAAGGTGCGGCTTCCCTGGTTGGAGAGTCCTCCGGAGAGGCGATCCACGCTCGCGGCCTCCAAATTGAGTGTTCCTGGATGTTCCGATCCCTCGAGGGGAGAGCCTCCCGGGCCCTGAGCGACATCTGCGGCGAGGGTGTCTCCGGCCCCCTGGTCCTCGATGATGGTGGGTACCTGGGCTTCTTCCTCTGCGTCGTGGAGCGTCTTGAAGAGGGTGCCGAGAAGGCCCACGTGCTTGTAGAGGAGAATAGACGTGACCTCTTGGGCTAAGGAGCCTCGGACGTCTTGTGCCGCCTCCTTTTCCTCGACCCATACTTTGATTTCGCCGCCGGGCTGGGTTCGATGACGATCCGCGCCGCCCTGGCCGAATGAGTCGAGGTCCCTGTTAAAGACTCGGTGACAAGCCTCCCTCCCGAAGGCAGCAACGCGAGCTCTAGCAACGATGTGTCCTCCTGATCCATGGCCTTGTCCACCTAATATGGTTATGTACTAGGTTTTATAGCAACTCTGATGTAACTGGGGGTACCTTTCAATGCATTCTTTGGGGACGAGATGTGTGCGATGTTTTGCTCCTGGCCATGGCCGCTGCCTGCCACGTGTTGTCGTGAAGCTGACGGTCTAACCCTCGAGCATGGCTTTGTTGGTGACGATTCCTTCCTACTTGCGGGGCGGTTTAGGGACCCTTTCGGCACTTTGTGTCTGCAAGTCCCAGTCACGCACATTTCCTGCCGCCGTGAGGCGCAACCCGTTACCAAAGTTGTTCCTCATGAGGCAAGGCCCCGACGTCCTCGGTACCGGCATGGCGGCACCTGGGTGGTCGAGTGGCCTTACGACCAGTAAGACTCATGAGGCATGTTGCTCTGGAGCCCCCCTTGACACTCAAACCTCTCTATGTCGACAGGTCCTAGTCCCGCACATTTCCCCACCCCCATGAGGTAGGGCCACGAAGGGCGCACCTAAGGGGTGGGGCCACGCCCCCCTGATACCCACCGGAATTCCAGGACGGCATCAAGGAGGGCAAGTGGCCTTATGACCGGTAAGGCTCATGAGGCACGCCTCAGGAGCCCCCTTTGGCGCTCGAGCGATTCCTCATTCTGCCCCCTTTGTGGTTGCCTCAGGAGACCCGGCGGTCTCCCGTGGTTTCCACGAAACACCAATCAAAACAAAAGGAGAAAGAGGACTCGAGAGAAACATAGAGAAGAAATCCCCGCCCTTCTTTTCTTTTCAAAACATGAAACAAAGAGATCTTCGAGCCTTTCATAGCTCAAAATAAAAAAAGGGAGGCCCCTGAGGGCCACAACTTTAAACGCGAGAGATGAACGAGAAAACTGTCGCGTCCGACTCCTAAGCTATTCATCGCCCCATCTCCCCCCAGCGTTGAGCATAGTGCTTCCACTAGGCGGGGGGGTGGACCCCTTCCGTGTACTCGGGGGGGGGGGGGGGGGGGGGCTGGGCGTATACAACCTCGACTCGTTATTACGTGAGAGTGTCACGGTGGGGGTGTATCTGGGAGCTCGCGAGGACGCTTTGGCCTCGCGAGTGTCCCTACCCCTGAGGCATTGGGGCCTGAGCTTCGGGAGTCATTGGTGGACTATGTTGATTGCATCCATCTATACATTGAGCGGAGCATAGGTCTTGCACTAGGCGTGGGGTGGACACCTTACGCGTCCTCAGGGGGCCCTGGGCATATAAAGCCTTGGCTCGTTATTACATGAGAGTGTCACAGGATGAAGTAGGTTCCTGAAGGATTGAAGGACGATGCATAGGTGCTACGGGTTGATGCATATCCCGGGGACGCTTCGGGAGCCCCATGGCTAACGGGCGCGTGCATCGCTCGTGGTCCCCGGGCCCGCAGTGGCGTAGCATGGCCCGTCTTGAGCGATCCCTCGAGAATGGGGGGAGCTCCCATCACTCGCTGGCCGGGGAGCTTGCCCCAACGCGCTGTCATGGGAATAAACCTGAAAGTAGAGGTGTAGGGTACAAATGGAGAGGGCAGAGTCCTAGCTACGACAAGATTGTACGCAAGATGTATGAGTTCAGGCCCCTCTCTTGGAGGAAACAGCCCTACGTCTCAGGTGCCCAGGAGCTCTTGCGGAGTGGTTTTGTGTAATACAAGGGGTGCGAACCCTTGTGCCAGAGGGGAGGGTTGGCTTATATAGCTAAGGGCTTGATCAATATGAGTTAAAGATATACGTTACTGATAACGTAAGTGGGTATTAAATGCTACTAAAGACCATTGGTTGAACGTGTGTCCATTCGCCGTTGTGTGTGACTTCTGATCTTCAGTACCGACTGGAATCCTTCCGAGTGCATTTGGCTTGTCGAGTGGATGTAAATTTAATTCGAGTGCCTTCGTACCGAGTGACTTTTAGGTACCATCTTCATCCAGTCGGAGTCTTCTATCTGGCCCTAGGCCTTATAATGAGGTGCCCTTGGGTAGGACATTTAGGTCAGGCCTATGACCCTACCCTAGGTACACATCCCCATCATTAGCCTCCGAATGGATCGCAGTTCGAGAGAGGAAGGGGTTGACGTGAGTTCTTGTCGAGTCATTCTAATCTTGGTCCTTTTCCTGAGATTGACAAAACTTAGGGTCGACTGAAATCTTCGTCATTCGCCTTGATCAATTCTGTTCTAAAGTTTGCATGAGTGGTTGTTGGGGAACGTCGCATGGGAAACAAAAAATTTCCTACGCGCACGAAGACCTATCATGGTGATGTCCATCTACGAGAGGGGATTTCTGATCTACGTACCCTTGTAGATCGCACAGCAGAAGCGTTAAAAAACGCGGTTGATGTAGTGGAACGTCCTCACGTCCCTCGATCCGCCCCGCGAACCGACCCACGAACCGTCCCGCGATCCGTCCCACGATCCGCTCCGATCTAGTGCCGAACGGACGGCACCTCCGCGTTCAGCACACGTACAGCTCGACGATGATATCAGCCTTCTTGATCCAGCAAGAGAGACGGAGAGGTAGATGAGTTCTCTGGCAGCGTGACGGCGCTCCGGAGGTTGGTGGTGATCTAATCTCGGCAGGGCTCCGCGCGAGCTCCGCAGAAACGCGATCTAGAGTAAAAACCGTGGAGGTATGTGGTCGGGCTGCCATGGCAAAAGTTGTCTCAAATCAGCCCTAATACCTCAGTATATATAGGAGGGAGGGAGGGGAGGAGGCAGCCTCAAAACCTAAAGGTTTGGCCGAAATTGGAGGTGGAGGAGTCCTACTCCAATCCTACTTGGAGTAGGATTCCACCTTCCCACTTGGAAACTCTTTCCAGCTTGTGTTTTTTCCTTCTCAAACCTTATGGGCCTTAGTGGGAACTTATTCCATCCCACTAGGGGCTGCTTTATCTCTTCCCATAGTCCATGAGACCCCTTGGGGGCGTGACACCCCTCTCGATGGTCCCCGTCACCCCTCCCGGCACTCCCGATACACTACCGATGAGCCCGAAACTTTTCCGGTAATGCCCGAAAACTTTCTGGTAACCAAATGAAGTCATCCTGTATATCAATCATCGTCTCCGGACCATTCCGGAAACCCTCGTGACGTCCGTGATACCATCCGGGACTCTGAACAACATTCAGTAACCAACCATATAACTCAAATACGCATAAAACATCGTCGAACCTTAAGTGTGCACACCCTGCGGGTTCGAGAACTATGTAGACATGACCCGAGGGACTCCTCGGTCAATATCCAATAGCGGGACCTGGATGCCCATATTGGATCCTACATATTCCGAAGATCTTTATCGGTTGAACCTCAGTGCCAAGGATTCATATAATCCCGTATGTCATTCCCTTTGTCCTTCGGTATGTTACTTGCCCGAGATTCGATCGTCGGTATCGGCATACCTATTTCAATCTCGTTTACCGACAAGGCTCTTTACTCGTTCCGTAATACAAGATCCCATGACTTACACTAAGTCACATTGCTTGCAAGGCTTGTGTGTGATGTTGTATTACCGAGTGGGCCCCGAGATACCTCTCCGTCACACGGAGTGACAAATCCCAGACTCGATCCATACTAACTCAACGAACACCTTCAGAGATACCTGTAGAGAATATTTATAGTCACCCAGTTACGTTGTGACGTTTGATACACACAAAGCATTCCTCCGGTGTCAGTGAGTTATATGATCTCATGGTCATAGGAACAAATACTTGACACGCAGAAAACAGTAGCAACAAAATGACATGATCAACATGCTACGTCTATTATTTTGGGTCTAGTCCATCACATGATTCTCCTAATGATGTGATCCCGTTATCAAGTGACAACACTTGCCTATGGTCAGGAAATCTTGACCATCTTTGATCAACGAGCTAGTCAACTAGAGGCTTACTAGGGACAGTGTTTTGTCTATGTATCCAGACAAGTATTGTGTTTCCAATCAATACAATTATAGCATGGATAATAAACGATTATCATGAACAAAGAAATATAATAATAACTAATTATTATTGCCTCTAGGGCATATTTCCAACAGTCTCCCACTTGCACTAGAGTCAATAATCTAGTGCACATCACCATGTGATTTCAACGAATCCAACACCCATATAGTTCTGGGGTCTCATCACGTCTTGCTCGTGAGAGAGGTTTTAGTCAACGGTTCTGAAACTTTCAGATCTGTGCGTTCTTTACAAATCTTTATGTCATTTTATAGATGCTGCTACTACGTGCTATTCGGAAATACTCCAAATATCTACTCTACTATACGAATCTGTTTCACTACTCATAGTTATTCGGATTAGTGTCAAAGCTTGCATCGACGTAAACCTTTACGACGAACTCTTTAACCACCTCCATAATCGAGAAAAATTCATTAGTCCATCAGTTACTAAGGATAAATTTTGACCGCTGCTAGTGATTCAAGCATGGATCACTCTCTGTACCTCTCAACAGACTTTGAGTCAAGGCACACATCAGGTGCGGTACCCTGCATGGCATACTTCAGATTCTACGGCCAAGGCATAGAAGACGACCTTCGTCTATTCTCTTTATTCTGCCGGGGTCGGGTTTTGAGTCTTACTCAAATTCACACCATACAACGCAACCAAGAACTCCTTCTTTACTGATCTATTTTGAACTCCTTCAAAAACTTGTCAAGGCATGCATCTTGTTGAAACTTCTATTAAGCGCTTTCGATCTATCTCCATAGATCTTTGATGCTCAACGTTCAAGTAGCGCAATCCAGGTATTCCTTTGAAAAATTCCTTTCAAACAACCTTGTATGCTTTACAGAAATTCTACATTACTTCTAATCCACAATATGTCAACCACATATACTTATCGGAAATTCTATAGTGCTCCCACTCACTTCTTTGGAAATACAAGTTTCTCATAAACCTTGTACAAACCCAAAATCTTTGATCATCTCATCAAAGTGTATATTCCAACTCCGAGATGTTTGCACCAGTCCATTGAAGGATCGCTGGAGCTTGCATACTTGCTAGTATCTTTAGGATCGCCAAAACCTCCTGGTTGTATCACATACAATGTTTGCTCAAGGAAACCGTCGAGGAAACAATGTTTTGACATCCTATGTGCAATATTTCATAAATAATGCAGAAACTACTAACATAATTCTAACAGACTTTTAGCATCACTATGAGTGAGAAAGTCTCATCATAGTCAACTGTTTGATCTTGTCGGAAACATCTTTGCGACAAGTCGAGCTTTTCTTAATAGTGACTTATCACCATCATCGTCTGTCTTCCTTTTAAAGATCCATCTTTACTCAATGGTCCTATGACCATCAAGTAGTTCTTCCAAAGTCTACACTTTGTTTTCATACATGGATCCTCTCTCGGATTTCATGGCTTCCAGCCATTTGTCGGAATCCGGGCCCACCATTGCTTTCTCCATAACTCGTAGGTTCACTGTTGCTCAACAATATGACCTCCAAGACAGGGTTACTGTACCACTCTGTAGTAGTACGCGACCTTGTCAACCTACGAGGTTTGTAGTAACTTGATCCGATGCTCGATGATCACCATCATTAGCTTTCACTTCAATTGGTGTAGGCGCCACAGGAACAACTTCCTGCGCCCTGCTACACACTGGTTGAAGTGATGGTTCAATAACCTCATCAAGTTCTACCCCCCTCCCACTCAATTCTTTCGAGAGAAACCTTTCCTCGAGAAAGGATCCGTTTCTAGAAACAAACACTTTGCTTTCGGATCGGAGATAGGAGATGTACCCAACTGTTTTGGATATCCTATGAAGATGCATTTATTCGCTTTGGGTTTGAGCTTATTCGACTGAAACTTTTTCACACAAGTGTAGAAGCCCCAAACTTTCAAGAAACGACAGTTTAGATTTCTCTAAACCTCAGTCTATACTGTGTCATCTCAACAGAAATACGCGTTGCCCTATTTAAAGTGAATGCGGTTGTCTCTAAAGCATAACCCATAAACGATAGTGGTAATTCGATAAGAGACATCATAGCATGCACCATACCAAATAGTGCGTGGCTATGACGTTCAGACATATCATCACACTATGATGTTCTAGGTGGCCTGAACTGCGAAACAATTTCCACATTATCTTAACTGCGTACCAAAACTCGTAACTCAGATATTCATTTCTATGATCATATCGTAGACAGTTTATCCTCTTGTTACGACGAACTTCACTCCGAAACAGAATTGAACTTTTCAATATTTAAGACTTGTGATTCATTAAGTAAATACTCTTGTATCTACTCAAATCGTCATTGAAGTAAGAACATAATGATATCCACTGCGTGCCTCATCACCCATTAGACTGCATACATCAAAATGTATCACTTCCAACAAGTTACTATCTTGTTTCATATCAATGAAAACAAGGCCTTGCTCATGTGGTATGATTTGCATGTCACTAGTGATTCAAAATCAAGTGAGTGTAAAGATCCATCAACATGGAGCCTCTTCATGTAATTTATACCAACATGACTCAAGCGGCAATGCCACAAGTAAGTAGTACTATCATCATTACCTCGTATCTTTTGGCACTAATATCATGAACATGTGTAACACTACGATCGAGATTCAATAAACCATTGAAGGTGATTATTCAAGCAAATAGAGTAACCTTATTCTCTTTAAATGAATAATCATATTGCAATAAACACGATCCAATCATGTTCATGCTTAACGCAAGCACCAAATAACAATTATTTAGGTTTAACACCAATCCCGATGGTAGAGGGAGCGTGCGACGTTTGATCATATCAACCTTGGAAACACTTCCAACACGTATCGTCACCTCGCCTTTAGCTAGTCTCCGTTTATGCCGTAGCCATCATTTCGTGTTACTAATCACTTAGCAACCAAACCAGTATCTAATACCCTCGTGCTACTAGGAGTACTAGTAAAGTACACATCAACATCATGTATATCAAATATACTTCTTTCGACTTTTGCCAGCCTTCTTATCTACCAAGTATCTAGAGTTGCTCTGCCTCAGTGACTGTTCCCCTCATTAAAGAAGCACTTAGTCTCGGGTTTGCGTTTAATCTTGGGTCTCTTCATTAGTGCAGCAACTGTTTTGCCGTTTCACGAAGTATCCCTTCTAGCCCTTGCCTTTCTTGAAACTTAGTGGTTTTACTAACCATCAACTATTGATGCTCCTTCTTGATTTCTACTTTCGCAGTGTCAAACATCGTGAATCGCTCAAGGATCATTGTATCTATCCTTGATGTGTTATAGTTCATCACGAAGCTCTCACAGCTTGGTGGCAGTGACTTTGGAGAACCATCACTATCTCATCTGGAAGATTAACTCCCACATGATTCAAGCGATTGTCGTACTCAGACAATCTGAGCACACGCTCAACGATTGAGCTTTTCTCCTTTACTTTGTGGACAAAGAATCTTGTCAGAGGTCTCGTACCTGTTAACAAGGGCACAAGCATGAAATCACAATTTCATCTCTTTAGAACATCACTTATGTTCCGTGACGTTTCAAAACGTCTTCGGTGCCTTGCTTCTAAGCCATTAAGTATTTTGCACTGAACTATCGTGTAGTCATCAGAAACGTGTATGTCGGATGTTCACAGCATCCACAGACGACGCTCGAAGTGCAGCACACCGAGTGGTGCATTAAGGACATAAGCCTTCCGCGCAGCAACGAGGACAATCCTCGGTTTTACAGACTCAGTCTGCAAAGTTTGCTACTATCAACTTTCAACTAAATTTTCTTTAGGAACATATAAAAACAGTAGAGCTATAGCGCAAGCTACATCACAATTTGTAAAGACCATTAGACTATGTTCATGATAATTAGTTCAATTAATCATATTACTTAAGAACTCCCACTCAAAAAGTACATCTCTCTAGTCATTTGAGTGGTTCATGATCCAAATCCACTATCTCAAGTCCGATCATCACGTGAGTCGAGAATAGTTTCAGTGGTAAGCATCTCTATGCTAATCATATCAACTATACGATTCATGCTCGACCTTTTGGTCTCATGTGTTCCGAGGCCATGTCTGCACATGCTAGGCTCGTCAAGCTTAACCCGAGTGTTCTGCGTGTGCAACTGTTTTGGACCCGTTGTATGTGAACGTTGAGTCTATCACACCCGATCATCACGTGGTGTCTCGAAACGAAGAACTGTCGCAACGGTGCATAGTCGGGGAGAACACAATTTCGTCTTGTAATTTTAGTGAGAGATCACCTCATAATGCTACCGTCGTTCTAAGCAAGATAAGCTGCAAAAAGGATTAACATCACATGCAATTCATAAGTGACATGATATGGCCATCATCATGCGCTTCTTGATCTCCATCACCAAAGCACCGGCACCATCTTCTTGTCACCGGCATCACACCATGATCTCCATCAACGTGTCGCCATCGGGGTTTTCGTGCTACACATGCTATTACTACTAAAGCTACGTCCTAGCAATATAGTAAACGAATCTGCAAGCACAAACGTTAGTTTAAAGACAACCCGATGGCTCCTGCCGGTTGCCGTACCATCGATGTGCAAGTCGATATTAACTATTGCAACATGATCATCTCATACATCAAATATATCACATCACATTGTTGGCCATATCAGATCACAAGCATACCTTGCAAAAACAAGTTAGACGTCCTCTAATTGTTGTTGCATGTTTTACGTGGTGACCATGGGTATCTAGTAGGATCGCATCTTACTTACGCAAACACCACAACGGAGATATATGAATTGCTATTTTAACCTCATCCAAGGACCTCCTCGGTAAAATCCGATTCAACTAAAGTTGGAGAAACCGACACTCGCCGGTCATCTTTGAGCAACGGAGTTTACTCGTAGCGATGAAACCAGTCTCTCGTAAGCATACGAGTAATGTCGGTCCGAGCCGCTTCGATCCAACAATACCGCGGAATCAAGAAAAGACTAGGGAGGGCAGCAAAACGCACATCACCGCCCACAAAAACTTCTGTGTTCTACTCGAGAAGACATCTACGCATGAACCTAGCTCATGATGCCACTGTTGGGGAACATCGCATGGGAAACAAAAATTTTCCTACGCGCACGAAGACCTATCATGGTGATGTCCATCTACGAGAGGGGATTTCCGATCTACGTACCCTAGTAGATCGCACAACAGAAGCGTTAAGAAATGCGGTTGATGTAGTGGAACGTCCTCACGTCCCTCGATCTGCTCCGCGAACCGACCCACGAACCGTCCCGCGATCCGTCCCATGATCCGCTCTGATCGAGTGCCGAACGGACGGCACCTCTGCATTCAGCACACTACAGCTCGACAATGATCTCGGCCTTCTTGATCCAGCAAGAGAGACGGAGAGGTAGATGAGTTCTCTGGCAGCGTGACGGCGCTCCGGAGGTTGGTGGTGATCTAATCTCGGCAGGGCTCCGCCCGAGCTCCGCAGAAACGCTATCTAGAGGAAAATCCATGGAGGTATGTGGTCGGGCTGCCGTGGCAAAAGTTGTCTCAAATCAGCCCTAATACCTCAGTATATATAGGAGGGAGGGAGGGGAGGAGGCAGCCTCAAAACCTAAAGGTTTGGCCGAAATTGGAGGTGGAGGAGTCCTACTCCAATCCTACTTGGAGTAGGATTCCACCTTCCCACTTGGAAACTCTTTCCAGCTTGTGTTTTTTCCTTCTCGAACCTTATGGGCCTTAGTGGGAACTTATTCCAGCCCACTAGGGGCTGGTTTATCTCTTCCCATAGCCCATGAGACCCCCTGGGGCGTGACACCCCTCTCGATGGTCCCCGTCACCCCTCCCGGCACTCCCGGTACACTACCCATGAGCCCGAAACTTTTCCGGTAATGCCCGAAAACTTTCCGGTAACCAAATGAGGTCATCCTATATATCAATCTTCATCTCCGGACCATTCCGGAAACCCTCGTCACGTCCGTGATACCATCCGGGACTCTGAACAAAATTCGGTAACCAACCACATAACTCAAATACGCATAAAACATCGTCGAACCTTAAGTGTGCAGACCCTGCAGGTTCGAGAACTATGTAGACATGACCCGAGGGACTCCTCGGTCAATATCCAATAGCGGGACCTGGATGCCCATATTGGATCCTACATATTCCGAAGATCTTTATCGGTTGAACCTCAGTGCCAAGGATTCATATAATCTCGTATGTCATTCCCTTTGTCCTTCGGTATATTACTTTCCCGAGATTCGATCGTCGGTATCCACATACCTATTTCAATCTCGTTTACCAGCAAGTCTCTTTACTCGTTCCGTAATACAAGATCCCGTGACTTACACTAAGTCACATTGCTTGCAAGGCTTGTGTGTGATGTTGTATTACCGAGTGGGCCCCGAGATACCTCTCCGTCACACGGAGTGACAAATCCCAGAATCGATCCTTACTAACTCAACGAACACCTTCGGAGATACCTGTAGAGCATCTTTATAGTCACATAGTTACGTTGCGACGTTTGATACACACAAAGCATTCCTCCGGTGTCAGTGAGTTATATGATCTCATGGTCATAGGAACAAATACTTGACACGCAGAAAACAGTAGCAACAAAATGACACGATCAACATGCTATGTCTATTAGTTTGGGTCTAGTCCATCACATGATTCTCCTAATGATGTGATCCCGTTATCAAGTGACAACACTTGCCTATGGTCAGGAAACCTTGACCATCTTTGATCAACGATCTAGTCAACTAGAGGCTTACTAGGGACAGTATTTTGTCTATGTATCCACACAAGTACTGTGTTTCCAATCAATACAATTATAGCATGGATAATAAACGATTATCATGATCAAAGAAATATAATAATAACTAATTATTATTGCCTCTAGGGCATATATCCAACAGTGGTTTCAGATGCTTGGGCTTACTCCGAGTGACTACTGGGATCTTTTGATATGACTGATCATTGCGGCAAGTTCGGATCATTCGGTATTCGAAATTTCTGTTTCTGTGCTACTCGCAGCGATGACGCAACTGTCAGGCAAGTGGAGCAACTGTTGGGGAACGTCGCATGGGAAACAAAAATTTTCCTACGCGCACGAAGACCTATCATGGTGATGTCCATCTACGAGAGGGGATGAGTGATCTACGTACCCTTGTAGATCGTACAGCAGAAGCGTTAGTGAACGCGGTTGATGTAGTGGAACGTCCTCACGTCCCTCGATCCGCCCCGCGAACAATCCCGCGATCAGTCCCACGATCTAGTACCGAACGGACGGCACCTCCGCGTTCAGCACACGTACAGCTCGACGATGATCTCGGCCTTCTTGATCCAGCAAGAGATACAGAGAGGTAGAAGAGTTCTCCGGCAGCGTGACGGCGCTCCGGAGGTTGGTGATGACCTTGTCTCAGCAGGGCTCCGCCCGAGCTCCGCAGAAACGCGATCTAGAGGAAAAACCGTGGAGGTATGTGGTCGGGCTGCCGTGGAAAAGTCATCTCAAATCATCCCTAAAACCTCCGTATATATAGGTGGGAGGGAGGGGAGGAGGCAGCCTCAAAACCTAAAGGTTTGGCCGAAATTGGAGGTGGAGGAGTCCTACTCCAATCCTACTTGGAGTAGGATTCCACCTTCCCACTTGGAAACTCTTTCCACCTTGTGTTTTTTCCTTCTCAAACCTTATGGGCCGTAGTGGGAACTTATTCCAGCCCACTAGGGGCTGGTTTATCTCTTCCCATAGCCCATGAGACCCCTTGGGGCGTGACACCCCTCCCGATGGTCCCCGGCACCCCTCCCGGCACTCCCGGTACACTACCGATGAGCCCGAAACTTTTCCGGTAATGCACGAAAACCTTACGGTAACCAAATGAGGTCATCCTATATATCAATCTTCGTTTCCGGACCATTCCGGAAACCCTCGTGACGTCCGTTATCTCATCCGGGACTCCGAACAATATTCGATAACCAACCATATATTTCAAATACGCATAAAACAACGTCGAACCTTAAGTGTGCAGACCCTGCGGGTTCGAGAACTATGTAGACATGACCCGAGAGACTCCTCGGTCAATATCCAATAGCGGGACCTGGATGCCCATATTGGATCCTACATATTCTACGAAGATCTTATCGTTTGAACCTCAGTGCCAAGGATTCATATAATCTCGTATGTCATTCCCTTTGTCCTTCGGTATGTTACTTGCCCGAGATTCGATCGTTAGTATCCGCATACCTATTTCAATCTCGTTTACCGGCAAGTATCTTTACTCGTTCTGTAATACAAGATCCCGCAACTTACATTAAGTTACATTGCTTGCAAGGCTTGTGTGTGATGTTGTATTACCGAGTGGGCCCCGAGATACCTCTTTGTCACACGGAGTGACAAATCCCAGTCTCGATCTATACTAACTCAACGAACACCTTTGGAGATACCTGTAGAGCATCTTTATAGTCACCCAGTTACGTTGCGACGTTTGATACACACAAAGCATTCCTCCGGTGTCCGTGAGTTATATGATCTCATAGTCATAGGAACAAATACTTGACACGCAGAAAACAGTAGCAACAAAATGACACGATCAACATGCTACGTCTATTAGTTTGGGTCTAGTCCATCACATGATTCTCCTAATGATGTGATCCCGTTATCAAGTGACAACACTTGCCTATGGCCAGGAAACCTTGACCATCTTTGATCAACGAGCTAGTCAACTAGAGGCTTACTAGGGACAGTGTTTTGTCTATCTATCCACACAAGTATTGTGTTTCCAATCAATACAATTATAGCATGGGTAATAAACGATTATCATGAACTAAGAAATATAATAATAACTAATTTATTATTGCCTCTAGGGCATATTTCCAACAGTCTCCCACTTGCACTAGAGTCAATAATCTAGTTCACATCACCATGTGATTCCAACGAATCCAACACCCATATAGTTATGGGGTCTGATCACGTCTTGCTCGTGAGAGAGGTTTTAGTCAACGGTTCTGAAACTTTCAGATTCGTGCGTTCTTTACAAATCTTTATGTCATCTTATAGATGTTGCTACTACGTGCTATTCGGAAATGCTCCAAATATCTACTCTACTATACGAATCCGTTTCACTACTCATAGTTATCCGGATTAGTGTCAAAGCTTGCATTGACGTAACCCTTTATGACAAACTCTTTAACCACCTCCATAATCGAGAAAAATTCCTTAGTCCATTAGTTACTAAGGATAAATTTCGACCGCTGCTAGTGATTCAATCATGGATCACTCTCTGTAACTCTCAACATACTTTGAGTCAAGGCACACTTCAGGTGCGGTACACAGCATGGCATACTTTAGATTCTATGGCTAAGGCATAGAAGACGACCTTCGTCTATTCTCTTTATTCTGCCGTGGTCGGGTTTTGAGTCTTACTCAAATTCACACCTCACAACGCAACCAAGAACTCCTTCTTTGCTGGTCTATTTTGAACTCTTTCAAAAACTTGTCAAGGCATGCATCTTGTTGAAACTTCTATTAAGCGCTTTCGATCTATCTCCATAGATCTTTGATGCTCAACGTTCAAGTAGCGTAATCCAGGTACTCCTTTGAAAAACTTCTTTCAAACAACCTTGTATGCTTTACATAAATTCTACATTACTTCTGATCCACAATATGTCAACCACATATACCTATCAGAAATTCTATAGTGCTCCCACTCACTTCTTTGGAAATACAAGTTTCTCATAAACCTTGTACAAACCCAAAATCTTTGATCATCTCATCAAAGTGTATATTCCAACTCCGAGATGCTTGCACCAGTCCATTGAAGGATCACTGGAGCTTGCATACTTGCTAGTATCTTTAGGATCGACAAAACCTTCTGGTTGTATCACATACAATGTTTGCTCAAGGAAACCGTCGAGAAAACAATGTTTTGACATCCTACGTGCAATATTTCATAAATAATGCATCAACAACTAACATAATTCTAACAGACTTTTAGCATCGCTACGAGTGAGAAAGTCTCATCATAGTCAACTGTTTGATCTTATCGAAAACATCTTTGCGACAAGTCGAGTTTTTCTTAATAGTGACTTATCACCATCATCGTGTGTCTTCTTTTAAAGATCCATTTTTACTCAATAGTCCTATGACCATCAAGTAGTTCTACCAAAGTCTACACTTTGTTTTCACACATGGATCCTCTCTCGGATTTCATGGCTTCCAGCCATTTGTCGGAATCTGGGCCCACCATCGCTTTCTCCATAACTCGTAGGTTCACTGTTGCTCAACAACATGACCTCCAAGACAGGGTTACCATACTACTCTGCAGCAGTACGCGACCTTGTCGACCTATGAGGTTTGTAGTAACTTGATTCGAAGCTCAATGATCATCATCATCAGCTTCCACTTCAATTGGTGTAGGCGCCACATGAACAACTTCCTGCGCCCTGCTACACACTGGTTGAAGTGATGGTTCAATAACCTCATGAAGTTCTACTACCCTCCCACTCAATTCTTTCGAGAGAAACCTTTCCACGAGAAAGGATCCGTTTCTAGAAACAAACACTTTGCTTTCGGATCTGAGATAGGAGATGTACCCAACTGTTTTGGATATCCTAATAAGATGCATTTATCCGCTTTGGGTTCGAGCTTATCATACTGAAACTTTTTCACATAAGTGTCGAAACCCCAAACTTTCAAGAAACGACAGTTTAGATTTCTCTAAACCTCAGTCTATACTGTGTCATCTCAACGGAAATACGCGGTGCCCTATTTAAAGTGAGTGTGGTTGTCTCTAATGCATAACCCATAAACGATAGTGGTAATTCGATAAGAGACATCATAGTATGCACCATACCAAATAGTGCGTGGCTATGACGTTCAGACACATCATCACACTATGATGTTCCAGGTGGCATGAACTGCGAAACAATTTCCACATTGTCTTAACTGTGTACCAAAACTCGTAACTCAGATATTCATTTCCATGATCATATCATAGACAGTTTATCCTCTTGTTACGACGAACTTCACTCTGAAACGGAATTGAACTTTTCAACATTCTAGACTTGTGATTCATTAAGTAAATACTCCTATATCTACTCAAATTGTCAGTGAAGTAAGAACATAATGATATCCACTGCGTGCCTTAGCACCCATTGGACTGCATACATCAAAATGTATCACTTCCAACAAGTTACTATCTTATATCATCTCAATGAAAACAAGGCCTTGCTCATGTGGTATGATTCGCATGTCACTAGTGATTCGAAATCAAGTGAGTACAAAGATCCATCAGCATGGAGCCTCTTCATGCAATTTATACTAACATGACTCAAGCGGCAGTGCCACAAGTAAGTGGTACTATCATCATCAACTCGTATCGTTTGGCACCAATATCATGAACATGTGTAACACTACGATCGAGATTCAATAAACCATTAAAGGTGATTATTCAAGAAAATAGAGTAACCATTATTATCTTTAAATGAATAATCGTATTGCAATAAACACGATCCAATCATGTTCATGCTTAACGCAAGCACCAAATAACAATTATTTAGGTTTAACACCAATCCCGATGTTAGAGGGAGCGTGCGACGTTTGATCATATCAATCTTGGAAACACTTCCAACACGTATCGTCACCTCGCCTTTAGCTAGTCTCCGTTTATGCCGTAGCTTTCATTTCGCGTCACTAATCACTTAGCAATCGAACCGGTATCCAATACCCTCGTGCTACTAGGAGTACTAGTAAAGTACACATCAACATCATGTATATCAAATACACTTCTTTCGACTTTTTCCAGCCTTCTTATCTACCAAGTATCTTGAGTTACTCTGCCTCAGTGATTGTTCCCCTCATTACAGAAGCACTTAGTCTCGGGTTTGGGTTTAATCTTGGGTCTCTTCATTAGTGCAGCTACTGTTTTGCCGTTTCACGAAGTATCCCTTCTAGCCCTTGCCTTTCTTGAAACATAGTGGTTTTACAAACCATCAACTATTGATGCTCCTTCTTGATTTCTACTTTCGCAGTGTCAAACATCGCGAATTTCTCAAGGATCATTGTATGTATCCTTGATATGTTATAGTTCTTCACGAAGCTCTCACAGCTTGGTGGCAGTGACTTTGGAGAACTATCACTATCTCATCTGGAAGATTAACTCCCACTTGATTCAAGCGATTGTCGTGCTCAGACAATCTGAGCACATGCTCAACGATTGAGCCTTTTCTCCTGTGCTTTGTGGACAAAGAATCTTGTCGGAGGTCTCGTACCTCTTAACAAGGGCACAAGCATGAAATCACAATTTCATCTCTTTAGAACATCACTTATGTTTCGTGACGTTTTACAACGTTTTCGGTGCCTTGCTTCTAAGCCATTAAGTATTTTTGTACTGAACTATCGTGTAGTCATCAGAAACGTGTATGTCGGATGTTCACAGCATCCACAGACGACGCTCGAGGTGCAGCACACCGAGTGGTGCATTAAGGACATAAGCCTTCTATGCAGCAACGAGGACAATCCTCGGTTTTACAGACTCAGTCTGCAAAGTTTGCTACTATCAACTTTCAACTAAATTTTCTCTAGGAACATATAAAACAGTAGAGCTATAGCGCAAGCTACATCGTAATTCGCAAAGACCATTAGACTATGTTCATGACAATTAGTTCAATTAATCATATTACTTAAGAACTCCCACTCAAAAAGTACATCTCTCTAGTCATTTGAGTGGTACATGATCCAAATCCACTATCTCAAGTCCGATCATCACGTGAGTCGAGAATAGTTTCAGTGGTAAGCATCTCTATGCTAATCATATCAACTATACGATTCATGCTCGACCTTTCGGTCTCATGTGTTCCGAGGCCATGTCTGCACATGCTAGGCTCGTCAAGCTTAACCCGAGTGTTCCGCGCGCGCAACTGTTTTGCACCCGTTGTATGTGAACGTTGAGTCTATCACACCCGATCATCACGTGGTGTCTCGAAACGACGAACTGTAGCAACGGTGCACAGTCGGGGAGAACACAATTTCGTCTTGAAATTCTAGTGAGAGATCACCTCATAATGCTACCGTCGTTCTAAGCAAAATAAGGTGCATAAAAGGATTAACATCACATGCAATTTATAAGTGACATGATATGGCCATCATCACGTGCTTCTTGATCTCCATCACCAAAGCACCGGCACGATCTTCTTGCCACCGGCGTCACACCATGATCTCCATCAATGTGTCGCCATTGGGGTTGTCGTGCTACTCATGCTATTACTACTAATCCTACGTCCTAGCAAAATAGTAAACGCATCTGCAAGCACAAACGTTAGTTATAAAGACAACCCTATGGCTCCTGCCGGTTGCCGTACCATCGACGTGCAAGTCGATATTATCTATTACAACATGATCATCTCATACATCCAATATATCACATCACATCGTTGGCTATATCACATCACAAGCATACCCTGCAAAAACAAGTTAGACGTCCTCTAATTTTGTTGTTGCATGTTTTACGTGGTGACCATGGGTATCTAGTAGGATCGCATCTTACTTACGCAAACACCACAACGGAGATATATGAGTTGCTATTTAACCTCATCCAAGGACCTCCTCGGTCAAATCCGATTCAACTAAAGTTGGAGAAACCGACACTTGCCAGTCATCTTTGAGCAACGGGGTTACTCGTAGCGATGAAACCAGTCTCTCGTAAGCGTACGAGTAATGTCGGTCCAAGCCGCTTCAATCCAACAATATCGCGGAATCAAGAAAAGACTAAAGAGGGCAGCAAAACGCACATCACCGCCCACAAAAACTTTTGTGTTCTACTCGAGAAGACATCTACACATGAACCTAGCTCATGATGCCACTGTTGGGGAACGTCGCATGGGAAACAAAAATTTTCCTACGCGCACGAAGACCTATCATGGTGATGTCCATCTACGAGAGGGGATGAGTGATCTACGTACCCTTGTAGATCGTACAGCAGAAGCGTTAGTGAACGCGGTTGATGTAGTGGAACGTCCTCACGTCCCTCGATCCGCCCCGCGAACAATCCCGCGATCAGTCCCACGATCTAGTACCGAACGGACGGCACCTCCGCGTTCAGCACACGTACAGCTCGACGATGATCTCGGCCTTCTTGATCCAGAAAGAGATACGGAGAGGTAGAAGAGTTCTCCGGCAGCGTGACGGCGCTCCGGAGGTTGGTGATGACCTTGTCTCAGCAGGGCTCCGCCCGAGCTCCGCAGAAACGCGATCTAGAGGAAAAACCGTGGAGGTATGTGGTCGGGCTGCCGTGGAAAAGTCGTCTCAAATCAGCCCTAAAACCTCCGTATATATAGGTGGGAGGGAGGGGAGGAGGCAGCCTCAAAACCTAAAGGTTTGGCCGAAATTGGAGGTGGAGGAGTCCTACTCCAATCCTACTTGGAGTAGGATTCCACCTTCCCACTTGGAAACTCTTTCCACCTTGTGTTTTTTCCTTCTCAAACATTATGGGCCTTAGTGGGAACTTATTCCAGCCCACTAGGGACTGGTTTATCTCTTCCCATAGCCCATGAGACCCCTTGGGGCGTGACACCCCTCCCGATGGTCCCCGGCACCCCTCCCGGCACTCCCGGTACACTACCGATGAGCCCGAAACTTTTCCGGTAATGCACGAAAACCTTCCGGTAACCAAATGAGGTCATCCTATATATCAATCTTCGTTTCCGGACCATTCCGGAAACCCTCGTGACGTCCGTGATCTCATCCGTGACTCCGAACAACATTCGGTAACCAACCATATAACTCAAATACGCATAAAACAACGTCGAACCTTAAGTGTGCAGACCCTGCGGGTTCGAGAACTATGTAGACATGACCCGAGAGACTCCTCGGTCAATATCCAATAGCGGGACCTGGATGCCCATATTGGATCCTACATATTCTACGAAGATCTTATCGTTTGAACCTCAGTGCCAAGGATTCATATAATCTCATATGTCATTCCCTTTGTCCTTCGGTATGTTACTTGCCCGAGATTCGATCGTTAGTATCCGCATACCTATTTCAATCTCGTTTACCGGCAAGTCTCTTTACTCGTTCTGTAATACAAGATCCCGCAACTTACATTAAGTTACATTGCTTGCAAGGCTTGTGTGTGATGTTGTATTACCGAGTGGGCCCCGAGATACCTCTCTGTCACACGGAGTGACAAATCCCAGTCTCGATCTATACTAACTCAACGAACACCTTCGGAGATACCTGTAGAGCATCTTTATAGTTACCCAGTTACGTTGCGACGTTTGATACACACAAAGCATTCCTCCGGTGTCCGTGAGTTATATGATCTCATGGTCATAGGAACAAATACTTGACACGCAGAAAACAGTAGCAACAAAATGACACGATCAACATGCTACGTCTATTAGTTTGGGTCTAGTCCATCATATGATTCTCCTAATGATGTGATCCCGTTATCAAGTGACAACACTTGCCTATGGCCAGGAAACCTTGACCATCTTTGATCAACGAGCTAGTCAACTAGAGGCTTACTAGGGACAGTGTTTTGTCTATGTATCCACACAAGTATTGTGTTTCCAATCAATACAATTATAGCATGGGTAATAAACGATTATCATGAACTAAGAAATATAATAATAACTAATTTATTATTGCCTCTAGGGCATATTTCCAACAGCAACGACGTCTCGATTTTTGTGTCATTATCATCTCCACGTGTCACGTCTCCATCGATAGCGCGATATGTTGAGATCTGGAGGCCCCACCGGTCGGTGACCCAATCAGTCGCTTATATAGATGCAACCGTGGGGTTATGGCTGCGCCTTGATCTTTTCTTGCCCTTCTTCCACCTTATTCTCGCCAGCCTTGCTCAAACTTCTCCTCGCTGCCACAGCCATGACGAAAAGCAAAACCTCCAAGCTTGAGCGCGCCAAGAAGGGCGACAAGGGGAAAAAAGATGGTCGGATCGCTGTGCCGCCAGGTTGGATACATGGGGATTTTCTCCCATCCACTGTGACGAAGGAAGATGTTTTGGATCTCGTGGAACACGGGATGGTGGATGAGAAATTATGGAGACTGCTAGAGGGGGAGCTGGAACCAACACCTCGTGAGGGGGAACGGGTCCTCCTCACCACTTATGTCGAGCAAGGTTTTCTTCTGCCTCCACATATATTCTTCCGCGGTTTCCTCTTCTATTTCGGTATTCAACGCCATCATCTCCCTCCCAATACTGTTGCATACCTCTCAGCATTCATCACCTTGTGTGAGTGCTTCTTGGTCTGCCCTCCTCATTGGGGTTTGTTCAAGAAAATATTTACTGCCCGATCTCAAACAGTTAGAAAAGAGAATCCTGGGGACCCTCGTACCAATGTCATCCAACTGTGCGGTGGCATGGGAATTCAGAAGAGGAATAGGAGTACTTATCCTCTGATGACTCTCCCTGAATCAGTTAGGAACTTGCAGGCGTCATGGTTCTACTACAATGATATTGCATCCCCAAACATGTCGGCTGGTCTTCCCCCCTTTACCTTAGATCGTCCGACTACCCCTAGGATACTGAGCATATTCGAGGATGAAAAGGTAGAAGTACAGATGTTGTCGGGTGAAGTGATCAACTTGGTGAGAAACGGGCTGAATGGTTTGGATTTGTTGGAGACGTTTCTGAGTCAGCGCATCTAGCCTCTGCAAGCAAGGGACCATGCCATGTGGAATTACACTGGTTCCGAAGACTCCACTTGGTCGCACCCAGAGGAAGTCGATGAGGAGACGGTAAGCCAGTGTATTAGAAGCATCACTGGTCCTTGCGACAACCCCGTGGGATCTAGACGAGTCGCGCCCTATTTTGCTGAGAATAAGCCGCAGAAGTTGGTATCTTGCATCTTCCCGATTGTACTTATGCATTCATCGAGTGGATTCATATTCATCCGACTGACTATGTTATCTTTTGAGCTTTGCAGGAATGGACCAACCTGCACTCTCCTGTGCCCAACGGGGAGCAGTTCGACCTTGGAGGAGAAAGTCAGGGTGGATGTGCCGATAGCAAAGAGAGCGAGGACGCTTCAGAGGACAGTGAGGAGGAAGAACAATATCATCCACGTCGTGAACTACGAACCAAGCAAGGCCATGGACCATCGGCAGCACCAAGTAATACAGTCGCCTCCAGCAACAGAAGCGTGAATCGGGACCGAGCCGTCGCGCCCGACTCTACGGAGAAGGCTGTAAAACAACCGAAGCCTGATGCGCCGAAGCTACGGAAGGCTCTAATGCGAATGAGAGTCGTCGTGCCGGTTTCCTTAGTGTAAGTGTTTGTCTTTGTCATCTCGCCATTGTGTGTTTTCAAACTTCTTGTGACCAAGTGCAATTTGTTTATCAATGCTGCTACCTCGGTGTCAACTCCTATCGAGACGGGAGAGGACCGCATGGTCCTGGACGTAGTGGATCAGCCTACACCACGACAAGGTATCATCAACCTTAGCCTCACTCCATTTCATATATTAGATTAGGACTAATTTGACCATCACCATTTTAGCTTTGGGTGTCATTTTCTTGGATGAGAACATACTCCTGCTGAGCCAGTTACAACTACATTGGGGATGCCTGTGACGCATGTGTCGACCACTCCTCCAGTTGGTTCAGATGTTATGGTGACGGCCCCTCCGTCTGGATAACTGGCGTGACGACTATGCAGTGTGCTCCTGTGGTAACCCAAGCTACCCCTGTCGTGATGCCCACTTCTTCATCAGTTGCATTCTCTATGCATCGCGTCCCAGAGGACCACACTCGCACTGCCAAAGAGGCGATGATCCAGGCCAATCTAATGATGCAACGCACAAAGGAGGTGTTCGAGGCCAGCAAACTGGCGTATGACGCCAGCTCGGCACCCGAAGCAAACATCCGAGTAAGTTGCACTGTAAGTTATTTTCTGATTGAGTCTCGTTTGTCAATCTGATTGGAATGTTTTCGAGCTTGTCAATCTTGCCTTATTAGTTTACACCCACTAGGGGTTTGCCATGCAGTAGGTAGTCTTTACTCTAGTGAGGGCACGCTTAGTGAACCCACTGGGTGTAGTCCCCGAGACTGCTGTTGAATGCTTGCATCATCAGGACTCTAAAGTTGAGATGTATACTCTATTTGTCACTCGGCCAGGTCGGACCTGGTCGAGTGTTTTTGTCTTCTAGTGGGGGCACTCTTAGTGCACCCACTGGGTGTAATCCCCGAGACCGTTGTCGAGTGCTTGCTTCGGCAATGGTCTTATTGAGAATTATTAAACACGGGACTCGGGCAAACAGGTCTGGCCGAGTAATTTTGTATCCAGTGGGGGCACGCTAAGTGCACCCACTGGGTGTAGTCCCCGAGACTAGTGTCGATCGTTTACGAAGGGCGGTAGTCTGAAGGACTTGGGTGGGTGTGGCGGGCCACTAACTGTCGAATGACTTGTATTTCTCCACTCGGAAGTAGAAAAATAATAGTGTCAAATGACTTGTATTTTTTCACTCGGGAGTAGAAAAATAATAGTGTAGAATGACTTGTATTTTTCCACTCGGGACTAGAAAAATAATAGTGTCGAATGGCTTGTATTTTTCCACTCGGAAGTAGAAAAATAATTATGCCGATTGTAACTTTATTTTCCCCTTGGATGTTTTTCAGAAGGCGTGCGAGATTGGGTCACAGTACACTCAAATGGAATCTGACAAGAACCAAGTGAAGCTGGAATGTGATGCGACAAAAAAGGTGATGCAAGATAAGGATCTAGTCCTTGCCAAGCTGAAGGAGAAGTCTGAAGCTGATGAACTGAAGCTTGCGGACTTTGACAAGTTGATGGCAGAAAATGAAAAGATGAGGAAAGAAAGAGATGAATGGGCGAAGAAGCTTAACTCCATGGCAATAAGGGAAGTGCCCTAGAAATTTTTGTAAAAGATTTCCTGTCGAAGATGCTGGTGTCTCTTATTGGTATGTTCCCTTTGCCGAGTGTGTCCTTACATTTTTCCTCGACTGGCATGCAGCTTATGCTTCATTTCTCTTCTTCCACAGAATTCTGTCCTAACTTCGGTAAATAGACCTTCAAGGTGGAGCCATCCTTGGACCCCCATCAAGTTTTCTGTTCCTGATGATTTGGCCATAAGCATGTATCGCCTCAACTTCCGCCTCGTGAAAGTTCAAGAATACTTCACTCGACTGCGAGCTGTTGTAGGAGGAATCGACAAAGAGCTATGGCCTGAAGATACGTTCCTCGTCGATCTGGAAGCTGTGATGGAGCGCTTGGGTCGGGTCCCGTAGAGAATCCAAGCGTGGAAGAAATCTGCTGCTCGGTGCGAAGCTGATGTCAATCTTTCTCTCGTCAGGGTCCACTATAAGGAGGTGAGGGAGGAGAAACTGAAGACGCTCCAAGTAGCCAATACCAAGAAGCTCCAGTTCGAAGATTTTATGGAGACTTTCATCAGTGCCGCAACTCGCATCGTCGATGGAATCGATCTCGATACCTTTGTCGAGCCAGTAAGCCCCGGAGGTCGTTGAAGAGAAAATCTGATGTTATTCCAAAAAACTTTAAATTTGCCTCGGTATGCCGAGTGGTCGATGTACTACTTAAAATTCGTTCGGGTCTTGATCCCGAGTACTTTATGGCTCCACGGATAACTTTGATTGGTGCTGAGCTCTTTTGATCTATCTGTGTTTGACATTTGCAAGATTTGCTTGATTTATTTCGAGTGAATAGATTGCTATTCATTCGGAACAAAGTTTTTCACTTCGGTGAATCATGTCCAGCTAAGCCCCCGAGTGTAAGAATTGCTCTTCAGTCCGAGTACATTTCGTACTTAAGGGAAGACTGGTTCGCTGTTAAGCGTTCGAGTGGATAGTTTTTATCCACTGGGGAGAGTTTGTTAACTTAGGCGAATATTGTTCACAGCTAAGCACCCGACTGTGAGCATCGCTCTTCACTCGGAGTACGTTTCATACTTCGGCGAAGACTCATTCGCAGCTAAGTGTCCGAGTGGATAGTTTTTATCTACTTGGAAGAGTTTGTTAACTTAGGCGAATCTTGTTCGCTGCTAAGCCCCCGAGTGTGAGGATCACTCTTCACTCGTAGTACTTTTCATACTTAGGCGAATCTGGTTCGCAGCTAAGTGTCCGAGTGTATAGTTTTTATCCACTCAGAAGAATTTATTAACTTAGGCGAATCTTGTTCGCAGCTAAGCCCCCGAGTTTGAGGACCGCTCTTCACTCGGAGTACGTTTCATACTTAGGCGAAGACTGGTTCGCAGCTAAGCGTCCGAGTGGATAGTTTTTTATCCACTCGGAAGAGTTTGTTAACTTAGGCGAATCTTGTTCGCAGCAAAGCCCCCGAGTGTGAGGATCGCTCTTCACTCGGAGTATGTTTCATACTTAGGCGAAGACTGGTTCACAGCTAAGCATCTGAGTGGATAGTTTTTATCCACTCGGAAGAGTTTGTTAACTTATGCGAATCTTGTTCGTAGCTAAGCCCCTGAGTGTGAGGATCAATCTCCACTCGGAGTACATTTTTTGGGAACGTAGCCACTCGACCGGAATCGACTGAAACTGAGGAAATTATGATGTGGACAAGCAGCTTTATTCAGCAAAATTTGTCTGTTACATCAAATAGACCGGTAATCAAGCATAAAAACGCTTTAGTAGATCCAGATTCCATGCACGCGGTTCGTGTGTCCTCTTCTGAAGATTGTAGAGTTTGTAAGCTCCATTGTTTAACACCTTTGTAATGATGAAGGGTCCTTCCCAAGCAAGAGCTAACTTATGAGGCCATTGCTGATCCACTCGGAGCACCATATCACCTTCATGGAACGCCCGACTCCTTACATGCCTTGAATGAAACGCCGCAAGTGTTGTTGATAAATCGTGGATGGAACCAGCGCCATCTCGCGTTCCTCCTCCAGAAGATCTAATCCATCTTGACGTGCTTGTTCGGCTTTAGCTTGTGAATACAAATCCACTCAGGGGGAACGATGAATCAAGTCACTCGGTAGAACAGCTTCGGCTCCATAGACCAAGAAGAAAGGAGTTCACCCTATCGACCTGTTCGGTGTTGCCCTCAAACCCGAGAAAACTGATGGTAGCTCAGTTAGTCACCCAAGCTCATGCGGCATACTCAAGGTCTCGCATGAGTCAAGGCTTTAATCCTTGTAAGATCAGACCATTTGCTCGCTGTGCTTGACTGTTGGTTTGCGAATGAGCAATAGATCCAAAATCCACTCGGGTCCCTTGGTTAGTGCGGAAACGTTGGAACTCGTCCGAGTCGAAGTTTGACCCATTGTTTGTGATGATGCTATCGGGACTCCATACCGGAATGCAATTTCCTTCACAAACTTGATGGCAGTGCGAGCATCCAGCTTCTTGATCGGCTAGGCTTCAATCCATTTGGTGAACTTGTCGACTGCGACGAGTAAGTGTGCGAAACCACTCTGACCTGTCCGGAAAGGTCCGACCATGTCCAAAACCCAGATAGCAAACGGCCAAATGAGAGGAAATGTCTTGAGGGCTGATGCAGGTTTGTGAGATAAGTTGGAGTAGAACTGACGGCCTTCACAACGGTCGACGAGGTCTTTGGCCATTTCATTAGCGCGGGGCCAGAAGAATCTAGATTGGTATGCTTTGGCAACAATGGTTCGAGAGGTTGCATGATGACGACATGTCCCCGAGTGGATTTCTTCAGAATCAATTGGCCCTCCTCAAGGGAGATACATCGTTGAGCTTCGTTGGTCATGCTTTCTCTCTAAAGTTGATCACCAATTACTGTGAAGGCCTTTGACCTGCAGACAACCTGTCGGGCTTCATCTTCATCTTCTGGCAACTCTCGCCTTAAAATGTATGCAATATATGGTACTTTCCACTTGGGAGTAATCACCAAAACTTCCATGATAAGGTCAACGACTGCTAGAACATCAACTTCAGTCGGATCGGAGGTACTTGTTGGCTGTGGGGGCTCTTCAGTGAAGGGATCCTCTTGCACAGATGGAGTGTGCAAGTGTTCCAAACATACATAGTTGGTATAGGTTTCCGAGTAGATCCGATCTTAGCCAATTCATCAGGTGCCTGGTTCTTCAGTCGAGGTACATGATGGAGTTCGAAGCCTTCAAACTTTTTCTCCAGCTTCCTCGCTGCATTAAAATAACCTGTCATGGCAGGGTTCCGGACGTACCACTCCTTCATCACCTAATTGACCACTAATTTTGAGTCGTCGTAGACCATTAGGCGCCAGACGCCGAGTGAGATGGCCATACGCAACCCGTAAAGGAGGGCTTCATACTCAGCTTCATTGTTGGATGAATCAAAGTGGATCTGAAGGACATAGTTAAGCTTGTCGCCTTTTGGAGACACCAGTACCACACCAGCACCGGATCCATTTAACATTTTGGATCCATCAAAGAACATAGTCCAATGCATCGAGTGAATCTGTGCAGGTTGTTGTTGTTCCACCCACTCGGTCATAAAATAAGCCAAGGCATGAAATTTGATGGCTTTCTTTGCTTCAAACTTGATATCCAAATACAACAGCTTCATAGCCCATTTGGCCACTCGGCCCGTTGCATCCCGATTGTGAAGGATCTCTAATAAGGGAGCATCACTGACGACCGCTATGGAGTGATCTTGAAAGTAATGTGCCACTTTATTTCCTGTCAAATATATTCCATAAGGAAGCTTCCGATAATGGGGATACCTTTCCTTTGAAGGAGTCAACACTTCTGAAATATAATAGACTGGACGTTCAACCATGTAGGTTTTTCCTTCTTCTTCTCTCTCAACTATCAGGACTGTACTGACAACTTGATTGGTGGTTGCGATGTATAGGAGCAGTGGTTCTTTGCTGTACGGAGCAGCAAGCACCGACTGGGTGGAAAGCAGAGCTTTGAGCTCTACAAACGCTGCTTCTGCTTCATCATTCCACTCGAATACATCCGACTTCTTCATCAATCGGTCCAAAGGCAGTGCCTGCTCATCGAGACGAGATATAAACCGACTCAATGCTGCCAGACATCCTGTAAGTTTCTGCACATCATGCACTCGCACAACGCTCTGCATTCTGACGATGGCGCCAATCTTCTCAAGGTGAACGTAGATCCCTCATTCGGAAATGAGAAAACCCAGTTACTTACACCCAGGAATGCCAAAAGTGCAGTTATCTGAATTGAGCTTGATGTCATATTTTCTTAAATTAGCAAATGTTTCTGCCAAGTCAGTCAGCAGGTTGGAACCTTTGCGGCACATGACATCAATATCATTCATGTATGCTTCAATATTTTGACGAATCTGGTTGAGCAGACACATCTGGATCATGCGCATGAAGGTTGCACCAACATTCTTCAAACCGAAAGACATAGTGATGTAACCGTAACATCCGAAAGGGGTGACCAAACAGACGGCTCTGATCGTAACCAGAGTAAGCATCCAAAAAAGACAAATTCTCACATCCCGCAGTTGAATCGACAATCTGATCATTGCGGGGAAGCGGAAAGTGGTCCTTCGGACAGACCTTATTAACGTTTTTGAAGTTGATACACATGCAAAGTGAATTATCCTTCTTGGGAACCATGAAAACATTCGAGAGCCACTCGGAGTGGTAAATCTCCCGAATGAATTTGGCTTCCAAGATCTTAGCTACCTCCTTGCCGATTGCCTTCCTCTTTTCTGACGCAGATTGTCGCAGGCGCTCTCTGACTGGCTTTGCATTCGGATCCACTCGCAAATGGTGCTCAGCTAGCTCCCTGGGTACACCCCACATGTCAGCAGGCTTCCATGCCAAGATGTCCCAGTTCTCACTGAGGATCTGGATGAGCTCGGCTTCCTATTTGCTGTCGAGTGTCGTTGATATGTTGGTTGGAGCTGCATTGGGATTAGTCAGATGAACGTTCACTGGATTGACCTCTCCTGCCAACTGAAAAGCGGACTCAAAAGCTGGCTTCTTAGAGCGCATTAGGTGAGCTGGGTCGGCGGTCTTCCGGTACTCTTCCAAATCTACCACGGCCATCTGCTGATCTGCAATCTTCGACCCTTGCTGCAAACACTCTTCGGCTCTCTGCCGATTGCCGGATACAGTGATAACCACTTTAGGGCGTGGCATCTTCATCTTCAGGTACACATAACATGGTCGGTCCATGAAACGTGCATAAGTAGGACGGCCCAGAATAGCATGATATGCACTCTGGAAGTCCACCACCTCAAATGTTAGCTTCTCTTTGCGAGAATTACCGCCGGAGCTGAAAACAACATCCAGTCCGATCTGGCCAAGTGACTTGGCCTTCTTCCCTGGGATTACTCCATGAAAGGACATGGAACTCTCGCTGAGTCGGGACATCGGAATGCCCATCCCCTTGAGAGTTTCTACATATAAGATATTGAGCCCACTCCCTCCATCCATCAGCACTTTGCGTAGCCGAACACCTTCGACAACTGGGTCGACTACCAGAGCCTGACAACCTAGAGTCGGAACAACAACTGGACGGTCCGACAGATCAAACGTGATGGGAGTCTGCGACCATTTCACGTACGTTGGGGTGGTTGGTACTGCCATGTGGACCTCCCTGTTAATGACTTTCAATCGACTCTTGCTCTCTACATCAGCAAAAATCATCAGGGTTGCATTGACCTTCGGGAAACCTTCCTTGTCCTCATTATCTCCTTCTTCTTCAGGCTCTTTTCCACTCGACTGACCCTTGAACTCTTGGATTAAAAATCAACACTGCCGAGTGGAATGCTTTGGCAATATCAGGTTGCCTTCATCATCTTTCTTCATGTGAAAAACACGCGGCTGATCCAAAACATCTGACTGCATCTTGGATTTCTTCAGAGGGAATGGTGCTTTGGCCTTTCCCTTAAATTTTCCTACCGCCAGAGCGGCCGTTTTAGTTGGGGTTGCAGTTTCAACCTTCCGTTTCTCTTTCTGATTGGAATTAGCATCAGTGGTGTCGACTGCTTTACCATTGCCTCTATGGAGGCGGTCTTCTTCTTCTCCGTTTGCATAACGGGTGGCTATCTCCATCATTTTACTCATTGACATGTCGCCTGAGCGACCAAACTTCAGATACAACTCTCAACACCTAACATCTGCCTTGAAGGCGTACACTGCTTGGTGCTCGGTAACATTCTCCACCATGTGGTGAAGGGTGGTCTAGCGCTGAATTTAACAGCGCAAAGACTCACTCGGCTTCTGTACGCATTGTTGTAGCTCACAAGGGCCAGCAGGACGCTTGCACGTGCCCTCGAAGGTCTTGATGAACACTCGGGCCAGATCTGCCTAATAGTATATACTTCAAGGAGCCAATTGATTCAACCATGCACCGGCCGAGCCATCTAGCATCAAGGGCAAATGCTTAATTGCAGCATTGTCCTTGCCGCCGCCAATCTGTACTACAACTCGGTAATCATCTAACCAAGTCTCGGGCTTGGACTCGCCTATGAACTTACTGACTCCAGCCGCCAACCTGAAGTTAGGAGTGATATCAGCACAGCGGATTGCTCTACTGAAACACTCGGGACCAGAAAATGCGGTTCCACTTCCACTCGGTTGATATCTGTAAAGACCTTCCAGGTAGGCTCTGCTACTGTCAATCCTTCTCTGCGCAAGCACATCTCTTGCATCAAATCCGGGGTTCCGCTCATCACCGAACGGGCGCCGGTCATCATAGTGCTGGGGCGTATACGAGCCGCTCCTAAGAGGAGAATGCACTCGACGGCGGTCATGACCGTGATGACGAGGGGGAAGCTGATTCTGACCCTGGTCTCTGTGCTGATACTCTCGGTAACCTCCATCTCTATGACGTTTGGTTGAACCTGGACTGTATACTGACCGGAGTGTCTCCGCCCTTGGCAAATTGCTATGCAATCTATTGATCGACTCTGAAACAATCGAATTCTGCTACTAAGCTGCTTGAAGCAAAGAGCGAATCTGTTATAAACCTCTGCCTGCCTCTGAATCTGAAGGCTGGATTGAATCTGCTATTTTGGATGCGGCTACAACATTAAGTACCGAAGTACGATATACCTCCGTATTGGGGCGATGGTCCCCTAAGAAGAGTTATCGCTGACGCCGATTGGAAGTTTGATGACGGTGTCCACCGCGTCCAGACGATGGTTCGCCGGCCTCGTGCTCGCCGTGACCGAACCCGAGTGGGCTCTCCGAGGATCCCGCCATGAAGACCTCTGCTACTGGGTTGCAGCTCTCACACTCGGAAGGAACGTCGGACTGGACTGATACTGAGTGTGTCGGGCTCTGAAGAGGTATAGCAGGCTCGATAGCTACAACCTAAGGGGTCGACGGAGACAACGGTTGACGAGCCACCGAGTGCTTCACCCACCGCTGGAGTCGAGAGCAACCGAATTGCTTGCGGTGACATACAACGGAGTGGGGAGCCGATAACGGGGTCGATGGCTGCAGAAGGAGAGCGCCGAAGGAGTTTGCACGGAAGTGCATCCCTCCATGGACTGGAAGCATCTCAACGTTGAGTGGCGCTTCTGGGAGCCTTGACCAATCGTCGGCGACGAAGATGAGGGCGCCGAAATGGATCTCACTGCCCATGAACAAAGTGTCGCCGGAGGACATGATGAAGAGTGAAAATACAAACTTGCCGGAAGTCGCTTAGACGCCTGCCCCACGGTGGGCGTCAACTATCGTGGGAATAAACCTGACAGTAGATGTGTAGGGTACGAATGGAGGGGGCAGAGTCCTAGCTACGGCAAGATTGTACGCAATATGTATGAGTTCATGCCCCTCTCTTGGAGGTAATAGCCCTACGTCTCAGGTGCTCAGGAGCTCTTGCGGGGTGGTTATGTGTAATACAGGGGGTGCGAACCCTTGTGCAAGAGGGGAGGGGTGGCTTATAAACAGTGTGCCACCTCTCATCAATACCTCAGCATCTAAGAGCTCGATCAATATGAGTTAAATATATACGTTACTGATAACGTAAGTGGGTAATAAATGCTACTAAAGACCATTTGTTGAACGTGTCTCCCTTGGGTTGTCGAGTGGATGTAAATTTAATCCGAGTGCCTTCGTACCGAGTGACTTTTAGGTACCATCTTCATCCAGTCGGAGTTTTCTGTGTGGACCTTGGCCTAATAATGAGGTGCCCTTGGGTAGGACATTTAGGTTAGGCCTATGACCCTACCCTAGGTACACATCCCCATCACGCGCCTCGCTGGGGCCCCCCATGTTCCTTCGTTGGTACCCTGGGCCATGCCCCCGGGATGGGTTGGCCCATCCAGAGGGCAACGGCGGGTACCCGCACACCTATTGGCGACCGAATGAAGCTTGCACCAGTAACATGGGCGTGTGTTCCACCCCCAGTCTCCAGGCGGGCATCCCGCGCCCTAGATGCAGGGGCGGGTATACCACCCCCGGCCTCCAGGTTGGGATCATCTGGACCGGAAACAAGGGCGTGTGTTCCACCCTCGGTCCCCCGGCTGGGGCCTCTCGGCGTGGATACAAGGGTGCATCCACCCAACCCCAGGCGAGAGGTCCCCGGTCACCAAGACCCAGACGTCTATGCGAAGAAGCTCCCAGCTAGCAGGTGTGCCCCGCGAGGATACCCGCGCTGGATTCCCTCGTGAAGCCACCCCCGCGTGCCGCCCCCACAGTGCTTATCATACATCCCCATCACGCGCCTCGCTGGGGCCCCCCATGTTCCTTCGTTGGTACCCTGGGCCATGCCCCCGGGATGGGTTGGCCCATCCAGAGGGCAACGGCGGGTACCCGCACACCTATTGGCGACCGAATGAAGCTTGCACCAGTAACATGGGCGTGTGTTCCACCCCCAGTCTCCAGGCGGGCATCCCGCGCCCTAGATGCAGGGGCGGGTATACCACCCCCGGCCTCCAGGTTGGGATCATCTGGACCGGAAACAAGGGCGTGTGTTCCACCCTCGGTCCCCCGGCTGGGGCCTCTCGGCGTGGATACAAGGGTGCATCCACCCAACCCCAGGCGAGAGGTCCCCGGTCACCAAGACCCAGACGTCTATGCGAAGAAGCTCCCAGCTAGCAGGTGTGCCCCGCGAGGATACCCGCGCTGGATTCCCTCGTGAAGCCACCCCCGCGTGCCGCCCCCACAGTGCTTATCATACTTGTTTGCACGGGGGCTGCCCACAAGGTCGCGTGCGCCTCCCCTGCCGCGGTGATGGCCTGCGCTGCCTCCTTCATAGCCCGGACGTCTCGCGGTCGTCATCGAACTGAGCAGGCCTCTAGTGGTTGATGTCGTCGGGCCTCCCGTATTCCCTCCCCGCTCCGTGAAGTGCGCCGATCTGTGATGGGTGGCGCCTCCCCAGCATAGCCGGATCCCATGCCTCCAGCATCTCCCGCCGAATCCCCAGTAAGGGTGGGCCTGAGTGGAGGTTTGGAATGCACCCGCGTGTTTCCCCGGTTGTACCTGCTGGCGATGCGGGCCGACGAGCGCGGTTCCTGCGAGGTGCGCTTGGGTCTCGTCAGTGGCATTGCACCCAAGAGCGTGCCTGTGTGTGCCGGTGCGGCGGCTGCGGGTTGCTTGCTAGCGCCTGAGCTTTTGCGCCACCAGGAGCGCGACATGTATGTGCGTCGGGTGCTGGCAGGTTCGGACGGGGGAGGAACAGCCTGGACGCGTGGAAGCGTCGGAGTGACGGGGGGATGCCCAGCAGTTGGTGAAGGCGGTAGCCCCCGGCGCTCGTCGGAAGCTCGTCCGGTGTGATAGCCGGCCGGCGGTGTAGCAGAGCGTTGCCGGGCGTCTCGGCCGGTTTGCGCCGTCTGCGCCACACGCGTGGATTCGAGGTCTCCCTACCATGAGTGTCATCAGCTTCACCTAGCCGGGCGCACCAAATGTTGGATTTCAGGCCCCGCAAAACCCTAAAGATTTGAACTCAAGGGCGTGTGCGGAGATCTCTCCCGGACTAACCTCGCCTAGCTCGTTACTCGATGGACATCACAAGGGACTCACTTGATGGTGAGGAAGACACAGAACACGGCAGTTTACCCAGGTTCGGGCAGCTGAGAAGCGTAATACCCTACACCTACTTTGGTGGATTGCCTCTGTTGGAGATCGATGGATGAACTAGTACAATGTTCTTGAGGGCCTTCGGAGGCTTGGTGGCTTTGTGCAGACCTAGTGGGTGAACGAATGAATCGGGGTCCCCCTCTACGAAACAACCTATCCTCTATATATTGCGACAGCCAGGGTCCTCTTCCTTTAACGTTTCGAAGGATAGGGATCCCACAATGGCCAATTTTGAAGGGGAACAGGGGAACGTGCTCCCCTGCCCAAAGGTGGTCTTCGCCTGCAAACTAGCTACTCACGCTGCAGGGATGTGCCCAGGGGTGACGACTGCCCTATTTACGGGCGGCGACGGCCTTGTTACACCAGAATGGAAACCTTTGGGAGATGCCCTCGGAACCCTTGTACGTCCCTGGCCCCTTTGCACTAAAGGGGAAATTGCGATGCCCTGTTGTCTGCTGCTCGCGTGTCCTTCCTCTACGTCATCCTTGACTCCTGAGGTCGGGCCTCGCCCCGGAATATCCGCCGCTGTGCAGGGGTCCTGAGGAGGGCCCCTACGGGTGTTGATTATGTTCCTCCTTGCGAGGCTTGGCCCCTCGCGAGGGCCTTGTCTTGGGAGGTGTCGGGCCCGTCAGTTTGCTTGGTGAAGTGGGTCGTCCCTGGGTCGCTGGCACGCAGGTCTGGGTACCCCCATTCCCCGAACACCGTCAGGATCCGCCAAGCGGGGAGCCGATCACCCAAGGACGCAAGCAAGGTAGAACGTTAGGGTTCAAAGTGGGTGCGACAGAAACAACTCAAGGATGCTTAAATGAAAGTGGTGGTTGGGTATGCCCTGAACTCCTGGAGGCCACGTGGCCGTGTTGGCGCCCTGGGACAGAGTGAGCCAAAAAGTTACCTGGCAACAGCCAACAAAAAGTCACCTGGCGGCAATGCCTGAAGGGCCAAGGGATCCGCTGTCGCCCGTTCTCCTGCTTCCACAGTCACGACCCTCATGAGTACGCCGTCTCCCGAGGCTTGGGATCTTTGCTCGACCCGAGCATCTCCTCCTCTTCCTCGTCACACCCCAGTAGGCATGGCATGAGCATGGCCTACTGGAGCCGCCGGTAGGTAGAAGCCGCGTTGCCCAACACGAAGGGCATGAGGGTGCCGGCGCGTGGGCACACCCACCGATGGTCGGATCACGCGGGCCAGAAGGGGCCTTGAGCCGCGACTCTGTCGATTGCGAGGGCGTTGATGCAGATGCGGGGCCAATCGACCGTGTCGACAACGACGACTGCGATTGGTGGTGCTGGGCAGTCCCCGCCTCACAACGCCTGGGCCTCGTGAAGTTCTTGGATTGCTCTGATGACGGACTCACGGGAGCTTAGCAGACGCGCGCCGGAGCTCGCCCTCGGGTTGTGATTGAGCGCAACCCTCGCCTCACTGGTCAAGCCCAAAGCCTCCCTGATGGGAGCCCCGAGCCCTGACCCAAGGGGGCCCCAAGCGTACGTTCCTATCCGATGGGAGGCATGACCCCGTCCCAGGGCACGGAGCCCGAAGCCCCATGGCGCTCTGTGGGGAGGAGCAGCTTCTTCTTTTTGCGTGGGTCCTCGCGAGGTAGCTCGTCTTCTTCGTCGTCTAGGTGTTCTGTCGCCGCCTTGCGATAGGCGCGCTCTAGTGTATAGACGACATCCTTCTCGTCCCAGGCGATGGTGATGACGTCGCCGCTCCCTGGCATCTTGAGGGTGTTGTAGCCATGGTGGGTCACTGCCATGAACTTAGCGAGAGCCGGGTACCCAAGGATCACGTTGTACTTAGCGAGAGACGATGATCTCAGTGTGGTAGTTCTTGCGCTCGCCGAAGGTGACTGGCAGATGCACCTGCCCGATGGGCATGGTGGACACCTCCGTAACTCCTGAGAAGGGCTTAGTTGGCAAGAGTTGTTCGTACGACAGCTGGATTTTCTCGTAGGTCTCCGCCGAGAGGACGTTGAGACCCTCCACTGTCAATAAGGGTCTTGGTGACGAGGATGTTGCTGATGGTCGGGGTGCACATCATGGGAAATATGCCAGGAATGAACGAGCACCTGGGCTGATCACTTGGGTCGAAGGTGATGGTGGTCTTGGGCCAGTTGAGGAGGAACATAGCTTCAGGCTTTGGGAGAACGACATTCACCTCCTATGCGAATTGCTTGAAGGCGCGGTTGGAGGCTGGGGTCTGGGCGCCGCCCAGGAAGGAGGCCACAACCCTGACATCCTCGAAGCCCCCAACCCCATCATCCTGCCTGTCTTCATCCCTCCTTCTAGGTGGCGGAGGCACCGGAGGCAGCCCAGCCTCACGAGGCTCACTGCATCGTTGCCCCTCCTAAGAGTCGTCGCGCCAGCGGTCATCCCAATCCTGGTCGCGCCAGCGGTCCTCCTGAGGTTGGCCGCGCCAACGGTCTTCATGAGGTTGTTCACGCAACCCCTGACGAGGCTCCCGATCAGCCCAGCGGCCTCCACTGCGACCACCGCCGCGCGTGGGGCCTCTGTCTCCCCGTCCAGGGCGCGTGTTGAAGTGCTCGGCATGGACCAGTTGGAGCTCCTGGCACTTGGAGGTATCATGGCCGTTGGTGCCATAGAAGATGCACGTTGGCCCCCCTCCTCACGGACGCTCTTCTCCTCCGCCGTACTTCATCTGAGGCTCGGCTGCGAGCACTGGAGGAGCCTTGCACTTCGCCTCCTTGGCCTTGGACTTCTTCTCTTCTGGTTCCGCCGCCTGAGGCCCGAGGAGTGGCAGGCGACCTTCTTCATCCCTGGCGCATGTGTTTGCCAGGTTGAACATCTCAAGCGCAGTGCTCATTTCATCACTCATGGAGAGCTCCTCCTTCATCTTGAGGTCGGTGACTCCGTCAGAGAAGGCAGAGATGATGGCCTTGTCCGACGCCTTGGGGTTCTTGAGGTGCATGACCGTGAAGCGTTGTATGAACTTGTGCAGGGTCTGTCCCTCCTACTGCTTGATGCGCTGCAGGTCGTTCACGGTGGGAGCGCGGTCGCAGGTGCCCTGAAAGTTGGCAATGAAGTGTTCGCGTAGACATCCCAGGAGGTGATGGACGCCTTGGGGAGGTTGAGGAACCAAGAGAGTGCGCCTCCCTTGAGCGCCATGGGGAACCAGCACGCCATGACCTTGTCGCCTCCTCCTGCCGCCCTAATGCTCAGCGTGTAGAGTTGCAGGAACTCGGCCGGGTCCAGGGTGTCGTCGTAGCGCGGGGGGTAGGTTAGGCTTGAAATTGCAGGGCCACGCAGTTGGGTAGAGCTCTGGGCGATGGCGAGGCAACCCCACCAGCCCGACAGGTGTAGCGCGTGTGGGGGCGACCTGGTCATGTTGCTCCAACGGGTCAGCTTTGACCGGGGCGCGCTCGTGGCCCGGAACCTGCAACGCCGGGACCGTGCGCTCATCAACGCGTGGTCGAGGAACCACCTGACAAGTTGCTTTGTCTCCTGGCTTCGCCCCAGGCTCGCAAGGTCGGTCGCGGGAATGCGCTTCCTGCCTGGGCTCAGGACGTGCGTCACACCGCGGAGGTGGGGGTGGCGTGTCTTGCTCAACATCGTTTGCCAGTGATGGTTGGGGATGAAATGAGAAGGAGAGCATCGTGGAATCTCCGACAGCGGCGATGAGCTCCTCGACACGTTGGAGCTAGTCGTTGTGGCGGTCAAGGGAGGGTTGGTAGCGGAGCAGCTCGGTGGCCATGGCAAGCGCGCGCTGACCATGTGGTATCTCCGGTCGGGCACGCGAGGCCGACCCGGAAGCCCGGACGAGCGACGGGGTTGCGGTGCGGCCCTCGGGGTGTTCGGTAGCCGGCTGGGAGGAACCATGTTGTTCACGAGCGACGGTGACCGGTGCGCGTTGACGGGGCCTGCAGGCGCCGTCTGAGCAACAGGGTGGCGTGGTGCTCAGCGCGAACCCGGAGAGCGTCGGCCATCAGAGCGGAGAAGCTTGGTGAAGGCGGAGCTTGGAGGAAACCTTGACACGCCCCTACCTTGCGTGCCAAATGTCGGATTTCGGGCTCCGCAAAACCCTAAGATTCGAACTCAGGGGCATGTACGTAGATCTCTCGTGGGCTCGCCTTACCTAAGTAGCTACTCGTCGGGGATGGCAAATAACTCACTCGATGGTGCGAAAGACACAGAACACGACAGTTTACCCAGGTCCGGGCCGCTGGGAAGCATAATACCCTACTCTTGCTTTAGTGGATTGCCTCTTGTGAGGTTGGTGGATGAACTAGTATAGTGATCGAGGGCCTCCAGAGGCTGTCTGGCCTTCGCGTGGTGCCAATGGGCAAATTGATGAATCCGGCCCCCCTCTACGAAGTAACCTATCCTCTATATATAGTGGCGGCCCCGGTCCTTTTCCTTATCATTTCGGCGGGAACGGATCCCACAATGGCCAATTTCGAAGGGGAACAGGGGAACCTGCTCTCCTGCCCAAAGGTGGTCTTCGCCTGCAATGTGGCTGCGTGCGCTGCAGGGACGGGTCCAGGGATGACGTCTGTCCTACTGGCAGGCAGCGATGGCTTTGTTGCACCAGAAGGGAAAGCTTTGGAAGATGCCTTGGGAACCCCGGTACGTCCTTGCCCCCTTTGCACTATAGGGGAAACTGCTCCGCCCTGTTGTATGCTGCTCGCCTGTCCTTCCTACATGTCATCCTTTACTCCCGAGGCTGGGCCTTGCCTCGGAATATCCGCCTCTCCGGAGGGGTCCTGATGAGGCCCCATGCGGATCTTGATGTTGCTCCTCCTTGCAAGGCTTGGTCCCCCGTGAGGTCCTTGCCTTGAGCGGTACCGCGCCCAATCGTACTTGACTGATGAAGTGGGCCTGCCATGGGCCACAGCCAAGCAGGTCTGCGTACCCCCATTCACAGAACGCCGACAATATTCCCCTCACGTAAGAAACCAAGGTATCAATACAGTAGGAAGATCCACAAGACTATGTAAGAAGCACTTGCACACAAGTAGCAAATCCTCGCAACCCAACGCGTAAAGGGGTTGTCAATCCCTCGTGGGTAAAGTAAGGATAGATTGATAGATGCAAATAAGAGTGATAGAAAATAGAATGCATCAAGGTATTTTTGGTTTTTTGATAATATAGATCTGAAAACAAAAGAGCAAATAAAGTAGTGATGCAAATAGCAAAGTAGAGATTGCAAATAGATGATGTGAAGTTGAACCGGGGGGCGTAAGTTTGATTAGTGGCTTCTATCAAGAAAATAGCAAGCGGTGGGTAGTCAAATTACTATTAGGCAATTGATAGAATATCAAATAACTATGATGATATTCAAGACAATGGTCATTTATATAAGCATCACGTCCAAGATAAGTAGATGGGCTTATTCCTGCATCTACTTCTATTAATAAAAACATCGACCGCTATCCAGCATGCATCTAGTGTATTGAGTTTATGGAGAAATGGAGTAATGACTTAAGAACGATGACATGATGTAGACAAGATCTTTTCATGTAGAAATAGACCACATCGTTTTATCCTTGATAGAAACGATACATGCGTGTCATGTCTCTTTCTATCACTAAGATTGAGCACAGCAAGATCGAACCCATCACAAAGCACTTCTTCCCATTGCAAGATACAAGATAAAGTTGGCTAGACAGAAACCAAATATCAGGGAATAAATAAGAGGCTATAATAATCAAGCATGAATATGTTTTCGTAGATCTGATCATAAACACACAATTCATCGGATCCCAACAAACACACCACAAAAGAAAGAGTTACATCATATGGATCTCCAAGAGACCATTGTAATGAGAAACAAAACTACAGAGAAAGCCATCTAGATACTGCCTACGGACCCGTAGGTGTGATATGAACTAGTCATGCATCATCAGAGGAGCACCAATGAGGATGGTGAACCCCTCCGTGATCGTGTTCCTTTGTGGAACGGGCTCTAGATTGGATTTTGTGGTTCTGGAACTTGCGGTGGATGAAACAATTTTTCATCGACTCCTCTAGGGTTTTCTGATTATTGGGGTATTTATACATCTCACACGCGGTGGAGAAGCTTCCCGAGGGCCCCACTAGACACCAGGCCACGCTAGGGGCCTCGGACGCGCCCTGATGTCTTGTGTCCCCTCAGGGCCTTGTGTGCTACTCATTCTTGTTTTCCAAGTTTCCTTCAGGTCCAAAAAATCTCCATAATGTTTTGTGGAAATTGGACATCATCTGGTATGTATTTTTTGTGAAGGAAAAAAATAGAAAAAACAACAACTTGCACTAGGCACTATGTCAATAGGTTAGTCCAAAAAATGATATAAAATTGCTATAAAATGATTGTAAAACATCCAAGAATGATAAGATAACAACATGGAACAATAAAAAATTACACATACGTTGGAGATGTATAAGCATCCCCAAGCTTAATTCCTTCTCGTCCTCGAGTAGGTAAATGATAAAACCAGATTTTTTGATGTGGAATGCTGCCTCACATGTTCATCGTATTATTTTTCTATCAGCATGGACATATAGACTTATAGATGATGCAATGCAATAGTCTATAATTTTACATGAAGATTTCAATACTCAAGCATAACAACAAGCAACCAAATCTTTCAAAATATCAACGCTAAAGAACGTTATCCCTAGCCCATCATGCTCTATCATTGACCTATTCATGCACCAAACTCAAATATTAACTACATCCAATGCTCAAGTGTGATAATGGTATTCCTTAGTTGGGGCTTTATAAGAGAAGATGAAGACTCAAATTCAAAAAATAAAAATTGCATAAAGTAAATAGATAGGCCCTTCGCAGAGGAAAGCAGGGATTTCTAGCGGTGCCATAGGTCAAAGTGAAAAACTTAGAGGTAATTTTTTAGGGTGGCATGTTGTTCTTGTCAACAATAATGACTAAGAGTTTCCAATATCCTGCATGCTAAACAAATTATAGTTGTTTCCCAAACTAAAAATAAAGTTTATTCCTTTTGCACCATTCTTTCACATTCCACGGCTAGCGGTATCCACGGGTGTCGTCCATACCAACACTTCCCAAGAAAATTTATTATTTTGACAACATAAAATATATATTTTTCTATTTGGGATTGGGTATCCATATTACAGCCATACTCTCGTGTAATGACAAGTGAATAAACACTCATCTTGAGAATAACCTATTTAACATGGAAGATACTGGCCACCCCTAGCCGCTTCATGAGCGGTACGGGCACACAAAACAGATTTTTATTTTGAATATTAGAGTTGGCACTTACAGATTTACTTGGAACAACTTTAAAATACCGCATATAGGAAGGTATGGTGGATCCATTTGGCATAACTTTGGGTTTAGGATTTGGACGCACAAGCAGTATTCCCACTTAGGTCAAGGGAAGGCTAGCAAATAGATTGAGAAGCGCCCAACAAAGGAAACAAAATCATCAGATGTGAACATTAAACATAGTGTACAACGAATAATGCAATATAAGTAGGATGTAATTTCATAGCATAATTATTGACTACATGTGCATGCATAGGAAATCAAAAACCTTAACACCAATATTCTTACTAGATCATAATAACTCATCAACATAATTCACATATTACTATCTTCATATGGCAAAACAGTTGCCAAGAATAAAGCTTAATATCCCATGATCTTCCTGAATTTTTTATTATATCTTTCCTGGACATTGATCACTTTGGAACTAATTGTCATTTAAAGGAAATTGTCAATGCAAATAACAAGCTCTCAAACAAATATAAGTGAAGAACAAGAGCACAAATTTCTTTAAAATTTTCAACTCACAAAATTATATAAGTGAAGCAAGAAAGTATTCTTTAAAATTTCAGAAACTCTCAAAATAATCTAAGTGAATCCTGAGAGCAAATTTCTTCAAAACAACAGCACCACTGTGCTCAAAAAGATATAAGTGAAGAACTTGAGCAATTCCATGGCTCAAAAAATTTAAGTGAAGCATAACGAGTGATTCTGACAAATCAAAGCATAATTTATCTCTATCAAATGGGTCTGTCCAGCAAGGTTTATTATGACAAACTAACTAGCAAATAATGCAAAGACACAAATGATACAAGATGCTCCAAGCAAAACTCATGATATGTGTCGAATAAAAATATAACTCTCCAAGAAAAATTACCGATGGTTTCTCGACGAAAGAGGGGATGCCTTCCGGGGCATCCCCAAGCATAGCTGCTTGTTACTCCTTAGATATTACCTTGGGTTGCCATGGGGCATCCCCGAGCTTAGGATTTTATCACTCCTTATTCCATCATCCATCATGATCTCACTCAAAACTTGAAAACTTCAATCACACAAAACTAAACAAAATTTCGTGAGATCCGTTAGTATAAGAAAACCAAAGTTTACAATATGTATTGTTGAAAACACATTCCAATTTTTTTTTGAATTATACCTACTGTATTCTAACTTTGACATGCATTATGCCTCCCGTTATAAACCATATAATCATTAAAATAAGCACATAACGCGAACAAAACAGAATCTGTTAAAAATAGAACAGTTTGTAAAGATTCTAAATTAACTTATACTTCTATAACTAAACAAATTATAAAAAATTAGGACAATATAGGGAATTTGTATATTCATCTTGTGTAAAAAATTCGTACACTACTGATGTATCTATGATTTTCAGGATTATTTCTACTCGATGCAAAAGTTTATGTTTTACCACAGGATTAAAGCAACAAATACCCAACATGATCCCAATGGCTCTGCTTGGAACAAACACTGAATGAAACACAAAAAATACAAATATATCATTAGAATAATTGTGAAAACACTCAAGAACTTAAAAATTATATTTTTTATTCATTTGATTTCCTCTAAATAAGTGCTATCATTTTACGCCTCTAGTTAGGCATATATCATATATTTTAAGTGATATCGTCCTTAGCGATTGATCCATAGGTTGCCCTCATGATTGGTTCATATGGCAATTCAATTTGAGTTCTAGGGAAGTGTTGCATGCCCTTTCTTAGTGGAAACAGAAATTTAATATTCCGTTCTTTCATATCAATCACGTCTCCTATAGTATGCAAGAACGGTCTACCAATAATTATTGGACAAGACGGATTGCACTCAATATCAAGAATAATACAATCTATGGGCACATAATTCCTATTTCTAAGAATAAGAATATCATTAATTATTCCCATTGGTTTTTAATAGTAGAATCCGCCAACTGCAAATTGAGAGGGGATTCTTCAATCTTGATGAGACCAAGCACATCACAAAGAGATTTCAGAATTGTCGAAACACCAACACGCAAATCACATAAAGCATAACACTCAAAATTCTTGATTTTGATCTTAATGGTGCTTCACATTCATCATGTAATTTTCTAGAAATTGAAATCTCTAGCTCTAACGGTTCTTCTAAAGCTTTTATCACCGCATCCGAAATATGTTTTGTAAAAGATTTATTTATTTTTTTGATAGGAATTGGGTGTATTTATCATAAATTGCAACATACAAATACACTCAATCAAGGAGCAGCTATCAAAATGAATTTTTTTGCAATCCGAAATAGTGGGTGCATCGCTAGCTAAAGTTTTTACCTCTTCAATCCCACTTTTATCAATTTTTTCAATAATATTTTCACCCTCAAAATCATAGGAATGCCCTCTAGCTAAAGCTGACACATATTTAGTTCCCTCATCATTAATTTTAACATTATTAAACAAGGAATCAATTCAAGAAACACCAATCATTTTAATGACTTCATCATTTTTCTAAAAGCAATCGGGAAACACTCTTTTTAAAAATTAGCTTTTAGCTCTAAGCATAGTGGTTCTTTTCTTACTTTCATCTATGCAAACATATAAAAATTTAATTGATTCATTAATATCAATCTTAGGAAAAAAAATTATTCTTCAAATTTTCTACATCGTGCGAAATTCTATCAATGCTTCTAGATTTATCATCAATTTTATTCAACTTTTCTTCTACCGTGGTATTAAAAGCCTTTTTTGCATTGATAAATTCCTTAATATTACTCTCAATATCACAGGGTATCCTAGCATTGTTGTTATGACAATTACCATAATTATTTGAAGAACTTCCAGGATAGGGCCTAGTATTAAAATGGTTCATATAAGCATTGTTATTAAAATTGTTTCGCAAGGCAAATTTCAGATCTATGGGGTCATTATTTTGCTCAATCAAAGTAGACAAGGTCACACAATTAGGGTCAATAGGAGCATGCTTACTAGCAACCAATTTCATAAGAGCATCAATTTCTCAAATAGAATTAACCTTTTTACTAGTATGAGCTCTTTCAGTATGCCATTGTGAATAATTGGCCATAATATTATCAAGAAATTTAGTAGTATCACCGAAAGTAAATTCCATAAAAGTACCACCCCCAGCATAATCTAAAAGATTTCTAGAAACAAAATCCAGTCCCGCATAAAAAATTGTATGATCATCCACAAACTCAAACCATGAGTTGGGACGTTTCTTATCATCAATTTCATCCTTTCCCAAGACTCGGCAACATGCTCATGCTCAAGTTGTTTAAAATTCATAATCTGATTTCTTAGAGAAATAATTTTTATGGGAGGAAAATACTTTGTGATAAAAGAATCTTTGCACTTGTTCCGAGAATTGATACTATTTTGTGGCAAAGATGATAACCAAATTTTAGCACAATCACGCAAAAAGAACGAAATTAATTTCAGCTTAACAATTGTCCACATCTTTATTATTTTGCATATCACACAATTCTACGGAAATGTTTAGATGGGATGCTACATCCTCATTAAGATTACCGGAAAATTGCTCTTTCATAACAAGATTCAATGAAGCGGCATTGGTATCAAAAGACTCCGCCCTAGTCGCAGGAGGAGCAATAGGAGGGCTAATAAATCATTGTTATTGGTATTGGAAAAAACACAAATTAGTGTTCTCTTGAGTCACCGTGACTACATAAACAAGAAGACAAGCAAACAAGAGATCCAGCAAGAAAACGACAAGGGAAAGATGGCAAATAAAAATAATGTAATGGCAAGGAGATGAGATTTGTATGTAGGAACCTGATAGATCTTGACTTGATCTTCCCCGGCAACCAAAGTTGTCAGAATCGTGACTCAAGTCTTAAAACCCTATGATCTAACGATCCAAACTAGGTTCTCCTATTCTATGATTTTTCTCATAGAATCTAAGTTTTTACGATCCTGACAGTTATGATTCTATGATTCACGATTCTAGAAATGGAGCTCCGTTCCGATACATAATCACGATTGTGATAACTTTGCCTGCAACGGCACCAGAAATCTTGTGACTCCTCGCAGGTGCGTTGGTTCTCCCTCCAAGCTTAAAGGGTGATGTAGCACAGTCGCGACAAGTATTTCCCTCAATTAAGATACAAAGGTATCAATCCAGTAGGAAGATCCACATGACTACGTAAGCAGCACCTGCACACAAATAGCAAAACCTTGAACCCTCACCCTGTAGAGGGGTTTTCAATCCCTCGTGGGTAAAGTAAGGATAGATTGATAGATGCAAATAAGAGTGATAGCATATAGAACACCACAAGGTATTTTTGGGTTTTTTGATAATATATATCTGAAAACGAAAGAATAAATAAATTGGTAACACAAATAGAAAAGTAGAGATTGCAAATAGATGATGTGAAGTAGACCCACGGGGTGTAGGTCTCACTCGTGGCTTCTCTCGAGAAAATAGCAAGCGATGGGTAGACAAATTATTGTTGGGCAATTGATAGAAGACCAAATAAGTATGATGATATTCAATACAATGATCACGTATACATGCATCACGTCCAAGATAAGTAGACCAACTTCTCCATGCATCTTCTTCTATTACTCCACACATCGGTCGCTATCCAGCATGGATCTAGTGTATTGAGAAACGAAGTAATGCCTTAAGAACGATGACATGATGTAGACAAGATCTATTCATGTAGGAATATACCCCATCGTTTTATCCTTGATAGCACCGGTACATGCGTCTCATGTCTATTTTCGTCACTGAGATTGAGCACCGCAAGATCGAACCCATCATAAAGCACCTCTTCCCACTTCAAGATAAAAGATCAAGTTAGACAAACAAAAATGAAATATAAGAGAAGAAATACGAGGCTATAGTAATCAAGCATGAATATGATTTAATAGATCTGATCATAAACTCACAATTCATGTGATCCCAACAAACACAACGCAAAAGAATGAGTTACATCATGTGGATCTCTAAGTGACCATTGTATTGAGAATCAAAACGAGAGATACATCCATATAGCTACTGCATATGGACCCGTACGTTTATTATGAACTACTCACGCTCTAGATTGGATACCGTGGCTTCTGGAACTTTCGGTGGCTGAAACGACTTTTCATCGACTGCCCTAGGTTTTGTGAATATTGGGGTATTTATAAAGCTCAGAGGCAGTGGAGGAGGCGCCTCGTCTGGTGCTCATCCTTGGCTCCTAAGTTTCCTTCTGGTCCAAACAAATGTCCATACAGTTTTGTGGCATTTGCACTTCATCTGATGTTGATTTTCTGTGAAGGAAAAAACAATAAAAAAAGAACAACTGACACTAGGCACTATGTTAATAGGGTAGTTCCAAAAAATGACATAAAGTGGCTATAAAATGATCATAAAACATCCAAGAATGATAATATAACAGAATGGATGTCGGGACCCCGATCCTAAGTCATAGGAATCCAGCCTGTAACACATCGCATCTCTTTGTGGTCTCACGCACGGTTAACCCCACGGTTGCAGCCTTACCTTAGCCGGGACCGTTTGCGCCTTTTGACTCATGTATGCAATTGTGTCGCTAGCAATCCAATGACAAAGAACCCGGATTGACAAGTCTAGTCATAAACCGAAGTGGCAGTTCCGCACAGGGACATGCATACATGACCCAGCAAAGCAGGTGTCGGTTACCAGCGAATGTAGACAAGTCGTAGTAAGCTACAAGGACTCCATTACATCGCGTGACATTTCCCCAAAGGGGACAGACACAGCAGCTAAGAAGGACACACGCCGGTCAACCAATGTGTCCAGAGCAGTAGCGAGCTACCTTGGCTCGTTGGATCACAACGGGGCATTTGCCTGTAAGGAATGCTACTAAAGTCTACGGCTAGGTAATCGAACCCCATACATACCAAGTACGACACACATACGCATGGCATACCGATATGTATAGATACATTGATGGCATCACAACATAAGCATAAACATACAGGCTTTATTTAAAAGGCTCGGAAGAGCCACACACATAATATTACACAGTAGGGGTCTCACGACCCATCATAACAGTCATTCAAGTTACAAGCCAGCGGAAGTTATTAAACTGTCTGAGTACAGATAGATGAAACTAGAAGGCACATGGCCTGACTATACTATAGACCCAACCTAGGGCCAGATCGTAGCTGGGACACCAGCTACTCGTCGTCGTCGATGTCTAGGAAGAACCCTCCATTAGGGTCCTTAACAACCTCTGCAACAAATATTAAGCAAACATAAGTACAGAGGTACTCAGCAAGACTTTAGGATAACTATCTACTCATGCAATGTATCAATAAGGAATTGTGGGGTTTCATATGGAAAGCCAGCATTTGACTCGTGGCTAGACAACTTGCATTTTAAAACAATTTTTGACAACTTGATTTCTCGCACACGAGTCCACTAACACCACAACAGTACTCCATCGTGGAATCATTCCGTCTCCATACGGAAATGCCGTCCATGACACTCACGCTTATCTTGACAATTTTATGAGCAACCATAGAAGTTATCTATGAACAACATATGTCTCCAAGTAGTCCATATCCGCGGACGCGGCTATTCGAATAGATTATAACCCTGCAGGGGTGTACTTCGTCACACACTCTCTCGCCACTTATCGCCATGTGCACGTCATGCACCTCGGAAACCTTCAAGCGGAAGCCCAGCGAGGGAGTCTGCCACGCCCGTTAACCACGCTAATACTTAGTCCAGGTCTATCGCCTATCTGAGGGTAACCCGCACGGAAGTTCGGCCGAGGTTTCCACCACGGCCCCAAACGATGTGCGCAGGGTACTCAAGCCCACCATCCGGGTGCCACTTGGTACACCGTGCCACTGCCTACCGCATCACAGCCGACCTCTCAGGTCAGCGCTATGCACGGCCTCCAGCATGACTATAAACACCAGAAACTACTTGCAACTCCTGGACCGAGTACTAAGCGATTAATAAGTCGAGCGGGGTCATATTTCAGGGCCCAGCATGTGGTAGTATCTCATCTTGGATTACATACACGGAACTCAGGTCCTAAGGACGGTTCCAATGAAACAACCCGCCATGTACTCCTACATAGCCTTTCACCGGTACCTTTACCAAATCAGGTTCAACACACCACCTTTATTTATTGAACACATTCTCACAATTTTGTTCATCTCCCAGATGGCAGACCATACACAACTCTAAGGGTGTGTTTGGTTTGTGTCACCGGGTGGAATGTAACGGGTCCGTCCCGTCCCTAGAGGTCGTTCTTCTGTTTAGTTGGGGCCAGGAATCGGAACCCACTCATTCCCTGGAATGGCATATTCCTCCCAGATCGAGAACGCGCTGGTACCTCCGAAGCAGTGGAACGACGCGGAACGCCTCGTGCTCTCACATTTCCCCCGACGCTTCCCCCTTTCTCCTATAACCTCGATGGCCACCTCCCTCCCTAAGCCGCACCGCCGGCCACCTTCTGCCGCACCGCCGACCACCTTCAGTTGCGTCGGCGGCCTCCTTCAGCTGCACCGGCGGCCTCCTTCTGCCGCCCCGCCGGCCACCTTCTGCTGCGCCGGCGGCCACCTTCTGCTGCGCCGGCGGCTCCCTTCAGCTGCGCCGGCGGCCTCCATCAGTTGCGTCGGCGGCCTCCATCTACTGCGCCACCGAGGCCCTTCTACCGCGCCGCCGCCCCCTGCATCTACCGCGCCACCGCCCCCTGCATCCGCTGCACCGCCGCCGGGAGCACGCACCGCCGCCGAGAGCACGCGCCGCCGCCGGGAACAAATCCATTCCATTCCATTCCATCCCTCCAACCAAACATCAAAATGTAACCATTCCGTTCCTTTAAATCACCTCTACCGAACACAAGGACGTAACCAACTCGTTCCAGTGGAATGGAACCATGACATTCCGTTCCACTTCGTTCCCGAACCAAACACACCCTAAGCATAGCATGCATAGCAGGATAAGGCGCATCATGGCTCAAGCATCTACCAGGTATGCTAGGTTGCAAGGTTCAGCTATTTACTGTGACAAAGACAAGTCATGCAAAGGAAGTGGGTTCAACTAATGTGGCAAAAGCATTTGAGCATTTGATCCTAATGCAATAAGTAAGTGCAGGAGCGAGAACATTGGATTTATCGGGATGATCAAAATGGTTGCTTGCCTTGTTGCTCAGAAGAGGGACAATATCCGTGAGTCGAATATTCGGTGGAATCCGGAGGAGCGGAGCCTACCGAAAGAAATAACAACAATCATATGCAACAAGATGATGCATGAGCATGGCATGAGGATGCAAGGTGGTATGCTAATATAGCTAACATTTATTGGGTTTGAAGTTGATTTGAATCAGATTGAAATATCACTTCAAACGAGGTATTCCCGAATACCATTTTAATTAATTTGACATGATGCTCAGATCAACTTGTTTTTAACATGCATGGAAATGATATGTTAAGTTGATGGTTGTGTTTGAACAATGTTTGATCATAGCATTTGAAGTGGAATTCAAATGATTTTCAAATTCCATCTCCATAGCATTTACAAAATTTAACTTATTCATTATTCTACATGTTTGAAAATGATATATTCAGATTCCTTGGATTTTTCTCATACTTTCTCATATATAATTTTTTTCATTGGAGTTACAGATTAATTTCTATGATTTTTAGAAGTTTTGGCATTTTTCTGGAATTTTTTTAAATCAGAAAATCTTTACTGCATCAGCATGACATCAGCAGGTCCAACTGACCGTTCAAAGTCAAACCTGACCAGTGGGACCCACTGGTCAGTGACTCTGGTTAGTTTTAGATTAGTTTTAAACTTAATTAGCTAATTAATAGGACTGGACCCATATGTGAGTGACTTATTAGTTTAAATGATTTTAGTTTTATTAATCCAAAACATCCAGAGGCTGGCCCCACACGTCAGTGGCTCAGGCCAACTGAGCTCCACCGGCGACGAGGTCATCCTCGCCGGCGGGGAGCTTCCGGTGAAACCAAAGACGGCGGAGGCCATCGGAAACTCATCTCCGACGACCAAACGCACGGCGGAGACCATAGGGAGATCGGCCACTCGACGACGCGCACGATGGGGGCAAACCCCAGGGGCTGGGGTGGCTGGAATCGACGCCGGCGACGAGCTCGGCGGCGACCAAAGCTCAGCCATTGTCAAGGTCATCGAAAACAGGGTCAAATCGCATGGGGCTGGGCACCTAACGCATCTACGCGACGGCCTGAAGCTGCTGGTGGCCTCAGATGGACCAACCCTTCACCAGAGGGCTATCGGCGACGAGCTGCAGCGGTGGTCCTCGTCGGGCTCCGGTGGAACTAGGCCTAGAGGAACAGATCGATGGGGAAAACTTGGGGGAAAGCTGCGCAAGCTCACGGGGAGTGCAGTGGAGGCGCTAGATTGCTCGGGGAGGCGCTGTAGGCGTCGAATCGATCGGAGCTCGCCGGCGGCCGAAGCTTGAAGACGAAGGTGCCGTGGGCGTTGCAGGGCTCGGGGGACCTTCGGCTTCTACAGGGAGGACCAGCTCTCTTGAGGCGGAGCGAATGGGTCACTTGGGGGAAAGAACTAGTGGCCAGAGGCACGGGCAGCTCGAGCTCGAGCTCCTGTCAATGGCGGAAGTGGGGGAGGAAGAAACCGAGAGGAGAGGGGGAAATGGAGCGCGGGAATGGATAGGCCAGAGCTCGGGGAGGTTATCCCTGCCGTCGCGCTGTCCTAGGGAGCACTGGAGCATGGCGAAGCAGGAGGTGGAGGAGACGCCGTGGGCGTTTGCTCCTCTGCCAGAAGGCAGGAGGAAGAAGACTCCCCTGCCCCTGGTGGGCTGGGCTCCTCAGGGTGACAGGTAAGTGTTTCTTTTTTCTCTCTCTTTAGTTTTCTGCTTTACTAACTATTTGATTTGCTATTTATATCAGCTCCAAATAGTTTACAAAAAATATTTTAAACACACCAGAGTATTTGTTGGAATATATCCAACCATTCCTGAAGTTTTCAACATTTTTGAAAACTTAAAGTTTTTGAATTCAAATTTAAACTTGAATCCAGTGGCTTTTTGCTTTTAAATAAAATGCCAAATGTGTTATGAAAATAGTTTCCTTCACTTCTTATTTTCTTTCAAGAATTATCAGAAAAGTTGAACTTTTCTTGAGGCCATTTTGGGTTCATTGATTTTAACTAGTTTCATATTTCCTTTAATTTGAGAAGTGGCTAGGTTTTTTTGAGTTTTCTTCACCACTTGCTTGGATCTTGTTGCAATTTTCTTGAATGCAATGCAAAGAAGATATGAGCACAATGCTATACTTGATTAGGGTTCCAGGGATGTGACAACTCACCCCCACTCAAAAGAATCTCGTCCCGAGATTTAGAAGTCGTCAGGGATAACGCGGGGTACCCAAGTCAGAGACGATCCTCTCTTTCCCATGTTGCCTCCTTTTCAGAATGATTTGACCATTGAACTTTAAAAAACATGAGGTTTCGACGTCGAGTGGTACGCTCAGCTTGATCAAGAATGCGCATGGGGTATTCTCGGTATGAAAGGTTATCTTGGAGACCAAGCGTTTCGTGGTCCACTTCACGGATAGGATCCGAAAAGCAACGCCTGAGTTGCGAGACGTGGCAGACATCATGAACCTTGGAAAGATGCGGAGGAAGTTCCAACAGGTAGCCAACTTCTCCTCGTTTACCAAGAATGCGAAAAGGACCAATGTAACGAGGAGCCAACTTGCCCTTGATACCGAATCGATGGGTACCCTTCAAAGGTGTAACCCGAATGTATGCCTTCTTGTCAACTTCAAAGGTCACAGCCTTATGATGACGATCATAATGGCTCTTTTGACGAGACTGGGTTGTTTCCAACTTTCCACGAATAATGCGAACCTGCTCTTCTGCATCCTGGATCATATCCGGGCCAAAGAGTTGCCTCTCTCCGGTTTCTGACCAATTAAGAGGTGTTCGACATCTTCGTCCATAGAGAACTTCAAAAGGGGCTTTGCCCAAGCTTGATTGATAACTATTGTTATAAGCAAATTCGGCGAATGGAAGGCACTTCTCCCAATTCATACCGAACGATATAACACAAGCTTGGAGCATATCTTCTAGGATTTGATTCACTCTTTCTACTTGACCACTTGATTGAGGATGGAAAGCACTGCTAAAAGATAAGTGAGTCCCCATAGCATTCTGAAAACTTTCCCAGAAGCGAGAAGTAAAGATACTCCCACGGTCTGAGTTAATCTCCAGGGGAACACCATGAAGAGACACTATTAGACAGATATATAACTCTGCTAGCTGGCTAGCTGTTATACTCTCACGAACTGGAAGAAAATGAGCTACTTTGGAGAGACGGTCAATGACCACAAAGATAGCATTATTTCCTTTCTTGGTCTTGGGAAATCCGGTAATGAAATCCATACTCACTTTATCCCATTTCCATTCAGGAATAGCTAAAGGTTTAAGGGTGCCAGCAGGCCTTTGATGTTCTGCCTTAACTCGACGACAAACGTCGCAGTTAGCAACGAACTCAGCAATTTCTCTCTTCATCCTAGTCCACCAGAACATCTGGTGTAGGTCCTGATACATCTTAGTACTACCGGGATGAATGGTGAGAGGAACATCATGAGCCTCCTTAAGGATTAACTGCCTTAGATGTGGGTTCTTAGGAACCACTAGACGATTCTCGAAGAACACACCACCTTGATCATTCATGGAGAATTCTTTAGCGTTTCCGCTAATAATATTCTCCTTGATCCGTGATATACCCTTGTCACGCTTCTGGCCATCTATAATTTGATCCTTAAGGGTAGGCTTCGCCACCAGGGTAGAAAGGAATCCTTGAGGAACAATATGAAGATTTAACTTCCGAAATTCCTCATAGAGATGTGGTTGACCTCGTTGTAGCATCAAGTTGTTACAATAAGATTTACGACTTATTGCATCAGCCATAACATTGGCCTTCCCCAGGGTGTAAGTTATCCCTAAGTCGTAATCCGAGATTAACTCAACCCATTGTCTTTTCCTGAGATTCAAATCCGTCTGGGTGAAGATATATTCCAGACTTTGGTGATCAGTGAATATTTCGCAACGATTACCTAGAAGGTAATGTTGCCAGGTTTTTAGTGCATGGACTACAGCTGCAAGCTCAAGATCATGTGTAGGATAATTATCCTCGTGTGGACGCAACTGTCGAGATGCGTATGCAATCACATGACGATCTTGCATGAGAATGCAACCTAATCCTTGTCGCGAGGCGTCGCAATAGATAACAAAGTCCTTAGAAAAATCTGGTGGTAGCAACACAGGTGCGGAAGTCAGGCGTATTTTCAGTTCCTGAAAACTATGCTCACACTGTGGTGTCCACCCGAACTTTTTATCCTTCTTGAGGAGTTCAGTTAGAGGCTTTGCAACCTTGGAGAAATTCTCGACAAAGCGGCGACAATAGCTCGCTAGACCAAGAAAACTCCTAACTTGCTTAACCGATTCAGGTTGAGTCCAATCAAGGACGGCTTGAACTCTCTCGGGATTGACAGCAATACCCTTACCAGAGATTACGTGACCTAGATAGGTCACTTCTGGTAACCAAAATTCACATTTTGAAAACTTGGCATAAAGGCGATGCTCTCGAAGTTTCATCAATACCAGCCTTATATGCTCGGCATGTTCCCATTCGTTCTTCGAGTAGATGAGAATATCATCGAGGTATACCACGACGAATTTATCCAAATACTCCATGAAGATTGAATTCATCAGACGAGAGAAGGTGGCTGGGGCATTGGTTAAACCGAAGGACATGATGGTGTACTCGTATTGGCCATAACGAGTAACAAAAGCCATTTTTGGAATGTCCCCGTTCTTGATCTTGATTTGATGGTAACCCAACCTCAAATCCATTTTTGAGAAGACTGAGGATCGAGCGAGCTGATCATACAGGTCGTTGATCCTGGAGAGCGGATACTTGTTCTTTATGGTGACCAGATTAACTGGTCGGTAATCTACAACCATCCGATCCGTTCCGTCTTTCTTCTTGATGAAGAGGACGGGAAAGCCCAAGGAGAAGAGCTAGGACGAATGAAACCTTTATTCAAGGCCTCATCTAGTTTCTTCTTAAGTTCGGCTAGCTCCAGTGGTGCCATCTTATATGGTCTTCTGGCTATTGGAACAGTTCCCGGAACAAGATCTATCACGAACTCTACATCTCTGTCAGGTGGAATTCCTGGCAGTTCCTCTGGAAAAACATCTGAAAAGTCACGGACTACCGGAATGTCTTCAAGTTCCGGAAGAGGGTTGGTATTGAGGGAATAGAGTTGGCATTTGGCAACTCGAGTAGAGACATTGACTATCTCACCCGAGGGATGGGTAAGCTGAACATTTCTAGAATGAGTATCAATCTTGGCATAGTGAGCTGACATCCAGTCCATAACCAAGATGATATTAATATCCAAGATTTCAGGGCTATCAATGAGGCTAGAAAAACTAGCCTGTCTACTAGAATTTCATTGTCATAGGTTATCCTAGAAGTTTGCCACTTACTACCAGGAGTTTGGACAACCAATGGAATTGGCATATCACAAAAAGACATCTTATGCAACTGTGCATAACTTTCTGAAATGAAGGAATGAGAAGACCCAGTGTAAAAAAGAACAGACGTTGGGTGATGATTAACAAGAAACGTACCCAGTATGACGTCGGGATCCTCTACAGCTTCTTCTGCTGAGACATAGTTCACACGGCCACGTGCAGGAGTTGGCTTCACATAGTAAGCCTTGCCCGACTTGCCTTGCCCGACGAACTTTCCGGGTTGCTTGGCACCCACATTCTGAGGACACTCACGGGAATAGTGCCCGGGTTCTCCACTTGTAGCATATCACTTGGTTGGAACGTGGTGCAACATTGCTAGCTGGACCACCATAGGTTTTTGTTGGAGGGTTGGTCTGATTTGTTTGAGGTGCCACGTAGGATGGCCTCAGAGTGTATCTTGGCGGTAGAGAACTGTTTGGAACCCACAGCCTGCGTTTTGGAAACGCGGAACCAGATGACGAGCCAAAGTCACGGTAGTGCTTCTTTGTGGCTTCGCAGTCGGTATGACCAGTCTCGGCACTGATCGCCTTGTTGACCAGGGCTTGGAAGCTTGTACACTCGTGGAGGCGCAAATCACGACGAAGCTCAGGGCTCAGACCCTTACGGAATCTTGCTTGCTTCTTGGCATCAGTAGACACCTCCTCTGTTGCATAGCGGGCGAGGTTACCGAACTCGCGGCTATAGGCATCCACGGTCAACTTGCCCTGGGTGAATGCATAGAACTCCTCTCTCTTTCTGTCCATCAGGCCCTCTGGAATATGGTGCAGACGGAAGGCTGCACTAAAGTCTGTCCATATGGCTGCTGGTTCAGCAGGACGCATAGCTTCAAAGTTCTCCCACCACAGATTGGTGGGTCCTTCCAGAAAATACGCCGCAAAGGTCACCTTGTCGGCCTCAGAAACATTCGCAGAGCGAATCTTACGTGAAATACTGCACAGCCAATCATCAGTGTCGAGGGGATCGACGGAGTGATGGAACTTTGGAGGATTCAGCTTCACAAAATCATTGAGGGACACTGCAGCATTCCTAGGCTGACGAGCCGTATTCTGCTCAATACGCTCTAACAGTCGGTTGGTCTCCCTTTTGTTTCTCTCTGCCTCAAGCATCACTTCTGCCAGAGAGGGCGGGTGAGGCAGGTCTTCCTGCGACGCTTGACTACCCTCGCCTTGCTCATGAGCAGGGGCACGGTTCAACCTGGTGAACACCATCCTGACAAACAAACTCACAGCTTAGACCAATATCATTATCAATACTAGTTATGGATTAAGAATGCACTGAACACAAGGAATGCGGAAATGAATATCCGAACAACATGGTAACAAGCAACTGCTATATATACACCATGGTTCATACACACCCTTACATAGTTCAATACAACCTTAACCGAAAAGCAAACTACTGAAATTATGAAACTACTCATCAGAGGCTTACAAGCTTCCTATACATTATTTATCTAGGCCTCCGGAATTCATTTCACATCACAATCATAATTCACAAGTCACACAGGACTGTGAACGTACAGCTACTACCATACTATCCTTCCACTCACAGCTCAAGCATACGCATAGAACATCTCATAAAGATTGCCTCCATGGCCTGGAAGCTCAACCTGCGGATCAGGAAATACTCTGGCCTGAGATCCCAGGGATCCAAAAGGACACGGATGTGGCCTTGGTCCCCTGACTGGTGGTACTAGGGGTCCCCGAAGAGGGCTGACTCCTCCTACAGCTGGCCAGTCAACATGGGCCGGAAGATGGGTTCTAACAGGGTTCAGCATCTCCATATCTCCATACCCTGTCTGGACTACCGGTGCCAGCTGCGTCAAAGCCGTCCACAGACAGGCACGTGTAGCATAAAGCTCCATGCGGAGAGCACGAGCATCCCTGTCTCTGTTCTCTAGCATCTCAGCAGTGGACTGCAGTAGCGGATCCTCCATAGAGGAATCAAAATAGACCCTGCTGAGGTATCCCTCTTCACCTGGCTGAGAGGCAGGAACATAGCAGAACTCTGAATTCTGCAGCAGTGCATGTCTCGCCCTCATAATGGTCAGCATTGAATAGGCAGCATCTTGTACTGCCATGTCAATAGTGACTCCCAATCCATAGGACCAATGGGTTGGCTCCTCAGCTCCAGGGTAGTCTGGAAATACCCTAAGAGTGCAGATATACTGGCTTTGGTTGAAGTCTCGGTACTGTTCCTCCACTGTGTACTATGGGTACCAGCGGTAACCGCACACCGACATCACCCTGACCAGCATGGCCGTATGACCCGGCACATCAATGCACCTGGTCAGACGAACCACCTGACGAGAAGGACGGCCAAGCATCTGAAAATAGAGAGTAATGCAAAAGCATTAGAGCTCTGAATGCAAAATTGGGCAGCATAACGGCTATAAATGCTCAAAAACAATTTTGAGACAACCCCAAAAATAGGATAGCGTAACCACTCAGCTATCAAGTTCAATTCTCTGATCATCAAACTTACTTCCTTTTCCTAGGAATAAAAGAAACCCAAAATAACTCTCGACCCGTAGTCTTATAAACTACCGATCAGAAACACAAGCCTAGAAGAAGATGAGTAACCTAGTCCTTAATTCCCGCAGAAAAGACGAGGATGACCAGAATAGAATAACTTGAGAAGAGAACAAGAGTCTTACGTTCCCTTCCACAAACAATTCCCTTATATATAACTAAAGCAATTCTAGACTCAACTTCGACCAGTTTGGCTTAGTAGTCCTACAGTCAGTCAGGCTCTGATACCAACGCTGTCGGGACCCCGATCCTAAGTCAAAGGAATCCAGCCTGTAACACATCACATCTCTTTGCGGTCTCATGCACGGTTAACCCCATGGCTGCAACCTTACCTTAGCCGGGACTGTTTGTGCCTTTTAACTCGCGTATGCAATTGTGTCACTAGCAATCCAGTGAAAAAGAACCTGGATCGACAAGTCTAGTCATAAACCAAACTGGCAGTTCCGCAAAGGGACAGGCATACGTGACCCAGCAAAGCAGGTGTCGGTCACCAGCGAATGTAGAAGAGTCATAGCAAGCTACAAGGACTCCATTACATCGCGTGACATTTCCCCAAAGGGGACAGACACAACAGCTAAGAAGGACACACGACAGTCAACCCATGTGTCCGGAGCAGTAGCGAGCTACCGTGGCTCGTTGGATCACAACGGGGCATTTCCCTGTAAGGAATGCTACTAAAGTCTACGGCTAGGTAATCGAACCCCATACATACCATGTACGACACACGTACGCATGACATACCGATATGTATAGATACATCGATGGCATCACAACATAACCATAAACATACAAGCTTTATTTAAAAGGCTCGGAAGAGCCACACACATAATATTACACAGTAGGGGTCTCACGATCCATCATAACAGTCATTCAAGTTACAAGCCAGCGGAAGTAATTAAACTGTCTGAGTACAGACAGATGAAACTAGAAGGCACATGGCCTGACTATACTACAGACCCAACCTAGGGCCAGATCGTAGCTGGGATACCAGCTACTCGTCGTCGTCGATGTCTAGGAAGAACCCTCCATTAGGGTCATTAACAACCTCTGCAACAAATATTAAGCAAACATGACTACGGAGGTACTCAGCAAGACTTTAGGATAACTATCTACTCATGCAATGTATCAATAAGGAATTGTGGGGTTTCATGCGGAAGGCCAGCATTTGGCTCGTGGCTAGACAACTTGCATTTTAAAACAATTTTAGACAACTTGATTTCTCGCACACGAGTCCACTAACACCACAACAGTACTCCATCGTGGAATCATTCCGTCTCCATACGAAAATACCGTCCACGACACTCACGCTTATCTTGACAATTTTATGAGCAGCCATTGAAGTTATCTATGAACAACATATGTCTCCAAGTAGTCCATATCCGCGGACGCGGCTATTCGAATAGATCATAACCCTGCAGGGGTGTACTTCGTCACACACGCTCTCGCCACTTATCGCCATGTGCACGTCATGCACCTCGGCAACCTTCAAGCGGAAGCCCGGCGAGGGAGTCGGCCACGACCGTTAACCACGCTAATACTTAGTCCAGGTCTATCGCCTATCTGAGGGAAACCCGCATGGAAGTCCGGCCGAGGTGTCCGCCGGGGCCCCAAACGATGTGCGCAGGGTTCCCAAGCCCACCATCCGGGTGCCACTTGGTACACCGTGCCACTGCCTACCGCATCACAGCCCACCTCTCAGGTTAGCGCTATGCAGGGCCTCCAGCATGACTATAAACACCAGAAACTACTTGCAACTCCTGGACCGAGTACTAAGCGATTAATAAGTCGAGCGGGGTCATATTTCAGGGCCCAGCATGTGGTAGTATCTCATCTTGGATTACATACACGGAACTCGGGTCCTAATGACGGTTCCAATGAAACAACCCGCCATGTACTCCTACATAGCCTTTCACCGGTACCTTTACCAAATCAGGTTCGACACACCACCTTTACTTACTGAACACATTTTCACAATTCTGTTCATCTCCCAGATGACAAACCATACACAACTCTAAGCATAGCATGCAAAGCAGGATAAGGCACATCATGACTCAAGCATCTACCAGGTATGCAAGGTTGCAAGGTTCAGCTATTTACTGTGACAAAGACAGGTAATGCAAAGGAAGTGGGTTCAACTAACGTGGCAAAAGCATTTCAGCATTTGATCCTAATGCAATAAGTATGTGTAGGAGCGAGAACATGGGATTTATCGGGATGATCAAAATGGTTGCTTGCCTTGTTGCTCAGAAGACGGACAATATCTGTCTGTCGTATATTTGGTGGAATCCGGAGGAGCGGAGCCTACCGAAAGAAATAACAACAATCAATAACAATCATATGCAACAAGATGAGGCATGAGCATAGCATGAGGATGTAATGTGGTATGCTAATATAGCTAACATTTATTAGGTTTGAAGTTGATTTGAATCAGATTCCAATATCACTTCAAACGAGGTATTCTCGAATACCATTTTAATTGATTCTACCTGATGCTCAGATCAACTTGTTTTTAACATGCCTGGAAATGATAAGTTAAGTTGCTGGTTGTGTTTGAACAATGTTTGATCATATCATTTGAAGTGGAATTCAAATGATTTTCAAATTCCATCTCCATAGCATTTATAAAATTTAACTTATTCATTATTCTACATGTTTGGTCGAGTAACATTTTCAAACATGTTAGAAAATGACATATTCAGATTCCTTGGATTTTCATACTTTTCCATATATAAATTATTTCCATTGGAGTTACAGATTAATTTCTATGATTTTTAGAAGTTTTGGCATTTTTTCTGGAATTCTTTTAAATCAGAAAATCTTTACTGCATCAGCATGACATCAGCAGGTCCAACTGGCCGTTGAAAGTCAAACCTGTCCAGTGGGACCCACTGGTCAGTGACTCTGGTTAGTTTTAGATTAGTTTTAAACTTAATTAGCTAATTAATAGTACTAGACCCACATGTCAGTGACTTATTAGTTTAAATGATTTTATTTTTATTAATCCAAAACATCCATAGGCTGGCCCCACACGTCAGTGGCTCAGGCCAGCTGAGATCCACCGGCAGCGAGGTCGTCCTCGCCGGCGTGGAGCTTCCAGAAACACCAGAGACGGAGGAGGGCATCGGAAACTTGTCTCCGATGACCAAACGCACGGCGGAGACCATAGGGAGATCGGCCACTCGACGGCGCGCACGATGGGGCAAACCCCAGGGGCTGGGGTGGCCAGAATCGATGCCGGCGACGAGCTCGGTGGCGACCATAGCTCGGCCATCGTCGAGGTCATCGGAAACAGGGCCAAATACCGCGAGGCTGGGCACCTAACGCATCTATGCGACGGCCTGAAGCTGCTGGTGGCCTCAGATGGACAAACCCTTCATCGGAGGGCTACGGGCGACGAGCTGCAGCGGCGGTCCTCGTCGGGCTCCGGTGGAACTAAGCCTAGAGGAAGAGATCAACGGGAAAACTTGGGGGAAAGCTGCGCAAGCTCACGGGGAGTGCAGTGGAGGCGCTAGCTTGCTCGGGGAGGCGCTGTAGGCGTCGAATCGATTCGAGCTCGCCGGCGGCCGAAGCTTGAAGACGACGGTGTCGTGGGCGTTGCAGGGCTCGGGTGACCTTCGGCTTCTGCAGGGAGGACCAGCTCATCGAGGCGGAGCGAATGGGGCACTCGGGGAAAGAACTAGTGTCCAGAGGCACGGGCAGCTCGAGCTCGAGCTCCTGTCAATGGCGGCAGTGGGGGAGGAAGAAACCGAGAGGAGAGGGGGGAAATGGAGCGCGGGAATGGATAGGCCAGAGCTCGGGGAGGTTATCCCTGCTGTCGCGCTGTCCTGGGGAGCACCGGAGCGTGCCACGGCGAAGCAGGAGGTGGAGGAGACGCCGTGGGCGTTCGCTCCTCTGCCAGAAGGCAGGAGGAAGAAGACGCCCCTGCCCCTAGTGGGTTGTGCCTCCTCAGGGCGAGAGGTAAGTGTTTCTTCTTTTTTTTCTCTGTTTTGTTTTCTGCTTTACTAACTATTTGATTTGCTATTTATTTCAGCTCCAAATAGTTTACAAAAAATATTTTAAACACACCAGAATATTTGTTGGAATATATCCAACCATTCCTGAAGTTTTCAACATTTTTGAAAACTTAAAGTTTTTGAATTCAAATTTAAACTTGAATCAAGTGGATTTTTGCTTTTAAGTAAAATGCCAAATATGTTATGAAAATAGTTTTCTTCACTGCTCATTTGCTTTCAAGAATTATGAGAAAAGTTGAACTTTTCTTGAGGCCATTTTGGGTTCATTGATTTTAACTAGTTTGAGATTTCCTTTAATTTGAGAAGTGGCTAGGTTTTTTTGAGTTTTCTTCACCACTTGCTTGGATCTTGTTTTAATTTTCTTGAATGCAATGCAAAGAAGATATGAGCACAATGCTATACTTGATTAGGGTTCCAGGGATGTGACAATGGAACAATAAAAAATTACAGATACGTTGGAGACGTATCAAGAGGAACACCGGGTCTTCGCTCGGAGATAAGTAGCTTGGAGTTGCTAGTGTGTTGAGTGTAGTAGTCTTCCGGTAGGGATTGCTGGTCGGGAGGCTTCCGTCATTTCTGCACAAGTCAGGGTACTAATGGACCCATTCCTTAGTACACTTACAAGGCTGAGATGAGAGATAAGTTTGCGACTCATGACACGTTCTACAAATACCAAAAACGTTCGACAATTTGACCTATATAGTGACGCTATATGTTTAATAGTTGGGGTATCAATTTAGCTCTGAATGCAAAGAAATTTTGCAAATGGTGTACCTACAATATAATGACACCGCTCACGAACTTTCAGCCCATTCTGAGAAAAAAATTTCCCATTTTAAAATAATATTTTTTGGGATACTGTAGGCTCGTGTGTGTGTGGTTGGTCTTGAAATGGTCAACTACGAGAACCGGAAGAACTGTCAACTCTGAATGGATGCATGTTTTGGAAAAATAATGATGGCGACGAAGTGTCGATGCAATGCAAATGATGTGTGTGATGTGATGATGAATGCGACAAATAAATAAATCACACATTGACAACAGAAGACAAGGAAGGAATCTGGAGCATCGGCTCGGGCTGTTACAGCTCTCCCCCACTTACAAGAGATCCCGGTCCAAGATCTTTGAATGAGAAGAGGAAGAGAAGTGGAATAGGTAAACTAAATTGCTTCTTTGACAACGAATGAAATGAGTGAATTCTGAAAGGCTGAGAAGCTTGAATGAGAGGACACAATATACACAAAAGAATTTAGTAGCACTCCAGTAGAATAGAGGAAGAAGAGACATCACGAGAAGCCTGGATGTTCTGAGACATGAATATAAACCTCCATGAAAAAGAATTAATTTTAACCACTCTGGTTGAAAAGAGATAGACATGTCATGAGAAAAATAAATTTGGGCAGCACTCGAGTAGAAACGACAAGCAAACTTGATAAGATGGAAAGAACCTGAAAATATGACACACCACTCCAGTTAAATGTATGACAAAGGAAATAACATTATCTTGACAAAATGAGATGATGGTTCTAAGAGAGCAACATCACAACGCCCCTAGAAAAAAAGAACATAAGCTATATCTTTTGAGAGAAATGAACGGAGAATAAAATGACAACACATACCACAATCAGATATAAAAGAACCACCTTATGATGGAAGCTTGAACAGATTTGTTGCAAGAATAGACAACGAAAAGAATAAGCTTGTTGTTCGATTTTGGAAAACATCTAAAAATTATGAGGTGATAATCGACCACTAACAAAAACAATTGATTTGTTTGGAGCAACAGGATATGCAAAACTTCTTTCGCCGATAGGATAAAGGCATACTAACAAGAACCGCAAATAATGAGAATTCATAGGAAAAGCTGGAGGTGCAATCTAATCCAATATAGCTCTGAGGAGGAAATGATGGGTTTAGCTATCCCATTCTTGATAAAAAAATGAGACTCCTCATGAATCAAGAATGATATAACACCATCTCAACAAAAAAGGGAGAATAAATTGCGCATCGGAATGCACGACAAAGAATACCTGACCTCCTCCAAAGAATCTTGAAGAACACTTCAAGAATTAACTGCTCACGAATCACCACAAAGAACCTCTTAGAAGAACTGTAGAATTAAGAGGATGGTAGAAATGAAATGAAGGTTGAAAAGAATAAGATTAAAGACCTGCACTTATTTAGATGAAGCTTCGCGACAGGATACTTAAGAAAAGCTTGGAACTTCAGGAAAGAAGATGAGAACACTTGAAATCGAGAATTTGCTACAATGAAAAACACTAGAAGAAGGATAGAAATCACCTTCATGAAACAATTATAAGAGTTATGTTATGTTTATCCTTCATCAAGTTAAATTAATGACCATCAACTAATTTGGCATATGACTTATTCTTCTTGAAACGATTGAAGAGAGATGACACAAACTGGAAGAACTCTTCAATGAAACATGAGTAAGAGTTTGCAAATGTATGAGAATACTTAGAATAAATGGAGATACATGAGATGAAGAGACCAGTAAGGATTTCGACACGAAGATGGATGAACAGAAGCTATACTTTGAATAATTGGAGATACATGAGAAAACTTGAACAATACATCAGTAAGAATTTAGACACGAACGAACATGGACGAACAAAGAGACATCAATTGAGAAGAATTTGATAACAAAATCTGAAAGGTGGGAACAAAGAAGTCTTATGAAATGATGACCTTCCAAGGATCGAAAAATAAAAATAACTCTGCAATGCAACAGATAGATATGGAAGGAATTTCTCATGAACAATTTGGGAGGATAGCATGAAGCTTCAACATGATTCTTCATGAAAAGTGATAAGATTTAGGAGAAACTCTACTTAGGTCTTGAAAGTTGAGAATGATTATGAGAAACACTACAAAGAATTAACGAGACACTCCACAATGATGAAAAGAGAAAAGTTGAGCCAGCGATGGAAATAACTCAAAGCAGTCTTGGAGAAGGAGCGGATGAGATTCATTCTTACGCCACAATTGAAAGAACTTGATATCCGAGACAAAAAGAAAGGTCAGGTAGGTTCCTAGAGAAGAATATGTGGGTTATGGGTCCACTTAAAGGAAACACCAATGAAAAGACTGCTTAGTAAAATAGATTGCATAGGTACAATTGAAGGCTTGATGAGGTGAGACCTTCAAAATAACTTTAGCGGATTTTAATGCAAACATGAATGTTCTTAGATTTCTTGCGCACTCCGGATAGAATAGAGAGATGAATAAATAGGAGAGGCTTGGATAAGAATTTCCAACATGGGAAAGCATTTAGCGATTGAGAAGGATATAATGAACACCAAGAGGATGAACTGAATCTACCGTTGAACAAAACAAGAATGAAGAATAATGAAGTTAGCACTTAAGCATCTTCACAATGAACCAACAGATACAATGCAGAAGAAAAAAATAGAGGAAGCATCAATGAAAAGAAACACACTTGGTCGATAATTTGATCGTTGAAGAAAAAGGGCGGGAGAGTGGGTAAAAACAAAGAAAATTTAGGACAAATGAAATGAACTTGGGAAAAGGGAAAATGAGGATAGATCTTGTAGATATTGGATACGGTTGAATTAACTTGAAGAGGAGCACTCTAGATTGAAAAGAATTGACAAGGCAATTTGATTGATAAAAATAATTTGCACTCCCCTAGAAATATGAGAATACCCCTCACGAAATTCCGATATCAGCACGTGACATCAAAACAACTGGAATGACCATACTCCAACAAAACAAGGTTGAGGCTATTGGATTAAGACGAAAACAATAAAATAATCCATTATGCATTTGTTTTAAGGATAATTCTAGGTAATAACTAGAATTCCCGCTTGAGAATTCCCAAGATTTCTTGGTTATATGACTCAGGTTGTGGGTCCAGGAATGTACCCAAGGTAATAAGATGCAAGTGCATTAGCAACCCTTAACAACATAATCCGATAAAATCCGCAAACTCGTCTATCTCAGACCTTCGTAATCACAACGATACTAATTATGGTAGTACAATGCTCCCGTTCCCTAATACTATGTGCCTCTACACCTCTCTCGCCACAAATAGTATAAAGGAAATTTTGAACATCCTCATCGTCAGATACTAAGGAAACTGAATGATAATGAGTGTGACAAAAACCCTTTGGAGTTTTACTCCCCAAGACGTCCCCCAAGTGTAAGGAGGCAGCAAGAACAGAATTCTACTCACACCTACATCGGGGAGGTTCCAAAATACACGCGTGATTCTATAAAAATTGAATGAGAAGAGGGGTACAATTAAAATTCCAACATCATGATTCCTGACCACAGTAATGAAGAGGAGCAAAAAGAATTCCTACTCTTCGATGTATAACTAGACCCACAACATTATTTTTTACTAGACTCGACAATGACCAAGTTTGATCAATCAAGGGGGATCCTAGATCAATACTGCTAGGATACCTACTTCTAATGCCAAAAATACGATACTATCCTTTCGACGGATCGAGGGCCTTGATAAGGATAGAAGCACATTTAGGGTTGCTTCGGGAGAATAGATATTGTAACAATACATGTAAAGAAGAGATGAGTATATGGAGTTGGTTTACACTTCCCACATGCTACAATATGAATATCTCAATACATAAATTCATAGCAATCATAATTTAGAAGGTCAGGATACGACCACAGATGAAAACAAACAAAAAAGATACGATGTCTAGCATGTTATCCCGGGCTGCCGACCCCGAACCCATCCTATGATCGTCAAGGAAGAAGAAGAAGAGCTCCAAATAAAGAAAGCATATGTCTCACATGAAAGCATCGCTTTACCTCTACCTGCATTTGTTGTTGTAGTAATCTATGAGCCATCGGTAGTCGGGAATCTCCTTACCAAGGGTATCAAGATTAGCAAAGCTTAATGGGTGAGGAATGGTTAAATGGTGAGGTTGTAGCAAGCACTAAGCATTTGATATCTGACTAATTATGATTTCAAGAATAAGAAGGCTGATCTACACATAACACAAACGTGAACCAATAATGATCAAGAAGTGATCTTGAACACCTACATACAATTCATTCATAACACCACTGTGTTCCCTTCTTGCTTCAAACCTCACAAGAAGAGGCGGTCATGGTTACACGCATGATTGGTGTATTTTAGTTGAGTTTACTTGAAGTTTTCTTTAACCAGGCATTATAAAGTTCCCAAGTTGCCACATAAGCGTGGGCATGGCGTTCTGAAATATTAAACCCTTTAGGGGTGCTCCAACTCATCCTTGACAAACTAACCACAAGCTATGGTAGAAAACCTCAACATTGAGATAGACCGAAGTGTCCTTGGAATCCCAGTGCACAACACATTCGTCAAACGTAAAACAAATCAAGCAAGACCGCCCGGTAGGCCAGATCCCGATAGGATCCATACGTATCTCTTAATTAGGGCACTACTGATTACCCACAAGTACAGGGGATCACAAGAGTCATCACGAGTAGTATTTCACAAGGGATCCAAAGATTATTTATAGGCCTTAACAGTTGAATTGTCAATTCAACTGCACCTGGGATGTCTATTTGTAGCAAAAAAATTAGTAGCATGACAAATAGTAGCAGTAAGAGTAATAATGATAGCACCAATTTTGGTAAAAGCACTAACAATAGCAATTGAGTAGCAAGTGTGACAATAATAGCAACAGTAGTAATATAGCAAGATTTAGTATTTGCGAAGCATAGGCACATGGATCAACAATGAAATGATATGGATGACATCAACAATGTAATAGTTAAACACTAGAGCAACACATAACTAGCTCCAGTTCATCAATATAATGTAGGCATGTATTTCATATATAGTCATATGTGCTTGCCATAAGACCCTGCATGACATCTTTTATGCTACCTCTCGTCGCAGTGGTGTCCTATTGGAAAGTTAGGAATATTAAGGACTCCTTTTAATAGAGAACAGGAACAAAGAATTAACACATAGTGAATACATGAACTCCGCCAACCACGGCAATCACCAGAAAGAATCCCAATTATTGTCACCTTAGGGTATGCGGATCAAGACATGTAATAGGTTCTTACAACTTGCAAGATATGATCAAAATACTTATCATATGCAGAGAGAACACAATAAGTTTAGATCTGAAATCATGGCACTCGGGTCGTAGTGACAAGCATTAAGGATAGCAAAGTCATAGCAACATCAATCTCAGAACATAGTGGATACTAGGTATCAAGCCCTATCGAACTTAACTCGATTACATGATCAATATCATCCAAACCACATCACCATCCCGTAGGCCTACTAAGGAATTACTCACACCTAATGGTCAGCATCATGGAATTTTTGATGTAGAATGGTTGATGGTGACGACAGCGATGAATCCCCCTCTCTAGAGCGAGAAACAAACTCCAGATTAGCCCTCTCGTGGAAGAGCAGAAGGTGGAGGCGGCTCTATGTCGTAAAACACGATGAAATATTATCTCCTATTTTTTCTCCAATAATAGGAATTTATAGGAATGGATTTAGGGTCGGGAGAGCCACGCACGTTCTACAAGGCATTAAGGCGTAGCGAGGGGGTGGTCGCGCCATGTTACCTTGTAGGACACAGGCAGCCCCCTATGATGGTTCCTCGCTCCAAAAGTCCTTATTTATTCCAGAAATAACTCACAAAAAGTTCCGTCCAATTCTGAGAACTTTTAGCATAAATCATAAGTAACCACATCCATGATAACAATTAAGCATCATATGCAATCATACCAATACATAACCAACTAGCAAGTAATAATAAGATATCCCACATACGAACAATTTGTTAACAACCATGATATAATATGATGACATGTTATCTTGCTGGCCCTTTCTGAGACCCCAAAACATAAATGCAGAGCACCTCTCAGGTTCAAGCAACGGCTAAACATTATAAATTAGAGTAGAAAAGATCCAGTTCATGCTCACATCCTATATTAACGAGACTCAATGCATAAGAATGACAATGGTGCTCTCCTGTCTGGTGCTTTTAGTAAGACGATGGTGACTCGACATAAAAGTAAATAGATAGGCCCTTCGGAGAGGGAAACATTGATTTACAAAGGTGCAAGAGCTCAAGCTTTAAATCGGGATGGAAATTATAGTTCTTGAGTGGTGTTCTTTATTGTCTACATTACGATAAAGGTTTTAGGTATCTTCCATTCTAAACTAATTTTTGGTCGTTCCCAAAAAAATTGTAAAGTTTATTCTTATCCACCATTCATGCACACTCATGGCTAGCCGAAATCATGGGTGCCCTCCAACATATCAACTACCCCAAGGAGTTTTGATTATGTAGGACTATGCATCCTTTTTACCAACCTCTCTCATTCCATGATGGTAAATAAATGCTCGTATTGAGAATAACTTACTAAGCATGGAAGACACCAATTGCCCCATCCCTCCATGGGTGCTACAAGTGCACAAAACAGATCTTTGTTTGCATATTCAAAGGTGGCACATGCAAATTTACTTGGAACGGTGGGGTAATACCACATATAGGTAGGTATGGTGGAATCATGTGGAATAAATAGGTTTAAAGATTTTGGATGCACAAGCAACATTTCCGCTTAGTACAGGTGAAGTCTAGCAATAGATTGGTAAGCAACGAGCTAGAGAGAAACAACGGTCGTGAACATGCATGCGAATAATTAACATTGGATATTAGTATGCGTAGGATATGAGTACTATGAATTTAAACATCATGAAGGCTGCATTGGTTTTGAATCAACTACATGTTTGCACATGATCCAAGTCAAGCCGCTTGAATCACTCAGAGGGAAACACCATACTACCATACCACATCATAACTAATTTAATGCATGTTGGCACACTAGATAAATCATTATCCACTCCTAGCTATTTAAGCATGGCATGAGAAGCTATAATCTCTAATAGTCATTATAAACATGTTCACCCATCATATACTGAATCAAGATCGAATGAGTGAACATATTTACTGAAGGTGCGTTATATCGACTAGAGGGGGGTGAATAGGAGATTTTTAGAATTTCATCACTGAGGAAATTCCTCACTGATGAGTAACTTACAGCGGAAACAGTAAAGGATCAGAAGTGCAAAGTTTCACAACAACAGTTTTTCAGAGTGAAGAATGTGAAAACAGATTGCACAGTGAGCAGGCACGCAGAATACAGATGTGGATTAACTGACGTGAAGAATTTGGGGTTGAGGAAATTCAGAGAAAGTCTTCAGCAAATTCTTCAAACAGTTGAAGTGAAAGTCATCAACACATAATACGAGAAAAGTAAGGAGTTGAGGAATTAGAACCCGTTTCTCAGTGAAGACAATAGTTAATGACCCAGTTCCAACTGTTGTGACAGTCGTACATCTGGTTCGGAGCGGCTTGGTATTGAAACCAAAAGACACACAGTCCCTACTGTATTCTCTTTGAGCTAAGGACACACAGTCCTCGCCCAACACTCGTGGTAAGTCTTCAGGGCAGACTTCCAAACCCTCACAAACTTGGTCACCCGGCAATCCACAATTGACTGCTAGAAAGCTCTAGACCTTGACGCCTAACCGTCTGGAGGATGCACAGTCATCAAAGGTAAAAGGCTTCAGTCCCACACAGGAACAATTTCTTCAGTGATGCTCAATCACTAGGTTTGGTTTGTGGTTTCGGTGTATGGTGTATTTCCTCACTGATGAATTACTCTTGAAGACTCTGAGGAATTGGGTTGCTCTTATTACAAGTGTCAGTTTCTAACGGAGCAGCCAACCAGCTAATGGTTGTGGGGGTGGCTATTTATAGCCTGGGAGCATCCCGACATGATTTGACACTAATGCCCTTATTAATATGACCGTTGGAGTGGATAAGACCAATGACTTGGCGTGGCTATCGAAACAGTCGGGACCCTCAACTGTGAGAGTCCTCATGTCACTCGTATTCCTCACATGAGGCTTTTGGTAGGATTTAGGCTTGGGTTGAGCATCATGAGGCAATTCATTCCATAGTGTAACTTCGACCCCCTTTAACAGTACGGTGTTCCTATTACTCAAATGCGAAGAAAATAAAACAGAAAGTGTTAATGTTCATGCTTCAAATTCTTTAGAGTGATTTTCTTCAGGACACACCGGACTTCTCAATATCAGTATCTTCATGAGGAATATCAATTTCATCGCAGATTCCTCGCGATTCATTTCTTCAGCTTCAGACCAATTTCTTCAACTGAAGACATACATTTTTAGGGGTCGATATTCTTCAAATATATCAAACTCCTCAATGACTTATAGATCCTGTGTACACTCACAAACACATTAGATACTTAACCTATAAGTCTTCAAACCACCAAAATCACTAAGGGGCACTAGATGCATTTACAATCTCCCCCTTTTTGGTGGTTGATGACAATTAGGTTAAGTCTTAAACAGGGATCAAAAATATGAAGTGTAAATACTCATTTGAGGAATTTGAAATCAAGATTCAGAGAGACTCCCCCTGAAGATGTGCATATCTTGAAGATTTTGCTTTTCACAGCAAATGCACATTGATGATTTATATCATGGAGATCTCCCCCTGAGTCTTGTAAATCATGCATACATGTAACATCTCATATGAAGAAAATGAATATGCATGATGACAAATGGTATCTGACGAATTCCAGCATGCGTGCATTAAAACTTGCGAGTCTCCCCCTGAGGAATAAGCATGCGAATAAAAACGTTCAAAAGCGTCAGAGTATCATCGGGCTTAAGTTACAACTCATTACATAAAAACTTCAGAAGAGCCAAGAGTTTGTAACTTAAATATAGTTCATAAGCCCCAAAAATATCCCGCTTGAAGACTAACTCTCAAGTTTCTCCCCCTTTGTCATCAAGTGACAAAAAGGGACAAACTGAGGACTAAAGTCCGTGAAGATTTCACTTCGTGGCAGTTGAGGAAGAGTCGTGATGCTTCTTGGGAGTAGTCTTCTTCCTTGGACCGGTAGCAGTGTCGAGCTGTTCTTCATCAGTTTCAGCAGTGCGGAATGAAGAAAAGGAGTTGTCTTCAAGGTCTGGCACTGGAATAGGCCTGAACTTCTTCTTGGGAGGCCACGACCATTCAAAGTCTCGCTCAAAGTCCATTTCTTCAAGCTCAGTCTGAGTCTTCAGATGTGCAAGTGTAGCCCAGGTGCGATCAAAAACCTCATGCAGATAGTGATGGTTGAGCTTCACAGAGTTGTGTGTTTCAGTGAGGGTTTTCACAATGGCGCCAAACTGGCATTTGACCCACTTCTGATTGCGATCCACCTTCTCGTGAAGACTGAGGAGGAGCTCTCTTGTATTCATCACGCGAGGAGGAACGGGCCTTGCGGGACGAGTCTCATTATCATCCCATGAGGAATAAGCTTCTGGCTCTCTGAACTGACCATCAAGGGGCCTACTGCCTTCTTCAATCACTGATTTGCCTTTTCCTTCAATGGGCTCGAAAGTCTTCTTGTTGACCCGGATAGGAGGCATATAACCAACATGGTTTTGGCACTCAGCGTGGAAGTTGATGTCTGTCCTTGTCCTAATGAATCTCATGATCCATGGGGCATATATCTTGTGATCAAAAGGACACATAGCATTGTCGGCCAAAGTCCTCAAGAAGAAATCATGGATGTTGATAGGAATACCATGGATAATGTTGAAGAGGATATTCTTCATGAGGCCTACAACATCTTCTTCATCATCATGGCCTTTGATCGGTGCAAACACACTGCAGAGGATTCTTTAAACAGACCTGGGTGTGTACTTGAGCTCGTGGACGAGGAAGGTTGTTCTCGGAGATTTTCCTTCAGCCAAAGGTTTCATGAGGACTTCCATCATCCCATTGGGCAGCTCACACTCACCATAAAGCTTCACAGCCTCTTCTGAGGGAATTGGTATAGGCAGTTCTCTGAGGAGTTCAGTAGCAGGAGCCTTGTAGTGAGTGTTTTGTGTCGTCCAATCAAACACCCAAGTGTTAATGTCTTCAGGGTTGCCGGATATGTGAAGAGTGGCATAAAACTAAAGAATTAGCTCGCTATTCCAGTCAAAGATGTCGGAGCACATTGGGAGTAAACCAGCATCATGGAGTACATTGAGGACTGGCTCTAAGCACGGTATAGCTTCAAGTTCAACATGAGGAATATGCCTGTGCTGGAATATCTTGTTTCGTCCACTGAGCACAGAGGCATAGTAGTTCATCTGAGTCCTAGTCCAAAACTTTAGATGCCTCATTTGAGGCTTCTCATATGTGTTTTCTCCAATGAAGTACATGCGTTCTTCAAAGAAGTTTTCCTTTTGAAACTTAGGACGCTTGGAGAATGGCTGACGCTGAACTGGCTTAAGATTTTGCTGAGGAATTGGAGGCGAGACAACAATGGCAGTCTCTGGGTTGAGCACGATGAATGCATTGTCTTGGTTAGGTGCATTCTCCTCAGCATTTTCCTCAGGGTGAGGAATTTCAGCGGCCGGTTCTTCAGGCTGAGGGGCTTGCTCTGGCTGTGCATCAGGCTGAGGAATAGCTTCTTCTTTCTCAGTTTGAGGAGTTGGGTCAGCATGTTCCTCATCTTGAGGATTCTGCTCAGAGCGTTGAATTTCATTAGCTTGAGGATTTTCAGTTTGTTCTTCCTCAGCTGGCTTGGTGGCAGATGCAGTTTCATCAGCTGATGCAGCTGATGCTTGAACAGTGTCTTTCTGAGGAATGAGAGACTGAGGACTTTCGTCTATCTGAATCACCTCATCAGTGTGTTCCTCACAGGCGGCATCCTTCATTTCCTCATCTGCCTTTTTCGCTGGATCATCAATGTTGACCATTTCATAGGAAGGAGCGACATTAAGTGGCACAGGGTCCAGAGGAGCAGTTTCTTCAAGTGCTTTGAGGCGCTTGGCCTCTGTTTCTTCTTCTGCTGAGGAGGCCTTTCTCTTCTTGGCTTCCTTCTCAGCAGCCCTGGTTTTCTTCACATCTGATGCAGACGGAGTCATCTTCTTCACCGTTGAAGCTTTTGGTGAAGGGGTTTTCTTGACAGATTCTTCAGCTGGTATTGAGGAACCAGCTGGAACAGAGTCATCAGCTTGCTTTGTAGAAGCAACTGGGTCAGGGGCAGTCTCATCAGCTGCAGCAAATTCATCAGCAGGAGTTTCCATGATGATTTCTTCAATAGCCGGTTCATCCACACGGCTTTCTTGGTGCACTTCCTCAGCTTGAGGAGTTTCCTCATCATGAGGAGATTCATCTGTTCCCTCCTCAATCAGGGGCTGAGAAGTTGGTGCTGGGGGTGCGGCCTTCTTATTGTATTCATCAACAGCACTAGTGGCCAGCTTGATGAAATTGCTCTTGAGACTTTTGCGATCTGACAGCTTGGAGTACTTGTCAGTCAATTTCTTCAGCTCTGCCTGTGTTGACACTAGTGCATCAGGAGTTAATTTGAGGAGATTCTGCTTGAGGAATTTTTCCTTTTTAATCTTTGCAACTTTGGCCTGCCTGGCCTGCTGTTCTTTCCACTTGGCTTCATTGATGAAAGTGGCCACCATGTGGCTAATGCTAGGGGGAAGTTTCAAATCATCAAGCGGAGTGTTTGGGTCCTCATACCAGATGTTGATGTAGTCAAGGAGGACCTTGGGGTCCATGGCCAGAGGAATGGCACTGCCTGATGCTTGAGCTACTCTTTCCTGCTTGTTTCTGATGATGGCTTGCAGGGTTTGATCATCATATTCATCACTGCCCTCTGATGTAGACGGGACGGTGATGATTTTGCTAGGGCTTGGCAGAGTTGCACGTTCAGCAGACACATGAGTCTTCACAGGAGGTGGTGAAGACTTTGTTCCGAGCTGGTTGCAGCTGGGAGTGAGGAGCTGGAGCAGGCGGTCATAGGCTTCATGACTTGCTTCTGTACTGGTTTCTCTTGAGTCTTTGGTGGTGGTGCTGAGGATTTTGAAGCTGAGGAGATTGGCACTGAGGGTTTTGGCGCTGATGGTTTTGGTGTTGAGGGTTTTGTGACTGAATCCTGAGCAGACTTATCTTGAGGCTTTGGAGCCCTTGGCTTTGACGACACAGAGTGTGGTTGAGGAATTGCTGAACCAGAGGTCTCAGCGGCAGAGGAAGTAGCAGCAGCTGAGGCAGCAGCTGAGGATTCATTGAATTTCCTCACTGCAGCTTCTGCCTGCTTCTTGAGATAAGGACATATTTATAGCCAAAGGTTACTGTTGGCGCGAAAATTTCGGACCAAACCGCCCCTGCCTCTACGTCTTCGCAGGACACGTGTAGCTCCCGAATAGTGTGGTGGAGATAGTGGAGATCGTGGTTATCCGATCCTCGGAAGTGGGGTTCAGTTACTGTGTATTAAAGAAACAATTTTTGAAGATTTGAGGATTTTCGTTACAAAATCATGAGCTGACACGGACGCAGTGAGGATTTTGAACAAAGTTTCAAGTAGAACGCATATGAAGAATTGAATAGACTGGATGTGTATAACATAGAGGGAATGTAGGGTCCGATCACATTCACTTAGCAAAAATATCAACTTGAAGAAATAGCAATAAGTGAATGATGTTGAGGACTTGAAATCACAGTCTATCTAGTCAAATGAAAGTCATCAAGTGTTTTTGAAGATTTTGTGATAAATCATCACACTGAAGAACAGCTATTTTGAAGAAAAACACATTTTGAGGAAATAGAACACTTGAAGAAAATCAACTTGAGGAATTTCACATTGGGCGGTGCCGTGACCCACCATATAAGAATGTTGATTACAAACGCCGCGTACAATTGTCGTAGGGCCCTGAGAATCAATTTCTTCGTTGATTTCTCCACATTCAGAGTGACCTTCTTCATTAGTTGAAGAAAATCGATTCATCATGTGCTGCACATCTAAGTCATCAATTTTGCATAAGTGTTAGGATGTGTGCATGTTTTTACAAAACATTTGAAGATTCTAAGATATTTAGCTCACACCGCAACTTGAAAAACCTTTTCTCATCCAAGGGCTTAGTGAAGATATCTGCCAGTTGATCATCAGTCTTCACATGGTCGATGAGGATATTGCCCTTGAGGACATGGCCCCGAAGAAAATGATGACGAATCTGGATGTGCTTGGTCTTCGAGTGTTGTACTGGGTTGTATGCAATCTTGATAGCACTCTCATTTTCACAGTAGAGAGGCACATTCTTCATGTTGATGCCTTAGTCCTTGAGGGTTTGCTTAATCCATAGTAATTGAGCACAGCAAGAACCAGGAGCAATGTTCTCAGCTTCGGCAGTGGAGAGTGATACACAGTTCTGCTTCTTTGAGGACCAGCAAACTAGTGATCTTCCGAGGAAATGGCATGTGCCAGAAGTTGACTTGCGATCCACACGGTCACCAGCATAGTCAGAATCAAAAAACCCTACCAGATGAAGATTTGAGCCCTTGGGATACCATAAACCTAGTGTTGGTGTGTGAGCTATGTATCGAAGAATATGTTTCACAGCCTTATGGTGTGATTCCTTCGGTTTTTCTTGAAAACGTGCACACATGCAAACACTAAACATTATATCTGGCCTAGATTCACATAGATACAATAAAGAGCCAATCATAGAACGATATACCTGCTGATCGAAATCTTTACCATTTTCATCAGTGCCGAGGTGGCCGTTGGTAGGCATTGGAGTCTTGGCACCTTTGCATTCATGCATGTCGAATTTCCTCAGAACATCCTTGAGGTATTTCTCCTGTGATATGAAGATTCCATTGCTTTGTTGACGAATTTGAAGACCTAAGAAGAATTTCAGCTCCCCCATCATGGGCATCTGATATTCTTCACTCATCATGTAAGCAAATTCATCACTGTATCGTTTGTCAGTACAGCCAAATATGATATCATCGACATATATTTGACACACAAATAGTTCATTATCATAGGATTATTGAAAAGAGTTGGATCGAGTGAACCAGGTTTGAAGCCTTTCTTCATGAGGAATTCCTTCAATGTATCATACCATGCCCGAGGGGCTTGCTTGAGATCATAAAGAACCTTTTTGAGTCTCATGACTTTGTCGAGATTCTTTGGATCCTCAAAACCTGGGGGCTGAGCAACATATACTTCTTCCTCAAGCTTACCATTGAGGAATGCACTTTTCACATCCATTTGATATAAGATGATGTTATGATGATTAGCATAAGCAAGTACTATTCGAATAGCTTCAAGTCTAGCAACGGGTGCAAAAGTTTCATCGAAATCTATCCCTTCAACCTGGGTGTAGCTTTGGGCTACAAGTCGTGCCTTGTTCCTCACCACTTGACCATCCTCATCTTGCTTGCTTCGGAAAATCCACTTGGTGCCGGTGATGTTGTGCTTGCGAGGATCTGGTCGTTTGACGAGCTCCCATACGTCATTCAGCTTGAATTGAAGAAGTTCGTTTTGCATAGCTTGGATCCACTCCAGTTCCAGAAAAGCCTCAGCAAGTTTTGAGGGTTCTGTGATGGATACAAAGGAGAAATGCCCACAAAAGTTAACTAAGTGTGAAGCTTTTGAGCGAGTGAGAGGACCTGGCGCGTTGATGTCGTTGAGGATTTTGTCAAGTTCTACTTCATTTGCAATCCTCGGATGTGCTGGTTGAGGATTTTGTCTGGGCTGAGGAAGTGGTGCTGGTGCAATTTCCTCAGGAGCATCTTCTTGATTTTCATCATTGATGGGGATCGTTTCTTCATCAATTTCCTCAGTTGGGACAATGTCTTCAGTAGGCATGAGCTTTATTGCTTCCTCGGGAGACAACTTATCTGGATCAGAGGGCAATTGTTCTCTTTGCGAGCCATTAGTTTCATCGAACCACACATCTACAGTCTCAACAACTTTGTTGTGATAGTTGTTGAAGACTCTGTAAGTGTGCGAGTCCTTTCCATAACCGAGCATAAAACCTTCATGTGCCTTAGGTGCAAATTTTGAGCTATGGTGAGGATCTCTAATCCAGCATTTTGCACCGAAGACTTTAAAATAACTTACATTGGGTTTCTTGTCAGTGAGGAGTTCATATGAGATTTTCTTGAGGAATTTGTCAAGATATACCTTGTTGATGATATGGCACGCAGTGTTCATTGCTTTAGGCCAAAAGCGACGAGGAGTCTGATATTCTTCAAGCATAGTTCTTGCCATTTCAACCAGAGTCCCGTTCTTCCTTTCGACGACACCATTCTGCTGAGGAGTATAAGGAGCAGATAATTCGTGAGTAATACCAAGTTCATCAAGATAATCATCAAGACCAGTGTTTTTGAACTCGGTTCCATTATCACTCCTGATATGTTTGATCTTGATGACAAAGTTCGTCAAGGCCCTTGAAGAAAATCGTTTGAAGATTTCCTGCACTTCAGTTTTATACACTATGATATGCACCCAAGTATATCTGGAATAATCATCAACTATGACGAAGCCATATAAAGATGCTGCATTGGTTAGTGTGGCATAGTGAGTAGGTCCAAATAGATCCATATGAAGCAATTCGAATGGACGTGTAGTGGTCATGATAGTCTTCGAGGGATGCTTGGATCTGGTCATTTTCCCAGATTCACAAGCACCGCAGAGATGATCCTTGAGGAATTTGACTGATTCGATACCGATGACATGCTTCTTCTTCGCGAGCGTGTGCAAATTCCTCATGCCTGCATGACCTAGTCTTCGGTGCCACAACCAACCTTCTGAGGTTTTTGCTAGTAACCAAGTGGTTGGTTGAGGACATGTAGAGAAATCAACAATGTACAAATCCCCTCTTCCTACACCTTCGAAGACTTTGGATCTGTCAGATTCCATAATGACTACACATCTATATCTACCAAAGATAACAATCATATCAAGATCACAAAGCATCGAGACTGACATGAGGTTAAAACCAAGGGATTCAACAAGCATCACTTTGTCCATATGCCTATCCTTGGAAATAGCCACTTTGCCAAGTCCCAATACCTTGCTTTTACCTTTGTCAGCATATGTGATTTGCTTCAGAGGTGATGGAGTTAGTGGCATATTCATCAGTAAGCTTTTATCACCAGTCATGTGATGTGTGCAGCCACTATCAAGAACCCACTCAGTATTCTTGGGTTTGTCATCCTACAGATGAATTAGTACAGCTTACCATCTCATATGCTTCAGATTTGAAGAATATGATACTAGTTTCATCAGATCAGTAATTTCATCATAGCAGAAATGTAAGGACGTGTGAAATATTTCTATTTCATCAATCATTAGCTTGCGTCGTATCAAGCATTTCTTCAGGTCTCCAGCAAATTCTTCAGATGATGATTTTCATCTGGAGACCTGACCTGCAGAAGTGATTAGTTCGATTTCTTCACCACCCACATCTGAAGGGGTGGCAAAGCATTCATCATCCTCTGAGCACCATATGAGAAAGGTGGCATTGAGGCCAATGCACTTCTCTTAACAGTAGGGGGATTAAAGTACTCATATGGATGTGCAGAGAACTGGTTTGAGGATTTATCAACATAATGATTTCAGGAGTAACGCTCATATTCATATTTCTTGTAGTTTCCCTGCATGTTAGACGCATTAGCACGGGTACGAGCATAGTTTTGACCAGTTGAGGATTTTGATCCTCTTGAAGACTTTGGTCCTCCTGAGGAATTTGATCTGGGGTTCAGATTCTTCAGTGGTGGTGTCATGAGGACATTCAACTGAAAATTTTCAAGACAACTTTTGGGAACCCAGATTTCCTCAGGGGAGGGCCATTCCTGCAGTTAGTTCCAACATATCGAGCAAATACTTCACCAGATTGATTTTTGAACAGTTTATAGTTGGAGTCAAATGACTCATCTGAGGAATAGGATAATTCACATGAAAAGCCAGTTAGATTAGATGGATCAAAAGGAGGCCCAGTAGCAGCAACCCATGAGGTTTTGGGATACTGCTCAGGTTTCCGATAAGATCCCTCGGCATTTAATTTCCTCTCAAAGGCAATTCCTTCTTTCCTCGGGTTCCTGTTCAAGATCTGCTTTTTGAGCACATCATAAAGGGTTTGATGTCCTTTGAGGCTTTTGTATATGCCTGTCACGAACAATTCCTTCAACCCTGCATTTTCATCAGTAACATTTGTGTTTTCCTCAAGTGAGGAAATAGACACAACAGTTGCAGTTGAAGAATTTGTAGCAATAGTAGATTTGATGATTCTGGTGAGGAATTAGCAGTTTCACGTTCAATGCATTTAAGACATGGAGGAATGAATTCAACTTGACCAGCGCTGATCTGTTGAGCTAGGAATGAATCATTTTCCATACGAAGATCATCATGAGACATCCTCAGCTTCTCAAGATCAAGCTTCCTTTGAAGAAATTCATAGGAAAGCTTCTCATGATCAGTGAGGAGTGTATCATAACGATCCTGAATATTATCAAATCTAGACTGAAGACTTTTCACATCTTCAGTGAGGATTTGGGTAAGATTCATTTCATCATTCAACAGATCATCACTTTTATCTAGCAGTTTCTGAAGCTTTTCTAGAGCAGTTTGTTGTTTAGTGGCAATGATAGCAAGTTTACTGTAACTGGGTTTCTTATAATTATCAGGTTCACAGTTACTTGAGTCAGAGGAGGAGGCATTATTTGGTACCTTTTAACATTTTGCCATGAAGCAAAAGGTTGGAGCGAAGTCATCAGCATAGTCATCAGTGCGAATGGTGCTATCATTTTCTTCAAGGTTGAAGATTGACTTGCTGACGAAAGTGGTTGCCAGTTTAAGACTAGCCTGTCCGTATTCTGAGTCTTCATCAGAACTCTATTCTTCATTACATTTCTCTGATTCTGCCTTAGAGTCCATTTCCTTGCCAATAAGTGCCCGAGCCTTTCGGAAAGTAGTCTTCTTGTGCGATGAGGGCTTTGAAGATGAGGATTTTGAAGATTTCTTCTTCTTCTTCGAGTCATCAGAACTGTCATCCTTGTATTTCTTCTTCTTTGATTCCTTTCCCCAACGGGGACAATCAGCAATGTAATGACCTGATTCCTTGCACTTGTGATAGGTTCGTTTCTTGTAGTCCTCAGATGAAGATTCTGATTTCCTCATGTCTCTTCTTGAAGATTTACCAAACTGGCCACGTCGTGTAAATCTCTGGAATTCCTCACGAGCATTGCAAGCTCCTATCCAAATTCTTCAGGGTCACAAATGTTGTCATATGTGTCTTCGTCTTCAGATGAGGAAATTGCTCTAGCCTTCAGTGCACGTGGTCTGGAATAGTTTGGTCCATATAGATCTCTCTTTTCTTCTAGTTGGAATCATGAGTATTTAGCCTTTCTAGTATATCAGCTGGATCAAGCATCTTGTAATCTGGTCTTTCTTGAATCATCAGAACTAAAGTATCAAATGAAGAATCCAAAGATCTCAGCAGTTTCTTCACAACTTCGTGATCAATGATGTCTCGAGCTCCCAGTGCTTGCAGTTCATTTGATATGTCAGTGAGGCGATCAAAGGTGTCTTGGCAGCTTTCATTGTCATGTCTCTTGAAGCGATTGAAGAGATTGCGAAGAATATCAACACGAGAGTCACGCTGGGTTGATACTCCTTCATTTACCTTGCATAGTCTCTCCCAGATTAGTGTTGCAGAGCCCAAAGCACTTACTCTTCCAAACTGGCCTCGGCTCAGATGGCCACAGATGATGTTCTTCGCTTGAGAATCAAGTTGCTTGAATTTCTTCACATCAGCAGCAGAGACACTCGCAGAGATGATGGGGACGCCATGTTCCACAATATACCAGAGATCATTATCAATTGCTTGTAGATGCATTTGCATTTTGTTCTTCCAGAAGGGAAAGTTCTTTCCTTCGTAGGTAGGACATGCTGCAGTCACCTTAAACATGCCTGCACTCGACATAACTTAAACTCCAGGTGGTTAAACCAAAATCAAACAGAACAAGGGAGTACCTTGCTGTGATACCAATTGAAAGTGCGTTATATCGACTAGAGGGGGTGAATAGGAGATTTTTTGAATTTCATCCCTGAGGAAATTCCTTTTGAGGAAATTCCTCACTGATGACTAACTTACAGTGGAAACAGTAAAGGATCAGAAGTGCAAAGTTTCACAACAGCAGTTTTTCAGAGTGAAGAATGTGAAAACAGATTGCACAATGAGCAGGCACGCAGAATACAGATGTGGATTAACTGACGTGAAGAATTTTGGGTTGCAGAAATTCAGAGAAAGTCTTCAACAAATTCTTCAAACAGTTGAAGTGAAAGTCATCAACACATAATACGAGAAAAGTAATGAGTTGAGGAATTAGAACCCGTTTCTCAGTGAAGACAATCGTTGATGACCCAGTTCCAATTGCTGTGACAGTCGTACATCTGGTTTGGAGCGGCTTGGTATTGAAACCAAAAGACACACAGTCCCGGGACACACAGTCCCGGGACACACAGTCCCTACCGTATTCTCCTTGAGCTAAGGACACACAGTCCTCGCCCAACACTCGTGGTAAGTCTTCAGGGCAGACTTCCAAACCCTCACAAACATGGTCACCCGGTAATCCACAATTGACTGCTGGAAAGCTCTAGACCTTGACGCCTAACCGTGTGGAGGATGCAGAGTCCTCAAAGGTAAAAGGCTTCAGTCCCACACAGGAACAACTTCTTCAGTGATGCTCAATCACTAGGTTTGGTTTGTGGTTTCGGTGTATGGTGTATTTCCTCACTGATGAATTACTCTTGAAGACTCTGAGGAATTGGGTTGCTCTTATGACAAGTGTCAGTTTCTAACGGAGCAGCCAACCAGCTAATGGTTGTGGGGGTGGCTATTTATAGCCTGGGAGCATCCCGACATGATTTGACACTAATGCCCTTAATAATATGATCGTTGGAGTGGATAAGACCAATGACTTTGTGTGGCTATCGAAACGGTCGGGACCATCAACTGTGAGAATCCTCATGTCATTCTATTCCTCACTTGAGGCTTTTGGTAGGATTTAGGCTTGGGTTGAGCATCATGAGGAAATTCATTCCATAGTGTAAGTTCGACCCCCTTTAACAGTACGGTGTTCCTATTACTCAAATGCGAAGAAAATAAAACAGAAAGTGTTAATCTTCTTGCTTCAAATTCTTGAGAGTGATTTTCTTCAGGACACGCCGGACTTCTCAATATCAGTATCTTCATGAGGAATATCAATTTCATTGCAGATTCCTCACGATTCATTTCTTCAGCTTCAGACCAATTTCTTCAACTGAAGACATACATTTTTAGGGGTCGATATTCTTCAAATATCTCAAACTCCTAAATGACTTATAGATCCTGTGTACACTCACAAACACATTAGATACTTAACCTATAAGTCTTCAAACCACCAAAATCACTAAGGGGCACTAGATGCACTTACATTTACAAAAACGAAAAACAAGAAGAGTTCACATCCATTTCCTTTGCCACGATCACTTCATCAAATATCGTCATTATTGCGTTTCACTTCCATGACCGAATGATGTGATAATAATAATAGTGCAAGGATGCCATGGACTAAGATGAAATATGCGAGGTATTCGTGCAAAGGAGAAGACATGGTAATATTGTGTCGGTGAAAGGATCGACACCTATGGGGGCCTCAACGGTCCCCTTATGCTGGTTTGGCGGGGAGAGGGGTCGCGGCAAGAGCAGAACCAACAGTCAAGGCCCGGCAAGGTCGTTTTTACCCAGGCTCGGGCCACGTTGTGCGCAAAACCCTAGTCATGCATGTGTTTAGTTATTCATTTTAGTTTACTGTAGATCTGTCCCTCTTACAGCCTTTCGATTGGCCAAAAAGCCAAAAGTCCTTTCTACTGAGCCTCGGGCCTCCTTTTATAGACGAAGGGGTCACCACAGTGGCTCAGTGGGTGAACGGTGGGTTCACGCGTGGAACAGTGCCGACCGACCACCACAGTATTACTGTGGTGCATTAAATGCTTCCACAGACTTCTCTGACCTTGTCCGGGGGTTGGACACGTACCCACAAGTGGAAACTTCGGGGTGTCGCGTTGGTATGTGGGTGGACGTGTGGCCCATACATCCATGATGGCATGTTCATCGGTAGAGGTGTTCATAGGACGGGAAGGCGCCCTAGGCCCGCGCCTCTCCTCGGGCCTTCTTTTCCTTCCCGGCAGGGTTACCTTGTCGGGGGCATTTCTTGTTCCTTTTGACAGGGAGGTGATGGCTTGCCCAGGCCTTGTCAATCTTCCCGGCAAGGATGGCTTGCCGAGGCTCAGTCCTTATTCCTTGGCGGGAGGGTCTCGCCTTGGCAGTGTCTATCTCCCCGGCAGGGAAGCTCCTGTCAGGGTCTCTTCTTCATTCCCAACAAGCGTGTCCTTGTCGGGGGCTTGCAATCTGTACTTGGCGGGCTTCCGAGTCTTGCTTCCGCCCTATGCTCCAATGAGGCACCTTGCCGCTGTGGAGGCGGCCGCCGGTGTCCGCGCACTAGTCCGGGGCACTGGAGACCCCGGTATTTAGTGCACCGACACGAGCCCCCGGGCCTGGGCCACACACGCATGCGAGGCGTTCTTGGGCAGGCCCAAAGCGGTGCATGGGCTCGCGGGTGCTGGGCTTATCGGAATCGAGGAGTTACAGGCTTTCTTTCCCCATGTCGCGCATTGAACGCGCGAAGTGGGAGGGTGCGCAGCGTGCGTGCAGTGGCCCCTTTAGTCCCTGAAAACACCTCTGCCACGTGTAGGACATGCGCAGCGGTGGTCGGGCAAGTGGCGATCGTGGCCTCAAAATCCGCGGGCGTGGATGGGGGCGCCCCTGAATGCATTGGCACATCACGGTCGTTCCATGTTCCGCTCGTGACTTGAGGGCGATTCGGCGAGAGGGGCGGCGGTTTCTGCATTGAGGAGGGTGGCCTCCGAGTTTGGCCCTATAAATTAGGGTGTTTGCGTGGAGGTTTTTCCCTACCATCTCACTATCAAAGCCTTCAGCGCCTGTCGCCTTGTCTTCTCTTGCTTCTTTCAGCTTTGCCGGTGGCACCCGCCCCAAACCATGGTCAGGGGACGGGGCCGGCCTCCGCTAACCGCCAGGGCGGCAAGGGTATCCTACTCGGATCATGCCACAGCTTCTGGGGCCGCAGCCAGCGGAGCCCCATCGACCGTGGCGGGAGAGGTTCGAGGGGCTGAGGATGCCGGGGTGGTGGTCGAGGGAGGCGGAGCCCTGCCTCGATCTCCCTCCTTGTGCCCTCTTCTTTGGGTTGCCACTTGGAGGCGACGCCATTCGAATTCATCGCAGAGATTCGTGGCCCCATTCGGGGTCACCTGTATCTCCCTCGTGGCCTCTCCATGGTGATGGAGGTCGAGCGGCCTCCGGTCTTCTCACTACGGGCGCACGGGTGCTCTCACTACGCCATGCAGGTGCAAGCGGAGTTTTCGAAGCCCCATTCCATGCTACTTGGGAGCGGCTGGAAGGCCTTCGCCCATGCTCATGGGCTCGAGGACAGCTATGTCCTCCACTTCAAGCTGACGGAGGCCCGTATGCTCGTCGTCAAGTTCTACGGGCGCTCCGGTGTGCGTCTCGGCTGCTGCAAAGAAGGCTCGAGCGGCGTTGAATGCTCCGCTTCGAGCGACAACAACGGGGAGGGCGGCAGTGGTGATGGTGATGGGCCTAGTCTCAAGCTCGGGGGAATCAAATCGCAGGACGATTCCCCCGGCTCGGAATGAGTGCTTCCTGCACTGGCGCACACTGGTCACGCCCCTCCCTCCTAGGAGGGGGGTCTCAACCGGATCACTCGCCCATTCCCGCGACTTGACGAGGCCGAACCCACTCTCGTCGGTACAATGCAGGTCCCGGAGGAGCCCGCATGGATGTACCGCGGGCCTTGCCGCGTCTTGTCTTCATGAACTCCAATTCCTCCGCGTAGGTCGATCCACGTTAAAAGACAAAGTCTTTAGGTTGGGACAACAATGCTTTGTAAGTGGAGTCAAATGTATCCAGACAAATGAATGAATAGATGCATCCTTTATTCGACTCTCCTTTTGTATGATTATTCCTTTGCACTTTCCGGATGCTTGCCAGCTTGACTTATCCTGCCGTGAGTAATTAGAGGAGCGGATCCTCAGAAAACTCAACGGAGGAGGTCGTCACCGGCAAGACTCAGTGCAACCATGTAAATCGTCGAGTGCGGCTCGAGGCGAAATACAGTGCTACGTAGCCGTCCGAAACGTTGAACGAGTTTCAAACGAGATGAGGGCGCTCTTTGGCCGCTCAAGTCGTTGAACAGGCTCGAAACGAAATCGGAGTGCACTGATCCTAGAAAGGTCCATCTACGCGCAGGATTCTCATACAAAAGTCGATGCTTCAAAATGATACAACTAATCTACCAAGAGTCTGGCAAGAAGTTTGACTCTGTACTTATCTCGCGCGTCGCCGTATTCCTAGCCGCGGCGTCTGAAGGTGCTACCGGGGAGGAATATCCTTACCCCCGGCAAGCTGACGTTTCCCCCAGCGGCCTCCTTGCCTACGAGGTTCTCGCCGGTGGCCTTTGGCCACTCTGAAGGAAATAGGCACTCCTGGGCGCAACATTTTCTCATCTCTTTTGCAAGAGATTTGCTGGCGGAGCCCCCGAGCGCATCTTTCTGGCATCACGGCGCTCCAAGGAGAAATGCGAGCCGGAGGGCATGTAAAGGGGCGGTTCGGGGCCTCGACGCGTACTTGACGACCATGTAGCACTTCGGAGATGTGCGACGGCCGGAGCAAGCGTTGGAGGCCTGGCCGAAGCCCCCTGTCACGCCATCGACAACAGCGCGAGCGTTCCAAGGAGGTGTGTTGGCCAGGCGATGCAGACCTCGAGGCTTCCGGTCCTTCCACCCGCGCTCGCATAGCACCTATGGAGGCGCTATGAGCTCTCGCGCGCGGGCAGAGCAGCCACTGCCTCCTCCCACTCCGACAAGATGCTGCGGCAAACTGAGATTCGTGGAGCCATCAAACCGCTCGTCTGATCGGGATGGCGCAGACGCTGGCCTGCTTCCGGCGATCCCCCTACCAGGCGCGCCAAAGATGTCGGTGAAAGGATCGACACCTATGGGGGCCTCAACGGTCCCCTTTTGCTGGTTTGGCATGGAGAGGGGTCGCGGCAAGAGAAGAACCAAAAGTGAGTGCCCGGCAAGGTCGTTTTTACCCAGGTTCAGGTCGCGTTGTGCGTAAAACCCTACTCCTGCATGTATTTAGTTATTCATTTTAGTTTATTGTAGATCTGTCCCTCCTACAACCTTTCGATTGGTCAAAAAGCCAAAAGTCCTTTCTACTGAGCCTCGGGCCTACTTTTATAAACGAAGGGGTCACCAGAGTGGCTCAGTGGGTGATCGGTGGGTTCACACATGGAATAGTGCCGAATGACCACCACGGTGTTACTGCAGTTCATTAAATGCTTAGACAGACTTCCCTGACCTTGTCAGGGGGATTGGACACGTACACACACGGGACAACTTTGGGGTGTCCCGCTGGCATGTGGGTGGACGCGTGGCCCATGCATCGGCGGTGGCGTGCTCGTCGGTGGAGGCATTCACAGGACGCGAAGGTGCCTTGGGACCACGCCTCTCCTCGGGCCTTCTTTTCCTTCCCGGCAGGGTTACCTTGTCGGGGGATCTTCTTGTTCCTCTTGGCACAGAGGTGATGGCCTGCCGAGGCCTTGTCAATCTTCCCGGCAAGGATGGCTTGCCGAGGCTGAGTCCTTCCTTGGCGGGAGGTTTCGCCTTGGTAGGGAAGCTCCTGCCAGGGTCTCTTCTTCATTCCCAACAAGCGGGTGCTTGTCGGGGGCTTGCAATCTGTACTTGGCGGGCTTCCGGCTCTTGCTTCCACCCTATGCTCCAGCGACGTGCCTTGCCGCTGTGGAGGGGCCTGCCGATGTCCGTGCACTAGTCCAGGGCGTTGGAGACCCCAGTCTTTAGTGCACTGACATATTGGCCCTTTGTTAGATTAACAATAATGCATATGAGAGCCATTCAACATTTTCGTTGTCTTCTCCTTTCGACAACTCAAAGAAAAGAAAAGAAATTCAGAGAAACACAGCAAAAATATTCTTGGAGTTTTTGTTTTTTATTACAAGGAAAGAAAACACAGATAGGAAAAGAAAAAACGAGAAAAAAAGTTTTTCAAGCACACTAGAAGAAAGCGGAAAAATAAAACTAACGTGGACTCTTAATGAAAGACGATGAACACCAACAATTTATAGGAAGTGTGGCAACATGAATGTAATGTCGATGAGAAATACGTACTCCCCCAAGCTTAGGCATTTGCCTAGATTGCTGATTACCATCGCTGGTCTGGATAGTGGTCGAAGTGGTAGCTCAAGGAGACGTTTTGTACTGCCTCCTCTGCCAAACGAGCTACCTCAAGTGTAGCTTTGTGCTCACGCGCCTCGCTCTCAAGAACATAGTATCTCCATTTATTCTGAAAACAAACATAGCAGGCGCAAGCAAAGTAATAGGGACAAGATTATACTTATTCAATATTAAGTTATACTCATATCCTAGCATTATTCGCAATGAACTCATGATGGCGAATGGCTTCAATGTCTAAATATCTCTCAAGTAGCATAGGGTCATTAGGTTGGGGTGAAATGTTTAGACTTGCGGCTACACGGTAAGTGTAAATACCGTTGTATAGGTCGCTAGTACCTGCGTTAGAATGCAACCTCAGAGCCACATTGGCACCGACGTTATAAAGCCTTTCACCAGTCACCGCAGTGTGAATAAGGTTTAAATCGGGGGCACACAATGCACTACAGTCATGCTTGTCAACTACACATTATCCATTAAACAATGCAAAGTAACAAATATAGGGAAATTGAATACTTTTTATTCTAGCTTGTGTCACCCCTCTATCTTCTCCAACGCAAAGACTTGCTAGGAACAAATTATAATCAGATTTTTGTTGTTTTCCTGGGCAGCCCTAATAGGGAAGTTTTGCATGCCACGCAAAATTATTCCAAAGACAAACTGAAATACTTATCTTAGAGATTAAACAACACTTTAGAAGAATGAGGGTTATATTGGAATCCATGCGTGAATATACGAGTAAGATTATAGTGTTGGATACACTTAGCTGCAAGGAAGTTGGTGAGGCCAGCGGTTGTGGTAAGTTGCGCAAATTCTTCATGAAAACCCGCTTCATTGATGAAGGGGGTATGTGGCCCTTCACACGGCCTAACCTCTATGTTGTGGAAAATGTTAATGTCTTGATCCTGATTCTCCCCGACAAATCCCTTAGGGCTCTGGCTGGAAGAACCCTTCTTTGAGGAACTCCTCCTAAACAGGTTCATTTTCCTACACATAAATTTCTAAAAAAATTAGACCACAAAATTATGTGAGTGAAACCTTGCAAGATTGATAGCAACTACTCATATGGATACCTAGAGGTCATATCAAGCATTACTACTACTTGGAACTCAAATAATCAAGCATGCAAGCTCATTTTCAGTAGAACCAAGTACAGCAAGATATGCAAAATATAAACCACTAAACTAAAACCTAATTGGATAAATGGGAGAGTCACATACCAAGGAGCATTTTGCCAAAATAGTTCGGAGCAAAGATACCAATTTTTTTAGTTTTTACAGGAAGAACTCGCGAGAGAGAGACAGCTAGATTTTTTTCTAGAGGTAGGTGACTAAGTGAGCAAAAGGGATAAGGCAGCGGGAACCTGTGGGACCCACAAGGCATCAGGGAGCAGCTAGGGGGTGTTCACGCCATGTTGCCTTGTGGCCCACAGGTGCACCGCCATGGTAAAATTTTTATGCTCAAAATTCTTAAATATACCAAAAAAAATCATGTTAAAATTTTATGGCATTCCAAGACATTTTATTTTTGTTTCATTTTCTATTGCACAGAAAACTCTGATAATCATGACATTTAATTTTTGTAAAGCTAAGAGAACAGAGAATGAACTTGTGATACAAAGAGTTGTGAATACTCAATTCATCAATCACATGTCTTTCAAAAAGGATCCATTAATAAGGTTGATCAAGTCATATTAATAACCGTTTCCAATTGACATGAAACCAAATATTTTTTATATATCACTAGGTTACCACAATGGGGATTTACATCTCCCCAACAATAAGATTCTAATATTTCTTATTAGCCATAGAGATAGGTATTTTAAATTCTACAATGATAACCATAGCACAAGGCTCCATGACATTAATATTATTCACCAATGTTTGCTTCTTCGAAAAATGCACAGAACTTTGCACGCCATTGACGTGAAAAGTAACTTTGCTTTTTTGCAATCAATAACTGCCCATGCAGTATTTAAAAAGGGTCTACCAAGGTTGATCAACATATTATCGTCCTTGGACATATCAAGATAGTAACATTTGCAACCACAATAGGAACATCCTCACAAATTCCATTTGGCAAAGCAGTGGATTTATCAGCCATTAGTAAAGATATCTGAGTGGGTGTAAGCTTATTCAAATCTAGTCTCTTATATAAACAGAAGGACATCACACTAACACCAGCTCCCAAATCTCATAGATTAGTTTTAACATAGTTTCTATTAATAGAGCAAGGTATAGTGGGTATGCAAGGTTCTCCTAACTTATTAGGCACCCCACACTCAAAAGAATAATTAGCAACCATAGTAGCAATTTTAGTTTCAGGAATTTTTCTTTTGTTGGTAATAATTTCCTTCATATACTTAGCATACACAGGCATTTTCAATATATCAGTCAAGCGAGTGCGCAAAAGGACAGGTCTAGTCATTTTAGCAAAGCGCTCAAATTCTTCCTTGTCCTTACTTTTAGAAGGATTACGAGGGAAGGGCATGCATTTCTAAAGCCGTGGCTCTCTTTCTTTTCCACGCTTTCTAGGAACAAAGTCTCTTTTATCATAGCATTCATTCTTAGGAGGTTGGTTATCAAGATCTTCAGCAGGTTCTATTTCCACATAACTATTATGTTCCTTATTACTATTTGGTGGATCTTCTACATGAACATCATTATTAACATTATCATTCTCACTAAGGTCAGGTTCACTACCAAACTGTGTCTCGGCATCAGAAATAGAAACATCATTATGATTCTCAGCAGGTTTCTCAATATTGGGTTAATTAGGGGCCGGCAAAGCCCTATCATTTTTCTTTTTATTTTTCTTCTTAGAAGTACTAGGTGTATCATCATTACTTCTTTAAAAATCATGTTCTATTCTTTTAGTGTGACCTAGAGGTTCCTGAGTCATTCTACCTCCTCTAGTCATTACTCTAACAACATGATCATTCATATTATTGTTCATTTTAGCAAGAAAATCATTTTGTGACTTAGCAACTTGGTCTACTTGGGTATGAACCATGGAATCATGTTTAACGAGACCTTTCACGTCATTATCAATTCTAAACATCAAGTCCCTTAAGCGGTCTATCATCGTGGCATTATGTCTTAATTGATATTTGACAAACCTATTGAAGTGCTTTTGCTTAATAATGTAATTGTAAAATTCATCGAGGCATTGACTAGGAGTCTTAGTGTAAGGTATATCATTGTCATTAAAGGAACAGAGAGAACTTACCTCTACTACATGTGTCGGGATATCGAGTTCCAAGATTTCTGCAATAGCTGGTAAATTCTTAACATCCTGAATTTTAATACCTTTCTTTTTCGTAGACCTTTCTTTGCTTCTTGCATATCTTCAGGCTGAGGAATAGAATACCTCTCTTATTTTGAATAGGTTCCGGAGGTGGTTCAAGGAGAGTCCAATCATCGACATTTTGCAATAAGTTATTCAATAAGTCTTTAGCTTGTCCAACAGTTATTTCCCTGAAAACACAACCAGCAGAACAATCTAGGAAGTCCTTAGAAGCATTGGTTAGCCCATTATAAAATATATCAAGAATTTCAGATATAAAGCTCTTATTAACTAGAGAATCCCCCCCCCAACTTGAGGGAGATTCTCTTCTTTAATTTGCAAAAGTTAAATATTTCATATAAAGCGGCTTGTTTCTTATGAGCAGGAAAGTATTTTTTTAGAGAAGTAATAAAGCATATCCTGGGGACTACACATACAGCCAGGAGCTAGAGAAAGGAACCATTCCTTGGCTTCGCCTTTCGGCGAGAAAGGAAAAATCTTAAGGATATAATAGTAGCGTATCTTTTCCTCATTAGTAAATAGAGGAGCTTTATCATTCAGCTTCATGAGATGTTCAAGAACAGCTTCATTTTCATAACCATGGAAAGGACCAAACTCAACTATAGGAATCAGTTCAATGTCGATAAAGAATTCATAGTCCTTATCAGTAACAAATATAGGAGAAGTGGCTAATTTAGGATCATGTTCGATTTTCTCCATCATAGATTATTCTTTAAGTTTGCATAGTAGTTTCTTCAAATCATTCCTATCTTCATAAGAAGGAAGATCCAGAGTGACTTCCCCATCCATAACATATCCTTCACGTACATAAGGCAATTCATATCTATTAGCAGAGCGAGGTGTAGCAAGTGATTCAAAATCTTCATCAATTTCAGCATTTTCAGGTTCTCCAGCTTTAGGAAGATGAGCATCAAGTAATTAATTCAGCGGCAAAGTTTCAGTTTCATCCAATAAATTTGTAGTATCATCACTAATTTCAGAAGTAGCATCATCAAGTTCAAGTGACATATCAGGACGAGAAATAGGTGTGGTGTAACAAGCTAATTTAAAACAATAGGTGAATCAAACGCAGAGCTAGATGGCAGTTCTTTACCCCCTCTCGTGCATGAGGGGATGATCTTATTTCGACTATCTTTCAGAATCTCCATAGTAGCAATTGGATATCCTCCAGTTAAAACAATAAATATATCTATGATCCCCGGCAACAGTGCGAGAAAAAGGTCTTGATAACCCACAAGTATAGGGATCGCGATTGTCTTCAGGGGTATTATTTCACCATAATTTATTGATTCAATACAAGGGGATCCAAAGAATATTTATAGGACTTGACAGTTGAGTTTTAAATTCAATTGCACCTGGGATATCTCTCTACAACAAAAGATTTAGTAGCACAACAAATAGTAGTAGTAACAGTAATAGTGATAGTAGGAATTTTGGTAACACTAGTAACAGTAGCAATTGAGTAGCAGGTGTGACAGTACCAGCAGTAGTAGTTACTTAGCAAGATTCGGTATTTGTGAAGTGTATGCACATGGATCAGCAACGAAAAGAGAAGGATGACATCAATCATGTAACATTTACATAATAGAGTGACACCGAACTAGGTCCAATTCATCAATATATTGTAGGCATGTATTCCGTATATAGGCATGTCTGCTTGCGATAAGAACTTGCATGTCGTCCTTTGTCCAACCTTCCCATGGAAGCAGAGTCCTATTGGAGACTTAGGGATATTAAATCCTCCTTTTAATAGAGAACCGGAACGAAGCATTAACACATAGTGAATACATGAACTCCTCCAACCATGACATTCACCGGAAAGAATCCCAATTATTGTCACCTTGGGGTATGCGGATCAAGAAACATAATAGGTGCATACAACTTCCAAGATAGGATCAAAATACTATTCATATTCAGAGAGAACACGATAAGTTTAGATATGAAATCAAGGCACTTAGGCCCTAGTGAAAAGCATTAATCATAGCAAAGTCATAGCAACACCAATCTCCGAACAGAGTTGATACTAGGGATCAAGCCCTATCAAACTTAACTCGATTACATGATCAATATCATCCAAACATCATCACCATCTAGCGGGCCTACTAAGGAATTACTCACACCTAGTAGTGAGCATCAAGGAATTGTTGATGGAGAAGGTTTGATGACGAAGACAGAGACGAATCCCCCTCTTCGGAGCCCAAAATGGACTCCAGATCAGCCCTCCCGAGGAAGAACTGAAGGTGGTGGTGGCTTGGTCTCATAAAACGCGATGAAACCTTCTCTCCTATTTTATTCTCCAAGAATAGGAATCTATAGGACTGGAATTAGGGTAGGGAGAGCCTTGTGGGCCCAGAAGGCGTCAAAGCACGTCTAGGGGTGGTTGCATGCTGGTGCCTTGTGGCCCATAGGTTGCCCCCCTCTGGTGGTGCTTCGCTCTAAAAATACTTATTTATTCCAGAAATAATTCGCAAAAAGTTTCATTCAATTCCGAGAACTTTTGTGTGTGTACAAAACTAATACCAAGGTAGTCGTGCTGAAAACACCAAGGTTAGTTCCATTCGAATCATGCAAATTAGAGTCACTATGGCATAAGTGTTTAGAAAAGTAGATACACTGGAGACATATCAACTATCAGATCGTCCAATCTTCCATTAGGCTTATCATAGAGTTGCCCCTAACGGCCACCGACGGTTGACAGGTTTGGACCAACACTCAAAAGGAGCACTGGCCCGGGTTGTTTATTAATTATGTGTGGCTTGTCCATTCCTGATGCAAGTTTTATTAGTTAAGAAAATGTAGTAACAATGTTGGGCCATGCCGAAATAGTTACCCAAAATAAAGAATCAAGGGGGTCCTCATAACAACCCCGAGCATGTTAGTAGTGTTCAATATGGAACATAATACCATCAAATGGAAACTAAGACGACAAAGTTGGAACAAAATAACTATCAAAAGGCCAAGTCTTCCACCTTTTACCAATTATATATGTGCATTGATTTCAATAGCAAGAATAATGTGGTATCCCAAGATATTCATGTTATCACATGGAACAAACTGTACCTGCAATTTGCAAACTAAAAGAAGGGATGGGGGAGCGGAAACTTAGTCAAACAATGATTTTCTAGGATGTGGTGGTTTACAGTCTTATCTTGGCATGTTGGAAGGCTTGACAGACAAGTGGTAGGAAACAAGACATAGCGATAGAAATGAGACAACTAGCATAGCAATAATAGTAGTGCTATACAAGGTAATGGTCATCTTGCCTGAAATCCTGCTTGGAAGAAGAACGAATCCACGAAGTAGATGAACGGTCATAGCAGAACAAATTCACACATTCCAAAATGCTTTTGGAACTCTATCGAGGTGAATTAAATTTGGAAACAAACAAATGACAAAGTAAACACCACAACATATTGTGGGGACCTCGACTCATATGTCGTGATCACCGAATGTACGTGCACAGTGATCCCAGAGATCAATCCTCACTGAACACACACAAACTAAATAACAATATTCTTACATCCATTACATGCCGTTTTATTCAAATATGGACTTTATGTCCAAGTATTCATATATTTGTAGCAGAAATCTCAACGATTGCGTGAACCCGTGCCATCTAATTTAACCCTACATGCATTTTGACTAGGAAGCATCCTAGTTCACATTTTCATCATGGGTATACTCTTCACCATATTCTTGCTCTTCCATGCGTGGCCAATTAAATAACCAGTGGAAAGCCAATGAGTACTTTGAATGTACTTGCAAGCAACCCGTGTTTGGAACAAGGCAATAACAATGCATGATATAACACTAAGTAGGTAAGTTGCAGAAAGCTAATTTTTCAGTGCAATGACATGATCAAACATTTAGTAAAGGCATGCATAATGAGGTCACAGATATTCATATGAACAAGTTATAGATATCAATATAAGTAGGGTTTGAACATCTCATGTTCAGTTATCACGTTAGTTTATATGACTCAGCCCAAGTATCACCTTTGTCACCCCCACCGCCACCCCCCCACACACACACGCACACACACACCTAATTTGTAAACAATGGAAGTATCCCAAGAGTAGTCATCAAACTATTCTTGACGATGGAAACGACTATTAGGATAGTTTTACACTCTGTAGAAGTTTGCACACTTTACCCACAAGACTCAGGAAACTTCTGTGTCAAGCCATGACTAGCGGTATTGTTAAAACCCGAGGTAAGTACCCCAATAATGTCTTTCTCCTGACGATACTAACAAAGAGTCCACTTGTTGGTGTTATCACCAAGTAATGTACATCACTAGTATCATCCACGAGGGCATGCAACGTTGTGCCTGATGTTTGTGAAAATAGCCCATGGTCATCCTTTCCATAACGACCCCATATCGAGAGTGACCACGTCGCTCCCGCCACTAGTAATGAGGGATCTCTGCTAATACTGACCAAAGTAGTCAACAAAGCCCCATACCATAAGGGGTACAGAGGTTGTACATATAAGGTTGGAATAACGATCGCAACTTAGACCGATCCATTTTCAAAAACAACACACTCACTTGCCTCGGTAGACCACTTCTTTCTCAAGTGGTTACCAAGATAAACACCATCTCCCACGAGCATTAGAGGCACCCGATGGGGTTTTCAATAAGTCTTGGAAATCATTTCCTTCCTGACACCATGCATTTTCCATTCCATTAGCATAGGATATACTTAGAATCCTAACTACTTCCCACCCGCACAACCCTCATAGGAAGGTAGGGTCATGCTCAGTACAAGTATAAATGAGGAAAGGAACGAAGGTAACCCACCACGGTTGTCACCAATTCATCATGGTTCAATGCAATGGAATGAACTATTATATGCCATCTATAAAAAATAGTTTCTTAGACATGGTCAAAGGGCTGCTTGCGTGGTTTAGCAAAGTCTTTGAGGTCCTCACGAGCTTCTAGTCCAACTCCGAGCACTTCGTATACTGCATCAACTATCGTCGGAAACACCCACAATAATCCACACAACAAGACAACAACCAAAAGTGTTAAACAGAAACTTTATTTTCTAGGATGACTATGGTCATAAGGAAAATACCTAAAGTTCCTCTAATGGATTTGGATCGCCATATATTTTGAATGGTGGAAATGGAGGCATTATTGATCCCACGAGAAGTCTATAGAAAATATTTTCCTAAAAATGAGTGGAGAAACTCATTAAGTATGGCATGATTTTAGAAGAATTTAGGAAGTGATTTCCCAAGATTAGGAGTTGTAACGAATTTCCTATGCATTTTCCAAGATGACATACATGGGAAAAAGGAGCTATTATTTCATCTGGTAGAATCAATGCATGGTAAAAATGTTAACCATTGGTGAATAATTATGGAATAATTTGGAGAGCATGTACAAATTGGAATCACTCCATTTGGAGTTGAATTGGCTGCTCTAGAGATTTTGCAAAGTGGCCCCTAATAGTTCCAAATTTGAATTTTGAATTTAAATAGTACAAAAAAGTGTTATGGAAAAATATGGAAGTTTCACCACTAGATAGGTTGATTTTTTTAAGAATTAAGGAGTTTGAATCATGTCATTTGGAGTTGTATTTATTTAATTCTGATTTTTGGAATCCCTCTAATAAATAAATAAATAAAATTGCACTCTTGACATGGGCTAGAATCAGTGTAGGCCAACCGGCCCAAAAGTGAACCGACCCAAAAAGGAACCGGCCAAGGCAAACCGCCGCGTGCGCGCCTACATGTATTTGAACCTGACCGGTGAGGGTCGGTGAGTCAGTGAGAGAGAGAGGGAGGGAAAGGATGACAAGCAAGTCCCGGTTGTCGTCCTCTTCCTCATGAAAAAGAGGGCCGAGGTTCTCGGCGATGGACCAACATGGGGATGGCACCGTCGTGCTCAAGACGTCGTCACTTGTCGAACGACGGTGGAGATGGACGTCGTAGAGCGCTATTTTTTCGGCGACGAGCGAGCATGATGGAGGGGGTTTGGGAGATGGTCGCCCCAGTCATCACTTTATGAAATCAACGAAGAGGAGTAGAGGAATTACACCAGGGTGTCTAGGGGAATCCATTGTAAGAAAAGGGAGGATCAGGGAGGGCCCGTACCACGAGATCGAAGGCCGTCCGCGGTGATACAGCTTGGGACCTATCCGAGCGCTGGGGCTCGTGGGGCTGGTGTGGGAGGAGCGGAGCTCGACTAGGGGACATGGGAGGTGATCAGAGGGGAGAAGGGGCCACGAGAGTGGCTTTTATGGACGACCAACGGTGCACCATGACCGGAACTCACGAGCGTTTGTGGCAATGCCTACAGTGGATAACGGAGGGTGTCTGGGCTGCTTTCTGGCACTCGTGGGTCTCGTCCATGATGCATGGAAGTGAGAGAGAGAGCGGGGTGAGGCCAGGGCATCCCACATGTGAGCTCGCTCACTGGCCAAGTTGGCAGCGCTCAAGCATGCGTGGAAGGCAGGAGAGAAAGAGAGAGAAGGGGACAGGGCCATGGTGTGTCCGATACATCGAGGGACATGGACTTGTATATGGAGGAGGCCCGTGGTGGCCAAGGTCGAGAAGTCAAACCTATAGAGCACGACACCATATTCCAGAGCGTGACTTTGGCCGGCATGATGGCGGTTTTGGTGCGCTCTGGCGCAGCCACTTATGTGCACTAGCTATAGGAGGGAGTATAATACTGGAAAAGATCATTGTATGAATCCTTGATTTCCATGGGGTGCATGTGGGGGTCTCACCCACCTCACTCATAGATCTAGCCGTTGGGAAACTTACTAGTGGTGGCTGGTGACCAGGAGGTGTTGTAGCAAAAATTGGAGGCCAAGGAAAAGAGTCTTGGGGGCTCAATCATTGCACTTTGAATCGCACCAGAACGTGTTTGATCCATTTTTGTGTTATCTCTGGTGCTCTAGTGGTGTTGAAACTTAACAAGACCAAATAATTGGGTTAATTAAGCTTGATCACCAATTTTGAGATTATTTGATGACAGTTGCTAGTGCAAACTTGGTAAACTGTAGAAATCAACAAAAATGGATTTCTTTACATCTAGTCGTGCAAATTCATTCTCCCTAATGAACCACTTGGTGTGGTGGCATTACTTGAGGGTCAGAGCATGCACCAAAAGTTTGGGGCCAAATGGGGAAACTTTACATTGTAATATTACCCAACTCTAGAACTCGGTAGAAATGAGTTTGGGGGGATTTGGGCAACAGGATATGTTCTCCCTGATACACCACTTGGTGTGGATGCATTATTAGGGAACCAGAACATGCCCACAAAGTTTGAGAATGAAAGCAGACCATTGGCAATGTGAACTTGTCAAACTTTGGATATGGAAAAAGATAATTTCGGTATATTCTGGTGAAACAAAACAATAGGGATTGCGATGAAACTTTGCAAGATCATAACGTATATAATGTGTGACTTGTTATAATTTCCTTGAATTATTTGATAATATTTTTTATATAAATACTTTAAAAACTTGAAATACACAGAAAAGATTTTGAATGGTTTTGTCCAACATATCGAACATGACCATGTGTTGAAACTCTTATATATGGAAAATATATGTCCACTGAGTTTCCCTAAATTTTCTTAAATATTTTGGAAGCATAAAAATATGTTTTCCCTATAAAAGACCATTTCTGGCCTCAAAAAATGTATTTGAATAAAATACAAAAGTAAATTTTAAAATACAAAAGTTTCGAAAGTCCATTTGATAATAGGTTCTCACTAAAATATTTGGGGAAAACGTCTTCCCTAATTTGAGGACTTGTGGTACAAACCTCAATCCAGGGGTTCTTTGAAACCTTAAAATAAATAAATGCTTTATGATAAAAATAATATTTTGCAAAAATAGTTTTTAAGTCCTATACACATGGTATGGTCATTGGGCAAAGACTTGGAGCAAGGAGATGAAACTAGAAAGAAGGAGTTTTTTTGTGATATAAAACACAATCAAACAAGCAAGCAAATAGCAATCAATTCAAGCATCACATCACATAGAAAATGTTTTTGTTGGCCGTATTTTTTGCGCTATGTTAACTTAGTCATGAGAGGAAAAACATAGGATGTAACAGACCTACCCCCCTTACAAGAATCTCATCCCCGTGATTCCTAGGCTAGGCGTTGAAAACATACATAAATTTTGGGTCTGAGGCAGCCTTGATGTTCCCATCTGGCTTCTCCTTTGAGGTGATTGCTCCATTGGATCATGAAGTGCTTGATGATACAACTTTAAGTGCTTCGCATGGATTCGTCTGAGGGTGAATAGGGTTCTTGCTATATTTTAGGCTCGACTATAGGTCAAGGGCTTGGTGAACAAGGTTCCGCAATGGTCTGGTTAGCCTGTGTATTCCAAAGTTAGAATACGTGCCAAAGTAGTGTGTCTGTGTGCTCGTCTTGGGGTTGCTCATGTTGGTTAGTGACATCTAGATGCCTCGTGTTAGAATAGAAGGGTCAATCTTTTGGTGTAGCTTTCCGTCAACAAGGAAATCCTTGACATTCTTAAAGGAGCTGATCTTCAGTCGCAGGTGGTCTTTATCCTTGAGAGTGTTGAAGTGTGTCAACGTAGGCTTCTCGTCGAGATCTTTTGCTGGAGTATGTTTCCGAGGTACTCTCTTCATTCATATTCGAACCTTTGTCTTCGTCTTCACAGACGCACGTTGTCGACATTTCTTTGAGCGTTGGGTCTCCTAGCCTCTTCGTAGCAACTTAAGGAAAGGTTTAGGTTGAGTCTCGTCCCTAATACTAAGCTTAGCAACTTGGTGTTAACACGAGTTCTACCACCTAGGAAAGCTTTCGAGGAGATCCTAGATGAAATGGCTACCCAAAAGTATAGACCAGCCATCCAATCCCCAAGGTGTGAGGCTTGGCAAGTTGGGTGAACAACCTTTGACAGGGGTATCACCATGATCCACTCAGGACTCACGTCCTTGATTGGACCAGAAATGGGATCTTTAATTTCTCTTGATGTCGAAAGGCTTCTTCGTTCTTGAACATCGGTGGTTCTTAACATAGGTGATGTAGACGGCACATGAGTGGTAGTTGGCCTTCCTTGCTTCTTCTTCTTTCTCGTGGTTTCCAACCACATACGTTTTCCATCTTACTTGGGTAAGACTGTCTTCTGCTGCTTGGAGGGTGCTTCAAGGAGTCCACTACTTGAAGCTAAAACTTACACGTGTGAAGAATGGCAATCAGTGCTTCTGGGCATGTACAAATAGGACTAAGGTGTTCATTACTCTTCATGGATAATTAAGTGTGTCATCCGTGAGTATAACAATATATTTCTTGAAGTATCACACAAAAATTGTGCTCATGGAATATGTGAGAGTAGCGGGCATTTATTCCGGATGGTCACTTCTCTAGGCGTTTGTGGTGCAACATAATCTAGTGCTTCATGTCTACCTTCCTCATGAACATCATTAATGGTGGTCCGGGTTGAGTATTGGTCATATTCTAACGACTTAGAGCCGAGACCTATGGTCATAATCTGAGCATATTATGGCTCGCTAAAGTTTCGTGTTTTCAAGGAGCTTAGAATGTGAGTGCACATTTATCATTTCATCCTTGAGCACAGTTCTTAGATGTCAATATGCCAACCTATTTCTCCAAACAAAATCACCGTGTATCATCGAAGGTAATATCTCATAAAAGTCAACTCCAACATCACCTATGATATTCAACTCCAAGATTTGATAGAATGACTAACCCAAAGTCTCACAAGTATAATATAGCCAACAAACATGTATCCCTATGTAAAAAATCATCAGGAAAGCATACAAGACGCATCCAAGATCTTCTTTTCTTCATACGAATCCAACCTAGTGATTCGTCAATCCCATCAATCATTACTTGACCCATTACTCCAACAAATCCAATATCGAATGTGTTCTACATAATCTCCTAGAGTATCTATAATCCTCATATCATTGCAAGGACAATTATCACAGTATCTCCACCAACTTCCATTATCTTTACCAAGTAAGCTCCAAGGTCCAACTTATATAGATACTTAAATCAATTCTGACAACTCCAATTTTCCCGATCTTACCATCCACCAGAAACATGGTATCAAGATTAAGATCATCGGACTAAATCCAAATTACTCTGAACCATGTAGTCTGTCTTGACACCAACACTTTTATTAGGATCACCTATTTAAATCCAAATCTCATGTCCAGTGAGAACTCCTACTTGCTACTCTAGGTCATTATGGTAACACCATGACCACTACTTGTTAAAATCAAGTTATCACACCACCAAGAACTTGAGCTCGTGATCACTATTGTCCTACTAAATCCAATTTACTGAAAGGGTAAACAAGCTATGCTATTCTATCAACCTCATTCACCAAGTTTACGTATCATCATGAAAATCCCGTAACCCACAAAAGGGGGTTAGATACATCCTCAAGACACCTATTATAATTAAATCAAATCATTTGCCTACTAAACACATATTCTGACACAATCTCTTTTATGACATCAAGGTTCTAGTGCTAGCTTAAGAATGAAGGATGTTTGTTCACTATGATCACTCATCCCATAATGAACCTAGTGCTAAGTAGGTCTTACTAAACCTCAACTAGTTCTTTTGCAAACCCGCGAGTTAAGCATATGGTTTATGGGTTTGAGCATGGTAAATCATGAGGTCTAGGATGGTCTAGGAGGTGATTCATCATCTTGAGGGAACTTCATTAAGTTTAACAAGGTTGCGAGAGGTTGTTGCTAAAGTCTTTGGTGCTAGTCATCTTTAGAGGTGGCTCCTTGGTGTATTTTATCTTGCTGGTCTTCGATAGTTGAGAAAGGTGAAAGGAAAAGTAGCATGGAGGGGAGTCCCTAAATGGTGGTATCATGCATGTGCAACCCAATAAGTGCTGAAAGGGGCCAATAACAACATTAAGATAAGGTGGGTGATATAGGCGCATTCTCCTTTCCTGGGGCAAAAGTGTGACTTACACCAAAGTACAAACAAGCAAAAACAAGAAACACACAACATGGTTACATTCGAACTATCACACGGACTCGACTTCACATAGGGGATACACAACTTATCCTACTCTAGGGGTTCTTAGAATTAATAGTCGTGCTTGCTTTGTGTCTTCGAGAGGAGTCCATTCAGTCTTCCTGGTGTTTTTCAAGCGTCGTTGTGTCTTTGTTGTTCTTCATCGAAACAACCCGAGTTGTGCCTGAATAGTCCTTGACAACTTCTCGCTAATGAGTTATCGTCGAAGGTGTTTCCTCATGGCTATTGTTGCCAGGTTCATCTGGGGTCCCGTAATTGTGCAAATGCCTTCTTGTCTTCCATGTCATCGAGAGTTCCAAGTGGGCAATACTTTATTCAATGACATGGACAAGGCATGGTGGAGTTCCAAACTATCGGTCATGTTGATGACAATATGGACATCAATAGTGGGGGATGAAGGGAACCGTTTTCGTGCTCACTATGCTGAAGTGGACCAAATGGTGAGGTTCTTATCCACCCACGGTTGTCGACACACTATGATAAGGACAGGGTCACTCTATTAGCGATGCATATCATGACCTTGCATATCTTACGCCTTGATCATCGTAGGCCAAGGCTCCATCACTCTGGGACAGTGTCGAGGGTTCCACCATCTTTTGAGTCTTGATGTCCTCATTCCTCGAGAAGGTATCTTTTATTGGTATCATCTTGTCACGGTGTCACCGAGCTTGTCTTCCAAATATGTGGGTGACCGTCTAGCAATGTCACTTCCTTTCATGTCACCGACGAGGATTTCAAGGAATCCAGTGGTCACTCGCATAAGGGTGCTAGCGACTGTTTGCAAGTTTTGAAAAAGAAGATGAGGAAAGTCAAGAGAATAAGGGTGGAAATAATAAGGCAAAAACCTTCACTTCGTTTGAAAATTTTGAAGAAGTGAAAAATGTAGAGGTTTTGTAAGTGATTTTGAATGGTCTAGAAGAATAGTGTTGTGCTACTAACGTCCATGCTAACTAATGCTTCCTACACTCAGGATGGCTCTGATACCAGCTCTAGGGGACCCCGACTCATAAATCTTGATCATAGAATGTACGTGCATAGTGTTCCCGAAGATCAATGCTCACTAAACATACATAAACTGAATAAAAAAAAGTCTTACATCCATTATCTACCGTTTTATTCAAATATACCCTTTACAGCCAAGTCTTCATATATTAGAAGTGGAAATCTTAAACGATAGTGTGAACCCATGCCATCTTCCTTAACTCTACAGGCTTTCTGACTAGGAAGTGTCCTTGTATGTATGTTCTTCACCAGCGTACTCTTCACCATATTCCTGCTCTTCCATGCCTGGCCAATTAAATAACCAGTGGTAGGCCAGTGAGTACTTTGAATGTACTAGCAAGCAACCCATGTTTGGAACAAGGCAATAACAATGCATGATATATCACTAAGTAGGTAAGGTCCATAAAGATAATTTTTAAGTTCAATGACATGATCAAACATATTGTAAAGGCTTGCATCATGAGGTCGTAGATATTTATATCAAAAAGTTACATATATCAATATAAGCACAGTTTAAACATCTCATGTTCAATTATCACGTTAGGTCATCTGACTCAGCTCAAGTATGACCTTTCTCACCTACACAAACACACACACCAAATTTGTAAACAATAGACATAGCCCAGGAGCGGTCATCCAACTGTCCTTGACCGTGGACACGAATATTTGAATAGTTTTACACTCTCGAGAGGTTTGCACACTTTACCCACAAGACTCAGGAAATTCCGTGTCAAGCCATGACTGTCGTATTGTTCATACCCGAGGTACGTACCCGAACAATGCCTTCCCCTGATGATACTAACAAAGAGTCCACTTGTTGGTTCCATCCCCCATGATTTACATTAGTAGTATCTCCCATGCGGGCATGCAACGGTGTGCCTCATGTGTGTGAACAACCCATGGTCGTCCTTTGCGGCACAACCCTATATCGAGAGTGACCACGCCACTCCTGCCACTAGTAATGCGGGTTCTCTACTAGTACCGACCAAATTAGTAAACAAAGCCTCATGCCATAAGCGGTATGTGGTTGTACATATAAGGTTGGAGTAACAATCACAAATTAAACCAATCTGTTTTCGGAAAAAACACACTCACTTGCCTTTGTACACCACTTGGTTGTCAAGTGGTTACTCAACTAAATATCATATTTCTCAGGCATTAGTGGGACCCGACAGTGTTTTCGAAAAGTCTTGGAAATCATTTCCTTTTGAACAACATGAATTTTCCCATCCCATTTGCGTAGCATCTACTTAGCATGGTAACTACTTTCCACCCACACAACCCTCATAGGAAGGTAGGGTTATCCTGAGTGCAAGTATCAACAAGAAAAGTAATAGAGGTAACCAACCACGGTGGTCACCGATTCATCATGGTTCAATGCAACGGAATGAAGTGCTATGTGCCATGAATAAAATAATAGTTTCTTAGAAATGGTCAAAGGGCTGCTTGCCTAGTACAGCAAAGTCTTCGAGGTCTTCATGAGCTTCTAGTCCAAATCCAAGCACTTCGTCTGCTTTGTCAACTATCATCAGAAACAACCATAGTAAGCCACACAACAAGACAACAACCAAAAATGTTCAAAATGGAAACTTTATTTTTCTAGGATGACTATGGTCATAAGAAAAATAACTAAAGTTGCTCTAATGGATTTGGATCACAAGAGACTTATGAATGGTGGAAATGGAGGCATTACTGATGCCACAAGAAGTCTATAGAAAATATTTTCCTAAAAAAGAGTCGAGATACTCATTAAATAGGGCATGATTTTAGAAGAATTTAGGAAGTTATTTCACTGCGTTTGGAGTTGTGAGGAATTTCCTATGCATTTTCTAAAATGACTTAAATGGGACATATGAGCTCTTATTTGATCCAGCAAAGTCAATGCATGGTAAAAATGTTAACCACGGTTGTATAATTAGGGAACGATTTTGAGAACAACTAGAAATTGGAATCACTCTATTTGGAGTTGAATTGGGTGCTCTATGGATTTTGCAAAGTGCCCCCTAATGGTTTAAAATTTGAATTTCAATTTAAATAGTAGAGAAAAGTGTTATGGAAAAATATGGAAGTGGCACCACTAGATAGGTTGAAATTTTTGAACAATTTAGGAGTTGTAATCATGGCATTTGGAGTTGTACTTATTTGGAATACCTCTACAAATAAAATAAAATAAAATTTCACTATGTCCATGGGCCAGAATCATGCAGCCGAACCGGCTCGGGAAAAGAACTGTGCGCACCCCTGCGCACATTTGAACCTAGCCGGTGGGGCTGGCCGGTTAGTGAGAGAGAGAGAGAGGGGCGGGAGACAAGGGAGAGGATGATAAGTAGGGCCCGCTTGTCATCTTTTTCCTCGGGACAGAGGAGGCCGAGGGGCTCGGCGACGGATCAACGGGGGGATGGCATCATCGTTCTTAGGGCACCGTCGCCCATCGAACGAATGGTGGAAAGGGATGCTGGAGAGCTCCAGTTTGCCAGTGACGAGCGAGCACGGCGGAGGGGGTTCGGGAGAGGGTCGACCCGATCATCCCTGGCTGCAATAAACAAGGAGGAGGAAGGGCATCACACTAGGGTATCTGATGACCCACAAGTATATGGGATAAAGTGTACTCCTTTTAATAAGTAAGAGTGTCGAACCCAACAAGGAGCAGAAGAAATGATAGCAGTTTTCAGCAAGGTAAGCTCTGCAAGTGCTATAAGTTACAGTGATAGATTGTTTTGTAGCAAGATAGTTCGTAACAAGTGACAAGTATAAATATTAACAGAGGTACAGCAAGGTAGCCCAATCCTTTTTATAGCAAAGGACATGCCCAACGACACATGGGAATTTTTGTCAAGTCATGTTCATCATATTGAGTTGATTCGCGTTTGCTCCTTTGATGATTTGATATGTGGTTGGAGCGGTGCTAAGGTGATGTTCTAACTTGAAATAACAACCTACTTATGATTACCCCCTCTCGCAAGCATTCCCAATTATGAAATAAGAATTAAGATAAATATAATTAACCATATAGTAGTGCAAAAAAACCTACCTATGGCGTCGCAAAAATGGCCTTGCACACGTAGACACCCGATGCCACCAATATCGCGCCATAGTTAAAAAGTACTGCTGGCATTCGACCCTACGCCAGTAGTATTTGGAATACCTGTGGCGTCGAATTTTGTTGTACGTCAGCATTGTGATATTTATCTATGGCGTCCACATTATTCCTACATCACAAAATCTGAAAAACATAGCACGCGATTTAACTTGTCAGCACGCCATTACTTCATTCGTAAGGATCGAAAATCTCTGCCACGACAGTGGGAAACAGGAACGTTTGCATGCCAGAATGAGATAACAAGTGAAAGCATTCAAACACATTGAAGATAACTATGTAACATTCTACATAGTGCTTACATAATGAGTTAAGCTAGATAGCTAGTCAAGTTCTAAATTAAGATCACACAAACTTGTAGCTAATTGAGCTAGTAATATTGTAGAACCAACATAGGTAGCTGACACTATCCAAATATATATTGGCATAGGGATCATTAACGTATTTCTTCGATGGATCCGCGATAGACACTGGTCCATCAGCATCAAGATCCTGCTTCCAAAGGCGAGCTTTTATCTCCTGTGGGCTGGAATGTGCGCCACCATTGAAAACCACGGCATGGTCGATGACAACCTTGTTGAGGATGGTAGGAAACTTCACCTGAGCGCGTCTAGATTCATCTCTTTTATTTCTCGTGCTAATTTCCTCCATTTTCTTCACCCATGTGATGACGTGTGAGTTGTTTTTAAGGTGTTCTTACTCTTGTATGTAGTCCTCCATGTGGTGGAAGGCGTAGTAGCCGTCTATTTCACTGTTTTCCGGCTGCTGCATGCAAAAAAAGTCAGTTTCGTGGCCAAAATGTACAACTTTAAATTTGTCAAACTTCCGATATCCGTTTCTGATAACTCCTCCCCGTCTTGTATACTCAAAAAGTGCTTCAACCAGGTCATTTTTTTATGCCTCTCTAGTCTTATTTCACTTCCCTCGTCGAATCAAAGAAATAAGTTTAGGCCAACTTGAGGGTAAGAACAATGAGAACACAATGTTCATTGTGTAAAAAGTCAAGTAAATGGTTTTACGTGGAATCATGCATAACGAAATTGTACAAAATAGTAATCTAGCTAGAAAAAATTTCTTACTTCGGAGAGTAGGGCACGAGAAGGAAGTCTTTGTCCATGTCGGTAATCATGAAGTCTGTCAAATACTTCCGCATAGCTTGTCGGTGCTCAGGGTGATTCGCATTAGTATCGTGCATTAGGTAAGGATTTGCTACTGCGACATCCTTGTTGAGTTGACATTTGGCAGTGTAGGCAACATTTATTGCCCATAGGTGTACTAAGGAAGAACTAAGCTTCATTTGACGGATCATGTGGAAGATGTCTTCAAACGACACATAGAATATTTCTCCGGGGAAATCGTCGCACAAACCAAGAATTGGTGGCACCATCATTGAAAATACAGCGTGAGATCCACCTCGAGCAGAGAATGCATACTTCTCCCTACATAGAAATGTGTCATGCGAAATACTCAATTCTTTTTGGAGAAGATAGCTTAGCTCCTTCGAAAGGATGGGATCACCAGGGGAATGGTAATTCCGCCATGCAACGATAGGACAAAATGGTTTACTCTTCTGAACCTGCTGGCTAGCGGCATTGACCTTCTCCTTATTACCTGGTCGGTTTTTCTTCTTGTGTGTCGAGTTAGGTTGGCTGGCTATATTGTGTGGCAATGCTTTTGTTACCGTTGCATGGAGTGTGTTTGGACTCAGCAATGCACCCCTTTCTGGTGGCGCATATGTGTCTGGTGGTGTGTAGTCCTAACTGATCAGACACTTTTGGCAAGGAACAACACATTCCTTTTGAACCAGCAGATCACCTCGCATAGATGAGAATGCTTCGACATGACCAGCAAACATCCTGCAAGGGTCAACTGGCTATCCAGACCCGGAGTTTCTATCAGAGGATAAATATCTTCAAAACCCCTTACAATAACACACAACTCAACTTTGAAGACCCCCTATGGCATCGACACTCCATGCATCATGGTATCTTTCGGGGGAATGATCGACCCAATTGCAACTTTAACCAGTTCATCATGCACATAAGCTAAGAGACTGCATGGAGTGTCTTCCGTAATAGCGGTGAGTACTTCCATTGGCAACGGGTTACCAATGAAAGAGACAGATGGGAAGCTATCCTTGGGCGAAGTTTGGATGATAACATTCCCTAGTTCTACGTTCTTGATCCAATTCTTCAGGCTCTCGATTATTGAAGGTAGCATGGCTTGGTGATGGGCTTGGCTTTGAACGCTGGTGCATTCTTCGATGTTGGTTGTGGCTGCGGTGGTGGCTACGGCAGTGGCTATGTCTACGGCTTCCAGTATTTGATGTTCGATGCTCCGTTTGTTCACTCTCCTTCAGTGCCATTGCAGCTCGCGGTCTTCGAGTTAATGATAGTCCCATATGGCACCGCATCCAGCGCCGTTCACACGGCCACCCACAGTTCGTGCTGAAGGATCTTTGCCAAGGGTAATGTTGATCGACCGGTTAAGAGGAGTGTTTCACCTGGCTGGTGACCCTTGCGAGCTCTTAGGATCTGCATGCTACCTTGCCAATTCTTCTTCTAGTTTCATTCTTTTGTGATTCGCAGAAAATTCCCCTGTCACATGATCATAGTGGTGCTACCCACTGACATAGTTATATTCAAGGGTTTCCTTGAATTGTGTGAAATGGTTTGGGTGCCCTTTGATGCAAGTGCAACATCGTGCTTGTCCCATACGAACTTCTTCCCAACAAAACATTGGCTGCCTAGGGTGGGGTTACTTAATGTCCTTGATCACATTTCCTTCCCCCATGACGACTGGGTCATCACTATGTTCTCCTGATTTTTCATCTCGAAAATATTCCAATCATTGTAACCAATGGTAGTCCACTTATGCTGGATCTCGGACATATCTATGTCGGGCATCGTTGCAAACTCTTTTCTTGCTACAGATTTCCAAGAACTCAAATTCTTCAAGGACTTATGGATTGTATGGTTGTTTACCTGGTTCTTTGGGCATGATATGTTGTCCTACACATCAGGAAACTTGAGTCTTGTGTGCACTCTTCTTATGAGGAGTTCTCGCAGATTTTCTTTGTCCATATCCCTTAAGTTTGTTTCGTTAATGGAGCAAACTTCTCGAAGGATTACACCTAGGGCAATGTCGTAGTGAGTAGCGGCTTCCCACGGACTAACAAGCTCACGAGTCTCGTTAACTCGTGTGACGATAAGCTTGTTGGTGCCAATAGTATTTTGGATCCTAGGTTTTCGCTGCTTCTTGGATTTTGAAACATGCTCATTCGCCTCCGCCTCTTCCTCGGGAGAATAGTCGTGAGTATCCTCTTCATCTGTGCCCTTATCAATATTACTCTCCGCACCAGGAACACTTGCATAGCCACTTCCTCTCACATAGAAGTCATCTGGATTAACCTCCCCATGATCATAATCTTCCTCGCCCTACGCGTCCGTAAATACATCTTCACCATTTGCCGAATGTGTTGAAGAAGAGCGAACCATGTCGTCCGTTCCATTGGACATCTACAAAATTAAATATGACATATACTTATTAATTCATATACAAAACATAGAATTTTGACATGACCTTTGCTAAAAGTGAAATTAATCAGCGTTTTGCCAAAACAATGGCAACCCTATGCATTCGCTGCAAACAATACACAAGCAACTACATTTCCATCGTAACAAAATTTCAACCACATACATACATTTCAACTACCTACATTTCCTCAAAATTTCAATCATACCGGTAGAATCGAGGTGTTAAGGAGGTCGGTGGGGCGGTTGACATCGTTGGGGCCGGCGGGGTAGGGAGTAGAGAATCCGTGGGGAGGTCTACATCATTGGGGCCGGAGGGGGAGGGAATAAAGGCGGCGACGAGTTTGAGGCGATTCAAATCCACGGTGGCTCGAGCAGTGCCGTGACCGGAGGGGAAGCTGGGCAACGATGGGGGATGGGGTAAATAAGACATGGCGAGGTTGATGTGGATGGGGCCGGCCACACGAAGGTAGCTGGCGGCAAGGACAAAGGTGGCAGCGGCGGGGCGAGGAACGGAGGATCTGAGCGCGTGAAATGAAAGTGTTGTTGTGAACATTTCCCCCCAAATTGACAAATACAAAGGGGGAAATAGCTATGGTGTCGATGATGTCACCAATGCCATAGCAATCATTTCTATGGCACTAGTGACGTCACCAACGCCATAGCTATTTTAATTCCAAAATTACATCCAGTTAAACTTTCAAAGGTCAATACAAAATGTAGAATAATAAATATGGTCGACACAAAAATTTTAAAATACAGGTAATTATTACATTCATATTATATAAAAAATTCGAATATTGCCGAATTAATAATTGATAGATGAAAAGGATACATAAAAATCAACTACGATGTTCTTTCTCAATTTGTCTTCTTTTTGTGGGGCTCTGAATGGAAGTTTCTGTATCTGACGTGCTTCTGCGTCTTTTTTTACACTTCTCATTCCGATTACCATTATCTTCTTCTTGGTAGATGCCAGATTGGTCATAGTGATCATCTAGATTTTCTTTATGCTTTGACAGTTCTTTATTATTGCATTCTTCCTGCTTGTCGAGGTGGTTTTCATTTTCTGAAACATTCTTCACACCTTCTCGCTCATCATCATTTACCGCCCCTTTGACTTCGGCATCCTCCTCTACCTCACCATGACTTGTCCACCATGTGTAACAAGGCATGAAATCATATTTAAAAAAGTGCATCTTCACACGACCAATAGAACGGTCAATCAAAACTATGTTTTCACACTTCTTACATGGACATAATATTTGTGTTTCCCTTTGTGCTTCATATATTCCAACGCGGCTTTGAAGAACCTATTTATAGTTCGATCCACACACACACACACACACACACACACATATATATATATACATATATATACATATATTAGGTCTATTCTGCTAATATTAGCAGAACAGTTATTCTGATAACACTTACGAACTGCATGCTCAACGCGAGATCACTTCACTTTTTTGTGGAAAAGGTAATGCAATAGAAAGACTAGTGAACTTCGTGTCGGAAAAAACTACCCGACACTTTTTTTCGCGACACCAAAATCAACACATGAACAACACCGGACTAAAGAGCGCACAACTTAGGAGGGAAAGTTGCACTACATCGGAGGAACAATTGCACTGCGTAATTTATTTTTGCCACACGTGAATTTTTCAAGACGAGGAAGTGGACCGCACTTCACGTCCGGTCTAAGTGAACCTCACCGCTACTGAGAAGTGGACCACATTCTTTTTTGTAATTTCATCTCAACTGCGAGGCCGAGTGTAATGAACCACATGCAATGACGAAGTTCACTACAACTCTCGAGGAAAATGGTTTGATCCAAAGAAACCACACGCACTCACCGGGGTGTACTGTGCGCACATGATTTTTGAACTACACAACAATGTCACGAGTGAAGAACTGCAACTCACAGGCAACCAAACACGCATGCGCGCGGAGCCGCAGGGTAGCGCAGGGGGCACACTACGTCAGTGCCGGGTGGCACGGCGGTGGTTCCTAGATCCGTCGCTGACTAATCGAGGGGTCGCAGTGGAGGTCTGATTCATTGGGGAAGATCGGGCACTCGTATCGTCCATGGTGGTTGGGAGGCTCACCTCCAGTGTTGTAGCGGCCATCCCGCGGGGCGACGGGGACCCATATGGTGGTGGAGGTTTTTAGGAGGGCGAGACGATGGAGGTGAAGCTGGATCCCACCGGATTCGGTGGTTGCTGGGCGGGGCTTGGCTGCCGGCAGTACTTGGCAGGGGCAGGCCACGACCCGGCTGCGGTTGTGTGTGGGAGGGGCGGCGCGGTGCCGGTATAAGGTGGACGGGGGAGGAACAGGTGCAGTGGCACGGTACAAGAGGTGGCGCAGCGGTGAGGCAGCGTGTGGAAGGAGGTTGTGCGGCAGTGGGGGTGGGAGGTGGAGGTAGTGGGGAGTGGATGGGGGGCACGGGGTGGGAGGTGTTATTACAATAAGACTCTTAAGTGTGTTACTAGAATAGAGTATATATATATATCAGCATGAATCATGCACTTCCACTGTGCTTACAAAAAAAGGTCAAAAAACATTTCAGCATATTACTACATACACATGCATGCATTTGTTAAAAAATGGAAATCGTTTAAAGGATACACACAAGTAGTCGCCTATATATTTATATACACAAAAGCAAAGATATAAAGTTACGCTGGAGCATTAGCAATCTGTGTCGCACGTTATATGTTGGGATACGCGCATGTGTGTGTGCATGTGAGAGAGAGAACCTTATCTACAAGAAAGTGCGAATCTCGATGCAAATAAACGGTTCAGATAGCAACCACTCCAGCGTGTGTTGATAGCAAATCCATGCCATATATATATATATATATATATATATATATATATATATATATATATATATATATGTATATCTCAATGGATACACACAATTAGTCGCCTATATATATAAAAAAGAGTACCGTTGTTAAGAGATTGACTATGATTAACTAAGACGGATTCGCTACATATATATATATATATATATATATATATATATATATATATATATACTTATGGCGTTCTACATATAGGAACACCACCAGAATATCCATGGTCCCCACGAAATATATCTATGGCGTGCCATCCATGTGGCACGACACAATTACTGTGCTTAGTGCTCGCGTAGGAACTTATGCTATGTCAACAATACTATGTAGAACATGAGAGAGCTCCGGTCCACATACATGTGATGTTTGACACAATTTCAACGCTACCACTATGTTTGAAGTAATAACGTACAAATTTCGCCAATAGTACTATTTGAAAATATTAGTGGTGTTCTTGTCTGAAAATAGCGCGCCACCAACACATGTTGTGGCTAGCCATTTCTCCACTAGTGATCACGTGAAACATGTGGATCCAAATCAGCCCCTTATGAAGCAACACATAAACTGGGGTTTAAGCTTCTATCACTCTCACAATCCATCATATTCTTGTCAATCCACAATGACTTCCCGTAGGCCCATAACATGCTGAAGTTTCTTGTAGTCGGCATTCACATGACTCCAGTAAGAGAAGTAACAACATCAATATCATCAAAATATCGAACGAATACCAACTTTATATGATCACTACAAGACTTCTCCCATGTTCACAGGAATAGTAGTTACCACTCACACATCGTCAACATGTTCAAGATGAGAGGTGTAATAATAGTAATTAAGTATCTGAACATAATATCTTCCACTGAGTAATCCAACAAACATAAACTACAAGACGTAGTCAACACAACTAGTAACCCAGAGGTACCAATCTGAGATTTTGAGTCGGAGATTGAATACAAGAGCTGAACTAGGGTTGGAGATGAGATGGTGCTGGTGATTATGTTGATGAAGATTGGTCCTCCGACGAAGGAGGAAGAGTTGGTTGTGACAACCTGGATTTTGGCTCTTTATTTTTATTTCGAATTTCTTTAAGATTTTATTCGAAATTGCTTTCCTGTGGTTCTTTGGTCTAGAAACTTGGGAAGATCATCTCTTCCTAGTCTCCAAAGTGGCTTGTCATCCTCAAAACCTTCCCAAGACCATGTCATTTCCATCTTATCCCTAAGATATATTCTTTTTCTTGGGAATACTCCTTTTTCTATCAAAGGAATCACCCTATTTGCTTTAAGTTGTGAAGCAACCTATATTTATATATCTCCCAAATTTCCCAAATAATTCTCACAATTTTTTTGGGTCATATGTCCTCAAATATGTCAAAATCCTTCCTTGTCTAGTTCGAAAATAATTCAAGGATATTTCTTTTCCTATTCTTCCCTAAATGGCACTTTGTGAAGGAAGTGTCATTTCTTGTTTGCCCTGAAAACTGTTGTGTACTCTTTCCTATGCATATTAGGCCATCATACCAAAATTCAACTTCATTTCATTACAAGAAATATGGTCAATAATGACCCACCATTTTGGTCAAAAAATGGTCATTGATATCATATTACGACTTTTTTTGACCAAATTCAGAGCGTCAATAGTTAGTCGTCAAGAACAAACAAACATGACCTTTTTAGTGTTTTGGTCAAGTATTCTTTGACCAAAACAATTAGGTCATAAAATATTTGATCAATTTTTTTGGTCATTACATGTGTACGTGAGCCACGCATGATCTGACATGGCATCAACCACGTGGCTAAGGTGATGACATGGCAGATCAACAATGACTGAAAAATAAGGTTTCAATTTTACTAGCCCTGTCCAAATCAGGCACCTAAATGGGCCAGGCCCAAAAATTCATCCCAAATTTTCGTTTAGATTTCATTTTTTGTTCTATGTTCATAAACCAATATTTGATATTTCATCCCATTACTATTTTTTATCTAGGACGAGGCCTTATTTTTGCACAGTTTTTATATGCTAGGCATCATAGAAAATTCCAGCGAAAAACACATTATGATAAATAGTTCTGTTCATTTCAGCAATACGCATCATGGCACATACTTTACAAACATGCATCACATAAAATAGTTCAGTCTTCAACTCCAATACAAATCCAATAAGTGTTATTATTGTATAGTCAATACATTGCACACAACTGGAATCACTGTGCCTTCAATGGACCACATTAAAGAACACAAAATAAATTGTTCACAATGTCGCTCATCTTCCACTGTTCCACTTTATCTGAGTAGCCAATTCTGAATTGAGTGACATGCTTGTTGGGGAACGTCGCATGGGAAACAAAAAATTTCCTACGCGCACGAAGACCTATCATGGTGATGTCCATCTACGAGAGGGGATGAGTGATCTACGTACCCTTGTAGATCATACAACAGAAGCGTTAGTGAACGCGGTTGATGTAGTGGAACGTCCTCACGTCCCTCGATCCGCCCCGCGAACCGTCCCACGAACCGTCCCGCGATCCGTCCCACGATCCGCTCTGATCTAGTGCCGAACGGACGGCACCTCCGCGTTCAGCACACGTACAGCTCGACGATGATCTCGGCCTTCTTGATCCAGCAAGAGAGACGGAGAGGTAGAAGAGTTCTCCGGCAGCGTGACGGCGCTCCGGAGGTTGGTGATGATCTAATCTCGGCAGGGCTCCGCCCGAGCTCCGCAGAAACGCGATCTAGAGGAAAAATCGTGGAGGTATGTGGTCGGGCTGCCGTGGCAAAAGTTGTCTCAAATCAGCCCTAATACCTCAGTATATATAGGAGGGAGGAGGAGGGAAGAGGCAGCCTCAAACCCTCAAGGTTTGGACGAAATTGGAGGTGGAGGAGTCCTACTCCAATCCTACTTGGAGTATGATTCCACCTTCCCACTTGGAAACTCTTTCCACCTTGTGTTTTTTCCTTCTAAAACCTTATGGGCCTTAGTGGGAACTTATTCTAGCCCACTAGGGGCTGGCTTATCTCTTCCCATAGCACATGAGACCCCTTGGGGCGTGACACCCCTCCCGATGGTCCCCGGCACCCCTCCCGGCACTCCCGGTACACTACCGATGAGCCCGAAACTTTTCCGGTGACCAAAACAGGACTTCCTATATATAAATCTTTACCTCCAGACCATTCTGGAGCTCCTCGTGACGTCCTGGATCTCATCCGGGACTCCGAACAACATTCGGTAACCAACCATATAACTCAAATACGCATAAAACAACGTCGAACCTTAAGTGTGCAGACCCTGCGGGTTCGAGAACTATGTAGACATGACCCGAGTGACTCCTCGGTCAATATCCAATAGCGGGACCTGGATGCCCATATTGGATCCTACATATTCTACGAAGATCTTATCGTTTGAACCTCAGTGCCAAGGATTCATATAATCTCGTATGTCATTCCCTTTGTCCTTCGGTATGTTACTTGCCCGAGATTCGATCGCCAGTATCCGCATACCTATTTCAATCTCGTTTACCGGCAAGTCTCTTTACTCGTTCCGTAATACAAGATCCCGCAACTTACACTAAGTCACATTTCTTGCAAGGCTTGTGTGTGATGTTGTATTACCGAGTGGGCCCCGAGATACCTCTCCGTCACACGAAGTGACAAATCCCAGTCTTGATCCATACTAACTCAACTAACACCTTCGGAGATACCTGTAGAGCATCTTTATAGTCACCCAGTTACGTTGCGACGTTTGATACACACAAAGCATTCCTCCAGTGTCAGTGAGTTATATGATCTCATGGTCATAGGAACAAATACTTGACACGCAGAAAACAGTAGCAACAAAATGACACGATCAACATGCTACGTCTATTAGTTTGGGTCTAGTCCATCACATGATTCTCCTAATGATGTGATCCCGTTATCAAGTAACAACACTTGCCTATGGCTAGGAAACCTTGACCATCTTTGATTAACGAGCTAGTCAACTAGAGGCTTACTAGGGACAGTGTTTTGTCTATGTATCCACACATGCACTGTGTTTCCAATCAATACAATTATAGCATGGATAATAAACGATTATTATGAACTAAGAAAAATAATAATAAATAATTTATTATTGCCTCTAGGGCATATTTCCAACAGTCTCCCACTTGCACTAGAGTCAATAATCTAGTTCACATCACCATGTAATTCCAACGAATCCAACACCCATATAGTTATGGGGTCTGATCACGTCTTGCTCATGAGAGAGGTTTTAGTCAACGGTTCTGAAACTTTCAGATCCGTGTGTTCTTTACAAATATTTATGTCATCTTATAGATGCTGCTACTATGTGCTATTCGGAAATACTCCAAATATCTACTCTACTATACAAATCCGTTTCACTACTCATAGTTATTCGGATTAGTGTCAAAGCTTGCATCGACGTAACTCTTTACAACGAACTCTTTAACCACCTCCATAATCGAAAAAAAATTCCTTAGTCTATTTAGTTACTAAGGATAACTTCGACCGCTGATAGTGATTCAATCATGGATCACTCTGTACCTCTCAACAGACTTACTGCAAGGCACACATCAGGTGCGGTACTCAGCATGGCATACTTTAGAGTCTACAGCTAAGGCATAGAAGACGACCTTCGTCTATTCTCTTTATTCTGCCGTGGTCGGGTTTTGAGTCTTACTCAAATTCACACCTTACAACGCAACCAAGAGCTCCTTCTTTGCTGATCTATTTTGAACTCCTTCAAAACTTGTCAAGGCATGCATCTTGTTGAAACTTCCATTAAGCGCTTACGATCTATCTCCATAGATTTTTGATGCTCAACGTTCAAGTAGCGCAATCCAGGTACTCCTTTGAAAACTCCTTTCAAACAACCTTGTATGCTTTACAGAAATTCTACATTACTTCTGATCCACAATATGTCAACCACATATACTCATCAGAAATTCTATAGTGCTCCCACTCACTTCTTTGGAAATACAAGTTTCTCATAAACCTTGTACAAACCCAAAATCTTTGATCATCTCATCAAAGTGTATATTCCAACTCCGAGATGCTTGCACCAGTCCATTGAAGGATCGCTGGAGCTTGCATACTTGCTAGTATCTTTAGGATCGACAAAACCTCCTGGTTGTATCACATACAATGTTTGCTCAAGGAAACCGTCGAGAAAACAATGTTTTGACATCCTACGTGCAATATTTCATAAATAATGCATCAACAACTAACATAATTCTAACAGACTTTTAGCATCGCTACAAGTGAGAAAGTCTCATCATAGTCAACTGTTTGATCTTATCGAAAACATCTTTGCGACAAGTCGAGCTTTTCTTAATAGTGACTTATCACCATCATCGTCTGTCTTCTTTTAAAGATCCATTTTTACTCAATAGTCCTATGACCATCAAGTAGTTCTACCAAAGTCTACACTTTGTTTTCACACATGGATCCTCTCTCGGATTTCATGGCTTCCAGCCATTTGTCGGAATCTGGGCCCACCCTCGCTTTCTCCATAACTCGTAGGTTCACTGTTGCTCAACAACATGACCTCCAAGACAGGGTTACCGTACTACTCTGCAGCAGTACGCGACCTTGTCGACCTACGAGGTTTGTAGTAACTTGATTCGAAGCTCAATGATCATCATCATCAGCTTCCACTTCAATTGGTGTAGGCGCCACATGAACAACTTCCTGCGCCCTGCTACACACTGGTTGAAGTGATGGTTCAATAACCTCATCAAGTTCTACTACCCTCCCACTCAATTCTTTCGAGAGAAACCTTTCCTCGAGAAAGGATCCGTTTCTAGAAACAAACACTTTCCTTTCGGATCTGAGATAGGAGATGTACCCAACGATTTTGGATATCCTATGAAGATGCATTTATCCGCTTTGGGTTCGAGCTCATCAGACTGAAACTTTTTTCACATAAGTGTCGAAACCCCAAACTTTCAAGAAACGACAGTTTAGATTTCTCTAAACCTCAGTCTATACTGTGTCATCTCAATGGAAATACGCGGTGCCCTATTTAAAGTGAGTGCGGTTGTCTCTAATGCATAACCCATAAACGATAGTGGTAATTCGATAAGAGACATCATAGTATGCACCATACCAAATAGTGCGTGGCTATGACGTTCAGACACATCATCACACTATGATGTTCCAGGTGGCATGAACTGCGAAACAATTTCCACATTGTCTTAACTGTGTACCAAAACTCGTAACTCAGATATTCATCTCCATGATCATGTCGTAGACAGTTTATCCTCTTGTTACGACGAACTTCACTCTGAAACGGAATTGAACTTTTCAACATTTTAGACTTGTGATTCATTAAGTAAATACTCCTGTATCTACTCAAATCGTCAGTGAAGTAAGAACATAATGATATCCACGGCGTGCCTCGGCACCCATTGGACTGCATACATCAAAATGTATCACTTCCAACAAGTTACTATCTTATTTCATCTCAATGAAAACAAGGCCTTGCTCATGTGGTATGATTCGCATGTCACTAGTGATTCGAAATCAGGTGAGTACAAAGATCCATCAGCATGGAGCCTCTTCATGCAATTTATACTAACATGACTCAAGCGGCAGTGCCACAAGTAAGTGGTACTATCATCATCAACTCGTATCTTTTGGCACCAATATCATGAACATGTGTAACACTACGATCGAGATTCAATAAACCATTGAAGGTGATTATTCAAGAAAATAGAGTAACCATTATTCTCTTTAAATGAATAATCGTATTGCAATAAACACGATCCAATCATGTTCATGCTTAACGCAAGCACCAAATAACAATTATTTAGGTTTAACACCAATCCCGATGGTAGAGGGAGTGTGCGACGTTTGATCATATCAATCTTGGAAACACTTCCAACACGTATCGTCACCTCGCCTTTAGCTAGTCTCCGTTTATGCCGTAGCTTTCATTTCGCGTCAGTAATCACTTAGCAACCGAACCGGTATCCAATACCCTCGTGCTACTAGGAGTACTAGTAAAGTACACATCAACATCATGTATATCAAATACACTTCTTTCGACTTTTGCCAGCCTTCTTATCTACCAAGTATCTTGAGTTGCTCCGCCTCATTAATTGTTCCCCTCATTACAGAAGCACTTAGTCTCGGGTTTGGGTTTAATCTTGGGTCTCTTCATTAGTGCAGCAACTGTTTTGCCGTTTCACGAAGTATCCCTTCTAGCCCTTGCCTTTCTTGAAACTTAGTGGTTTTACAAACCATCAACTATTGATGCTCCTTCTTGATTTCTACTTTCGCAGTGTCAAACATCGCGAATCGCTCAAGGATCATTGTATGTATCCTTGATATGTTATAGTTCATCACGAAGCTCTCACAGCTTGGTGGCAGTGACTTTGGAGAACTATCACTATCTCATCTGGAAGATTAACTCCCACTTGATTCAAGCGATTGTCGTACTCAGACAATCTGAGCACATGCTCAACGATTGAGCCTTTTCTCCTGTGCTTTGTGGACAAAGAATCTTGTCGGAGGTCTCGTACCTCTTAACAAGGGCACAAGCATGAAATCACAATTTCATCTCTTTAGAACATCACTTATGTTCCGTGACGTTTTACAACGTTTTCGGCGCCTTGCTTCTAAGCCATTAAGTATTTTTGTACTGAACTATCGTGTAGTCATCAGAAACATGTATGTCGGATGTTCACAGCATCCACAGACGACGCTTGAGGTGCAGCACACCGAGTGGTGCATTAAGGACATAATCCTTCTATGCAGCAACGAGGACAATCCTCGGTTTTACAGACTTAGTCTGCAAAGTTTGCTACAATCAACTTTCAACTAAATTTTCTCTAGGAACATATAAAACAGTAGAGCTATAGCGCAAGCTACATCGTAATTCGCAAAGACCATTAGACTATGTTCATGACAATTAGTTCAATTAATCATATTACTTAAGAACTCCCACTCAAAAAGTACATCTCTCTAGTCATTTGAGTGGTACATGATCCAAACCCACTATCTCAAGTCCGATCATCACGTGACTCGAGAATAGTTTCAGTGGTAAGCATCTCTATGCTAATCATATCAACTATACGATTCACGCTCGACCTTTCGGTCTCATGCGTTCCGAGGCCATGTCTGCACATGCTAGGCTCGTCAAGCTTAACCCGAGTGTTCCGCGTGCACAACTGTTTTGCACCCGTTGTATGTGAACGTTGAGTCTATCACACCCGATCATCACGTGGTGTCTTGAAACGAAGAACTGTCGCAACGGTGCACAGTCGGGGAGAACACAATTTCGTCTTGAAAATTTAGTGAGAGATCACCTCATAATGCTACCGTCGTTCTAAGCAAGATAAGGTGCAAAAAGGATTAACATCACATGCAATTCATAAGTGACATGATATGGCCATCATCATGTGCTTCTTGATCTCCATCACCAAAGCACCGGCACGATCTTCTTGTCACCGGCGTCACACCATGATCTCCATCATCATGATCTCCATCAACGTGTCGCCATCGGGGTTGTCGTGCTACTCATGCTATTACTACTAAAGCTACGTCCTAGCAATATAGTAAACGCATCTGCAAGCACAAACGTTAGTTTAAAGACAACCCTATGGCTCCTGCCGGTTGCCGTACCATCGACGTGCAAGTCGATATTAACTATTACAACATGATCATTTCATACATCCAATATATCACATCACATCGTTGGCCATATCACATCACAAGCATACCCTGCAAAAACAAGTTAGACGTCCTCTAATTTTGTTGTTGCATGTTTTACGTGGTGACCATGGGTATCTAGTAGGATCGCATCTTACTTACGTAAACACCACAACGGAGATATATGAATTGCTATTTAACCTCATCCAAGGACCTCCTCGGTCAATTCCGATTCAACTAAAGTTGGAGAAACCGACACTTGCCAGTCATCTTTGAGCAAGGGGGTTACTCGTAGCGATGAAACCAGTCTCTCGTAATCGTACGAGTAATGTCGGTCCAAGCCGCTTCAATCCAACAATACCGCGGAATCAAGAAAAGACTAAGGAGGGCAGCAAAACGCACATCACCGCCCACAAAAACTTTTGTGTTCTACTCGAGAAGACATCTACGCATGAACCTAGCTCATGATGCCACTGTTGGGGAACGTCGCATGGGAAACAAAAATTTTCCTACGCGCACGAAGACCTATCATGGTGATGTCCATCTACGAGAGGGGATGAGTGATCTACGTACCCTTGTAGATCATACAGCAGAAGCGTTAGTGAACGCGGTTGATGTAGTGGAACGTCCTCACGTCCCTCGATCCGCCCCGCGAACCGTCCCACGAACCGTCCCGCGATCCGTCCCACGATCCGCTCCGATCTAGTGCCGAACGGACGGCACCTCCGCGTTCAGCACACGTACAGCTCGACGATGATCTCGGCCTTCTTGATCCAGCAAGAGAGATGGAGAGGTAGAAGAGTTCTCCGGCAGCATGACGGCGCTCCGGAGGTTGGTGATGATCTAATCTCGGCAGGGCT